>NC_052944.1:54104540-54437040 GCF_013358895.1 Oreochromis aureus | reverse complement strand
GTCGTGACCCTTGACCCGGACCGGCATGCCTTGCGCGCGGTGAGATGTTTATTTAGCTTATATGAGCTTGATGTTGAAAGAGTGAAACAAAGATTTAAAGTTGTAAAGTTCAACAGTCTAATCAACAAAGAGTAAGAGGGCAATATACATTATTACAGTATGCTCTCTGTTCTCTGCCACACTAAGCAGACAAACTCAAATGCATGATATGTGATAGTATCTGCCATTACACTGTTGCAATGGTTTGAATTGATAAAACTTTGAAGTGATTTTTTTTATTCTTTACATATGAAAATGTAGACCTGACTCATGGTAACTTATGGTATAGTGAAAAAATGCATTAATTAACACAAGATAAATAATACACTTACGCTTGCATCTTAGACCGTGCCATCTGATAGCTGTCAAAGGTGAATGGCATATCCCGCATTTGTCAAGTTTCACCGATTCAAATACCAGCCTATGAATTGTACACTGGAAAAAATTAAAAACATGAAATGAAACATAAAACATTGTTACCCAAATATTTTATGACGAATTAAAAATAATGTTTGACCGTTTTACATATTTTCTACCAATCCTTCAGGAGAAAGGGAGATAGGAGTTACTTTTTAAAATAGTGAAGCATATCTATTCAATTCCTGAGATTTGTGAGTTAGAGAGAGGGGAATCTATTTAGATGAAGCAAAAGTAAAATACTAAGAAGCTAAAGTGACTGTGAGTAAAAGGTGCATGTATATGTCTGACACAGAAAAACCCAAGGTTTTCAAGGACACTGTCCATCAGCCTCATAATGACATCTGAGCTCAAACTGATGCTTTCACTGTTTCACCTCCAGTGTGTGGCCACTCAGTAAAACACACTTGTTAAGGGGACACTGTCGTTAGAAAAGACCTCCTGTTCTAAATAGAGCAGCGGTCCCCAACCTTTTTTGCGCCACGGACCGGTTTATGCCCGACAATATTTTCACGGACCGGCAATAAGGTGTCGCGGATAAATATAACAAAATAAAACTACCACCACCACCGCTGCCAGATGTTTGCTAAAATACTCAAAATGGAGTTTCATGTAAACACCATAACACTTCTAACCATTGGTCAATTTTAAAACAAAGGTCAATTTCAACTCACCTCACAAGCAGAGTCATTAGGCACAGCTCTGGATGATTGTGGCACCTCTTTCGATTTGCTCTCTGTACAAGGGAACACAAGGAGATTCAGTGCTTGACTTTCGTTAAGTCAAAAAAACACATCTACGCATAACGCAATCAATTCACATCCCTGACTGTTACAATTCTACTCAAAATATCCATCAAGACACTATAGAATCATCAGAAATGTCCCAATACTGGCACATTTTTCATGCAGCAAACCTTCAGGCATGTCATGCATTGCCAGAAGTTAACAACATTTACTCAAAACTGACCACTGGTAAGTTCTTCTGAGAACGCTTGGGGTGACAACTCCTGATACTGGACACCAACTTCACCAATTAACTCTTTCAGAGAAGAAGTGCCACGCTGACCTCCAACAGAATGCACCTAAAAGATGCAAAGATGAACAAGCATCAATGGTACAGTGTCCATCTGATCAAGAGGGACACTCTAAGTCAAACCTTAAAACACCCAAATGATGTTGAGAGGAAATGCAATGTTAAATGATGACTACCTGTACTTACAATGATTTAAAGACTGTACATGCAGTATAATTGTAATCAATTGATAAACATGATCTTTACAAACCACACTATTTACCAAACTACACATTGATACAATCTTTAGTAAACAGATGAATCCATGCTAACCTCATGCTCAGAGTTGTCTGCTGTAGGTCTAGATGACTGACACTCTGCTCTTAATTCTCTGTCTGTAGAAGAGAACACAAGACATGGAGGCATAGTGCTTTGCAAGACCCCAGGGTTTAACAGGTAGTGCTTACTCAAGCAGGGACTCACCTGTGAATGAGTCTGTAGAGATCACATGGTGCTCCACGTCATGGGCAATAGGCTCTGCAACACACTGTTGACCAGAAGGGATGCTTGCGATCTTTAGCTGGGTATGAAAAGTAGAACAAATATTGTAAACATCTGGCAGCTACAGTGGAAATGTATTTAATCCACTACGAGTGGTCTTTTCTAACCAGTGTCCCTCAACCCGTGTGTTTTTCTGAGTATGCCAAACACTGGAGATGAAACAGTGAAAGACTCAGTTTGAGCTCAGATGTCAGGACAGTGTTCTCACATACCTTGAGTTTGTCTGTGTCAGACACACACACATAATTAAGCATTTTCTGTTTCACCTTCAGTTAAATACAGTTCTAACTCTCACCCTAACTGCAAGGAAACAGAGTGATTAACCCTTACCTAGTTAAGTGAAGCCAAAGTAAGACAATACTAAGAAGCTAAAGTGACTGTGAGTAAAGGTGCATGTATATGTCTGACACAGAAAACCCAAGGTTTTCAAGGACACTGTCCATCAGCCTCATAATGACATCTGAGCTCAAACTGATGCTTTCACTGTTTCACCTCCAGTGTGTGGCCACTCAGTAAAACACACTTGTTAAGGGGACACTGTGGTTAGAAAAGACCTCCTGTTCTAAATAGAGCAGCGGTCCCCAACCTTTTTTGCGCCACGGACCAGTTTATGCCCGACAATATTTTCACGGACCGGCAATAAGGTGTCGCGGATAAATACAACAAAATAAAACTAGTGCCGGTACCGAAAAAAAGAAGATTTATTCATAACACACGTGAAAAGACCCAGGAAACCCGAGTTAACGATAAAAACGATAACAAAATAACGCTGAAAACCGATAAAAACCCTGAAAACCATACATTTCACACCTGAGCCTCAACTCTCGTGGCCCAGTACCAAACGACTCACGGACCGGTACCGGTCCGAGGCCCGGGGGTTGGGGACCGCTGAAATAGAGGACATTTCCACCACCGCTGCCAGATGTTTGCTAAAATACTCAAAATGGAGTTTCATGTAAACACCATAACACTTCTAACCATTGGTCAATTTTAAAACAAAGGTCAATTTCAACTCACCTCACAAGCAGAGTCATTAGGCACAGCTCTGGATGATTGTGGCACCTCTTTCGATTTGCTTTCTGTACAAGGGAACACAAGGAGATTCAGTGCTTGACTTTCGTTAAGTCAAAAAAACACATCTACGCATAACGCAATCAATTCACATCCCTGACTGTTACAATTCTACTCAAAATATCCATCAAGACACTATAGAATCATCAGAAATGTCCCAATACTGGCACATTTTTCATGCAGCAAACCTTCAGGCATGTCATGCATTGCCAGAAGTTAACAACATTTACTCAAAACTGACCACTGGTAAGTTCTTCTGAGAATGCTTGGGGTGACAACTCCTGATACTGGACACCAACTTCACCAATTAACTCTTTCAGAGAAGAAGTGCCACGCTGACCTCCAACAGAATGCACCTAAAAAGATGCAAAGATGAACAAGCATCAATGGTACAGTGTCCATCTGATCAAGAGGGACACTCTCAGTCAAACCTTAAAACACCCAAATGATGTTGAGAGGAAATGCAATGTTAAATGATGACTACCTGTACTTACAATGATTTAAAGACTGTACATGCAGTATAATTGTAATCAATTGATAAACATGATCTTTACAAACCACACTATTTACCAAACTACACATTGATACAATCTTTAGTAAACAGATGAATCCATGCTAACCTCATGCTCAGAGTTGTCTGCTGTAGGTCTAGATGACTGACACTCTGCTCTTAATTCTCTGTCTGTAGAAGAGAACACAAGACATGGAGGCATAGTGCTTTGCAAGACCCCAGGGTTTAACAGGTAGTGCTTACTCAAGCAGGGACTCACCTGTGAATGAGTCTGTAGAGATCACATGGTGCTCCACGTCATGGGCAATAGGCTCTGCAACACACTGTTGACCAGAAGGGATGCTTGCGATCTTTAGCTGGGTATGAAAAGTAGAACAAATATTGTAAACATCTGGCAGCTACAGTGGAAATGTATTTAATCCACTACGAGTGGTCTTTTCTAACCAGTGTCCCTCAACCCGTGTGTTTTCTGAGTATGCCAAACACTGGAGATGAAACAGTGAAAGACTCGGTTTGAGCTCAGATGTCAGGACAGTGTTCTCACATACCTTGAGTTTGTCTGTGTCAGACACACACACATAATTAAGCATTTTCTGTTTCACCTTCAGTTAAATACAGTTCTAACTCTCACCCTAACTGCAAGGAAACAGAGTGATTAACCCTTACCTAGTTAAGTGAAGCCAAAGTAAGACAATACTAAGAAGCTAAAGTGACTGTGAGTAAAAGGTGCATGTATATGTCTGACACAGAAAAACCCAAGGTTTTCAAGGACACTGTCCATCAGCCTCATAATGACATCTGAGCTCAAACTGATGCTTTCACTGTTTCACCTCCAGTGTGTGGCCACTCAGTAAAACACACTTGTGGAGGGACACAAAACAGATAAGCTTGCAATCATCACTTGGGAAAGTCATACAAATTCAAGATTTAGTTAAACCAGATTGAATACCACCGAGAGGACATTTAAATATTGTGACTAGGGCTGAAACAACTAATCGATTAATCGACAACTAATCGATTATTGAAATAATCGTTAGTTGCAGCCCTAATTGTGACATCTAGATATGTAGGTTTTAAACAACAATTCATAGGGGAAAATTTTTTAAATGACCCACCTTTTTCCGCCAGGGCCATTCTTTCCCACCATAGTCATAAGTAATTTCACTTCCTGCCGCAATTTCCTTCAGTGCAAAAAGGCAGAGATGTGGCTTCCTTCTGCTTCAATCAACTTCATTCTGCAATTTGGTGTCCTGTGTTCATCGTTTACTAGTCGCCCAAATGACCCATCTTCAAGTGCTCCATCAATACTGCAAATTTGGAAACATACATTAAACAAACATTTATAGTGACACGCCTATGAACTATACTATAATTTTTAAGCACCAACACAAACACAACATCCAATACAAGTTTAGTTGTTAAATGCATAGTTGATAAGTTAAAGAGGGTCCATCAGTCAAGGACGCGTTGCTTTCTGACTGAGATAAGTGTTTGCGCTTCTACTTGTGCTTAGAGCTTAAACGTGGTTTTGTTGTACTATCGCGCTGACCTAGTAGGTGTGGCTGTTACTCTTCTCTTCTCTTCTCTTCTCTTCTCTTCTCTTCCTCCTCTTGCCCACTACCTGCTCTGTGCTGCTGCTTGCGCGTGGCCGCTGATTAGACCTTGTGCAATCTACAGCTAAGCGCAGCCTGGTGCGCACTGCTCCGCCAGGTGAGTTGAATTAGAGCAATCAAGGGCGGGCGTGCCTAGTAGACCTTAAAATGCATGCAGCAGTCAGTTGACCCGAGTGCAACATACTGAGAGGACAGCAAACCAAGCACAATCCACTTTCCACTGTGAGGAAGACTTTGAGTTAGACGGGCTATCGGTAAGCTCTGACTCATATTTGCTGCTTATATGTTTGGGAACTGTGGAAGCTCAATTGTGGGAATGTATTTATGCTTTGGGAAATAGTTACTGCATTTAAGTTTAAAAAATTATATTGATATTAAAATAAATGTTTAAGTTTGAATAAATTGTTTATGTAGATAGTAGTGATGGGTAGATGAGACCTCGTGAAGCGTTTCAGCACATTCCCCAAACTGTATCGATACTGTGTCGACACAGTGTTGCTGTTTTGCTCCATACTGACACCTGCTGGACATTAAGTATCATTGCAGGCAACTTACTTGAGACTCAAACAGACACTGATTCAATGACCTAGTCATACGTGTATACACTGTAATCATTTTATATCTTTTACATTTCAAATATTTTAGACATCTTTAAAATATATTGTGAATGACATTAAGTGAAAATTAAAATGAAAGTACTGTGAACATAATATTACCCATTTAAATGTAATTGACTCAGAGTTTATTATAAATTTCTATCCAGAAAAATAAGTTTATCCATTGTTTTTGCATTCAGTCTATTATGGTTTTTTTTTTTTTTTTTTTGGCACCATTTCCCCAGCTTTGGAAAACTCACAGGCACAGATGAAGCTGGGCTACACAAAAATTGTAAAGCCAGGTGGAAAAGGTTCTGATAAGATGTCTTCCTATTCCCTCAGTACCTTAAAGGATCCTCTGATCTTGGAATGTTTCTCTCCGACACTCTCCACAATACTAAGGGGCTGGCAGTCCTTTATAATGAAATTCAGGACTGCCTGGCCCAGAACAGTCTTCCTAGATGCTTGATTTCAAAATAATAAAACACATAATAAAAAAAAATATGATAAAGCTGTTCAGTGTCTATATAGGCCGACCTGTGTTCATTCTCGGTGTGTTTGTCTCCTCATTTTCATGTTTGGCTGTGTAATGCCTAAACACTGAGGAGGTGTTCTGATAGATTACACTGAAACAAAGACAGACAAACTATTACCGTATTTCCAGTTAAAAGATCAAAATGATCCCACACAGCAGAAACATTTCTTTTTCTTTCGGGCTCCATTTTGTTATGGAGAGATGTGTATTTATTTATTTATTTTTATCTTTGCGAGAGTAATTTTGTGTTTTGTTTTTGGTGGCGACTCATTCCGTTGGCAGATGCGGATGCGGTACCTTTTAAACACAGCTTGGCGCGTTGGCAATGAGCGATACAGCAGCTGTATCGATCACGTGACTTTTTCTTAAAGCGACGCACGCACCGATACAGGCTTCACTCTGTGAGCTTGATACAAGCGTCGGTGCGTCAGTGTTGCTGGACCCATCACTAGTAGATAGTGTTTCCCACACTTATGTTAATTAATACTAAAAGTAATTACCCCAAATCCTTGGTTAAAGTCTTTATTAAAATATTTGTAAACTCTAAAATGTTTACTTTAAAAATGTAATTGTTACAGAAAGTGTAAAAAAAATGCAAGGTAGACCAGTTTATTTCATCTTCGTTGTTTGAAATTACTCACCTCTGATTTAAAAACTAATAAATGTAAAACTAAAACTAGGATAAATGATAGTTTAGACAAAAGTGGCTTTACTGAAGTGTATATTTTTATTTCATTTGTCTTCTGTATAATGCATTTAATTTATCTGAATGATTAATGAAATGTTCTTTATTTTTTGTGTTGAAAGGTTTTTCACCTATCATCAAGCCATCCATCTACCTACCTCACAGACAGCGAACACTTGACATGTACTATTTTGGCATTGTACATATTATACAGTAGTTTTGGACACAGTATAACAGTGCACGAGTCTCCGTGTCCACATGTGCCAAATGCGCACAGACACAGGGCTGCTCATTCAGCCCTGGCCATTTGAATTTTCTCTTATTTTCTCTATCTCTGTTATATTTTAAATCTTCACAGCAGCGTGAGCACACTGTCTTAGCTGTAAAATGTAGGCTTATATTATTACCCCTCTAACCCCGTACATTACGCCCGTGAGTGTGTATTAGAGAAGGCACACACAGGCTGAATACGGGGACTAACGGGCCCTCAGCATATGTGGGAGTCCCGTCAGTCCCCAGTACCGCGAGTTCCCGGGGACCACAGGGTCACCGGGAAATGACGGAGCCTTAGTAAGAATGAGATCCCGCTATTCCACGGGTCCGTCACTCCCCCTTCTATAGATTCTGGGGACTGACGGGGCCGGGTACTAGAGGTAAGGACTCGTTAAAGAGCAGTATGAGATGTTTGCTTCAGAAATCCTGACCTTGCAATAGAAATGTAAACATTCAGTCATTTTGAATTTACCACAATGTCTTCTGCTTCCATATGAATTCAAACATGAAGACTGAACATGCGCTGGGGTACAGGTTACGTCTGTGTTCAGCTTCAGTTGCATCAATAAGCTCCCCTCTATACTCGACCACAAAGTCTCCTTGTTTGAAATTGGCTAAAGTGAAGATGCCACGACCTGAAGACACAACCATATTAGAGACACAGGCGTGGCAGCACTGCAAATAATCAATTCATTAAATATGTATATCTGTAAATTGCAAGTATGCAATGTTGTGCTTTTTTCAATTCTACATAGATAATAAAGAAAACATGTCAAAGTGCAGAAAACATAAATAGCCAGGCTCGCTAATAACTAAATTACTATTAAAATACCTTTAATTTTAATTTATATTGATGTTTGTACAGGTCACCACTGGTGATGCGTAACCCCTCAGTCTAGCCTGCAGTGTGTCAAAGTCACTCACCTTTAACTGAATTAATAAATTTGATTTCTAACATTGAATTCTTGTCTCTTCTTGCAAGGATGTGATTAATGGCATCCTGAAGGGGAGTGGTTCTCCGTGACATGATTTCCTAAGGAAATTAAGATAAAAATGTAAACAACATCAAAACTTCAAGCCTTTATGCTTACAAGGGCACTAGTAAAGCCTGAATGAGAAGCACCCCCCATGTTAGCGTATTATTAGTTTAAGGTTATTTTAGTTTGGTGATGAGTGCTGGAGGGATTCTGGTTAACAGATAAATGGATGGGGGCGAGGCTGTATTTGTGCAGATTAACTTGACTGTGTTCCACCTGTGTTGATTAAGTATCTGACATGCTCCACCCAATTTTTCTTATTTCACTAATGGCATGGATACTGAAACTGTTTCAATTGAGTTCTATGCTTTCATTACATTCACATAACAGACACAGACAAGGCTGATGTCTGAGTTGTTTTAACAGAAAGCATGCACTTGCAGATATTAAAGATACTTAAATGTCCTAATTTAACTAAAGCCTAACTCTGACTTAGCCTAAACCTGTCTGTCAAACTAAGCTTTAGATCTCTCAGGAATAATGTGCTTCATCAACACAACTATAAGAGAGCAAAACAAAAATGTCTTTTGGTTTTTTTTTTTTTACAATATTTTATAAACAAATGTGTGCAGAGTGACATCAATACTGTCTCAATTTAATTTCATAAATCTAAAAAAGTTTATTTGTATTTGCCTTCCAATGTTTCCTTGGTATTTGGGCAAAGATCATCTTTTAATATCTTAAATAATCATCTCAAAACGGAACAGGAGGAAAACAGCTCCAACTACCACAAAAATGACAGGTGTGAGTACTACTGCTACTACAACTACTACTACTCCTACCATTAGTACAATAGGTAGTAGTACTAGTAGCAGTTACTAGTTACAGAAGTAGTACTTATAGTAGTTGTAGTAGTAGTAGCAGCCATTTTACATTAAACAAGTGATCTTGTAGTGAAAAAGGCCTTTCAAACTCAGTGAAACATCACACACTTGTCTAATTTCTTACCTTGAAACAAGTGATGAGATTAGGCCAGGGTAAAAAAAAAAAAACCATGCCGGTGCTTGGGACAGTCCGGGAATCCCCGCCCCGCGTGTTGCTGTGACCTCCGTGAACCGTTCCGCGTGCTCCGGCCCGCTCCGCCGTCCTCACCTCATCGTGATCCGGTCCACGCGGTGCGCTCTCCGCCGTATGCTTTCCACCGTACCTGCTCGTCGTTCCCTCACCTGCCGCCTCACCACGGCTGTGCCTACTCTGAAGCACTGTGTCTGTCAGAACGTCCGTCTTTTAAAAGTTTTATAATTACCTTCTTACCTTTTCTCCAAAGCGTGTCAAAACTCTGCCAAAATTGATGGATGAATAAGAAGCGCCCAATCAGTCAGTCTAAATCGTTGATGTAAATATCAACGCTCTAAATGGGTAATGTTTAAATGCGCATGCGCAGCTTCCAATTTCGCGCCATGTGTATAATGTCCCGCGCTCGTGTATAATTTCCCGCGCTTGTGTGTGCGGCATGCGGGGACAACTCCAACCGACAGGGGGCAGTGGCGGACACACAAATATACAACATATGTCAAGTTTTTGGTTTACAAAGACTTTTGAGAAAAACACTTTTTGGGTATTAAAACGTGCCCAGAAACTGTTTTAAAAGGTCAATTTTATGAGGACAGCAAAATGTCCTCCTGTAACAGAGGGTCCTCATAGCTCTTTGATTTGTCTTGAAAATTGTCCTCCTAAAACGAAAAACAAACACACACACACACACACACACACACACACAAATTGTGTTAAAAAATTTAATCGTTTTGACCATGATGGCGGATTAATTTGCGTTAACGCGTTAATTTTGACAGCACTAATATAGAGAGAGAGAGAGATTTAAGGTTTCTCAACATGAAACATTTAAAAAAACACAGTAATTTGATAACATTACTAACTTAAACAGAATCCTTAAAGTTTAGTTTAATTAATAGTTAATGTGATGATGGAGAAAGTACTCACTGAGTTGGATGCAAAAAGCTCTGACCCCCATAACGTCTTGCTGGTTGTGAACAAGTCTCTTCCTGTGTGGCTAATTTATGCTCCTGAAACAATACTTGGCATTTAAAAATAGCTTTGAAAGAAGCAGAGATGCTGCTGTTGTTGTCAAGCCTCAGTGTTTCAGGTCACCATCAGGGAAATTAAGACCTGGATGACCTCTAATTTCCTGATTTAATTAATTTGTGCAATGTCTTTAAAATTAGATATATCCTGTCTCAGAGTGATGCTGAAAAAGTAATTGCATCTATTAAATGTATCTATTACTCCTATATGGGAGTAGTTTAATTCATTGTTGTCAAGATGTCCTAAAAACTCATGAAAAGCCTTCAGTTAATTCAAAATGCTGCAGCAAGAGTACTGACAGGGACTAGAAAGAGAGAGCATATTTCTCCTGTTTTGGCTTCCCTTCATTGGCTTCCTGTTAAATCCAGAATTGAATTCAAAATCCTGCTCCTCACATACAAGGTCTTAAATAATCAGATCCCAGCTTATCTTAAAGACCTCATAGTACCGTATCACTCCAACAGAGTACCTCGCTTTCAGACTGCTGGCTATCTTCATTCCCAACATATTTTAAAGTAGAATGGGAGGGAGAGCCTTCAGTTTCCAGGCCCCTCTTCTGTGGAACCTACTCCCAGTTTGGATTTGGGAGACAGACACCCTTTCCTTTTTCATAAAGCATATAGTTAGGGCTGGATCAGGTGACAATGAATCCCCCCTTAGTTACAATGTGACAGATTGAGGCTACTGTGTTCTTTCCATGATGCACTGATTGTTTTTTCTTCAGTCACATTTTTTCAGTCATTATTTGTTTATACACCACTTTGCATTTAATTATTAGTTATTATTAATCTCTAACGCTCTTTCACAGTGTCTTTGTCCTGACTCCAAACATGGTGTGTCTGTTTGAGAAAAAAAAATAATGCAACAGTTTCAAAACAGTGGTTGACCACAGTGTGTGCTTACGCAAGCTGTAACGGTGTATTTCTTTCTTTATTAGCATTGAAAGTTTCATATGTAATTATAACCATGCGGGTCTGGCAGCTAGCTGTGTCTAACTGAATGTAGAGTGTCTATACTATAAAAATCCAAATATATTTATCTATTACATATTATTTGAATGCAGCACATAAGGCAAAACTGCCTCCAGCCTTACCAACTGTGTTGCAGAATAAAAGGGATCCTCTGCTGTAGGTTGGTTTATACCTGTTGAGGGGATTTTTGTGATTGGTTCTGATTCGGCTTTGCTAAGGGATGGAAATAAATTAGTTGGTTATGGAACGCCAGGACTGCCATAATGAATTAATTAAATACACCATTAAATAATTAAGTAAATGTGGCAATAATTAATTAAAATTGGAAATAATTTTTTTAAATAAATATTTACGACACATTTAATTAATTATTTAATGGTGTATTTAATTAATTCATTATGGCAGTCCTGGCGTTCCATAGTTGGTAGCCCAATTGTTTAATGTAATAAAATACTTGTTTACCTTAGACCAGCCGTGTCAAACTCCAGGCCTAGAGGGCTGGTGTCCTGCAGGTTTTAGATATCACCCTGGGTCAACACAGCTGAATCAAATGATTAGTTCATTACTAGGCTTCTGGAGAACTTCAAGACATGTTGAGGAGGTAATTTAGCCCTTTCAATCTCCTGTGCTGGATCAAGGATACATCTAAAACCTGCAGGACACGGCCCTCGAGCCCTGGAGTTCCACACCTGTGCCTTAGACTATTACAGATTTCTAGGTGATGTGTCTGCTGTTGCTTAATCTCAATGCCATCAATGAATAGCTTTTACTGAAAATAAGTTTTACCTTGTTATCTGAGTGGCACCCTGGGCTGTGCTTTAGTATTTAGGTTTAGAAAGACAGTCCATCTTCATTTGATGGAGAGAAACAGTGGGGGTGAAAGGACAGATAACCACACTAACAGTGACGATCCGTGTTTGCTATTCACTGTAATTAGTGGTTTTCATTATCAATTTTTGGAAAATCTGACATTTACTGTTAGATAATAAAATGAAACTAGTTGGTAGACCTGTTTTGTATGCAGTAAATGGGTCTAAAGGACAGTCCATCTTCCTCAGATGCATATAAAGAATGAGGGTGGCACTAATATCAGGGATGTTATGATGTGGTTTTAATTTAAACATTTTTGGATAATCTGCCATTCAGTTAGATAAGAAAGTTAAATTAGTTTATTTATGATTAGTTTTTACAAAATTGCTAGGTGATGTTTCTGCTGTTGTTTTATCTCAGTGTCAGCATGGAATAGCTTTTAATCACAATAAGTCTTGCCATGTAGTTGAACATCACCCTGGGCTAAGATGTAGTAAGTGGGTCTAGAGGACAGCCTGTCTTCATCTGATGGATGAAGCAAACCACACTAGAGGCTAACTTCAAGCCAATTGCAGAAGTCACCATCAAGTGTGGGATTTACCAAGGAGATGCTCTGTTCCCACTGCTTTTCTGCTTAGGCTTAAACCCCTCTCAGGCAGATCATCAACAAGACTGGCAACAGCTACCGACGACAGAATGGATCATTTATAAGACTTCTTTAAATTTCTTGAAGACGTTTCACCTCTCATCCGAGCAGTTTCTTCAATTCTAAGACCACCTGGTGGAGAGTTCACATTTAAGCTCTATTGGGAGTTATCCCTTAGGGATCTAAAAACTGGATTATAGATGGCACACAGTTGGTGTCAAGGTGGCTCTTTGAAGGCTCTTTGTCATAAGCTCCTCTGTTGTAGGATGGTCGTTCACAGTGGACATAGATGGCTTCTTTCACTCCTCTTTCAAACCATCTGTCTTCTCTGTCCAAAATGTGAACATTGGCATCCTCTAAAGAGTGACCTTTGTCCTTTAGATGCAGATGGACCGCCAAGATTTGTCCTGTCGAGGTGGAACTTTGAAGAGCCTAAATTAACTGTTGTGTATCACATCTCTGGAAAGTTTAGTTCACTTTCTCTAGCTACACCCTGGCCTGATTACTTTACTTTTAACAGTAAAATATGGTGGTGTTCAATGATCTGTGTAATATTTAAATTTGTTTGATGATCTGAAACATCTAAGTGTGACAAACATACTAAAAGAATAAAAAAAAAAAAAAAAACAGGAAGAGGCAAACACCTTTAACACTACTGTGTGTATGTATGATAGTATAACATTTACTGCTAAAATTTAAATGAAACTACATTTTTTTTACTTATGTGTTATTTGTTCATGATTTCACCTTTGGTTGAGTCTTTAACCTTTTACTAACAATGTTTTTTTTTTTGTTTGTTTTTTTTGTTTTTTAACTAACAACGTTTAACTTTGAGCACTTAAAAAGCATAGTTAATCATTTTATTTGATTTATTCAAAAATAAGAGTAATATTATTAGTGTATTTAATTAAAAATATATGTTAAAATGAAACGCATGTCAGAAGTTGTACTTCATGACATGTAACCATTCTAAGCTGTGTGAGGAAATTCACAACCCTCACTGTCACTGTAGATGCAGTATAGCTGTATCTGTATATCTGTCTAAAAGAGGTGCTTCAGACTTACACCCTATGTGGTTTTCATTTGGGGCATAAGTTCACTAAGCTCAAATTATCACTAGCATCTGCACATTTATAAATAACACATACACACTGAAGAAACATTCAGACGGTGTACTTTTTCTCCTTGTGACTTAATACTGTATAAATAATATTGTGCTACTATTGTTGAAAAATGCTCAGTAACATACTTTCCCTCTTCTTGTTTTTTCCTTACAACAGTACATGTTGCTCTACCTGCATTCACTCTGCTGGCCTCTATGGACATGGAAAAAACACTTTAGTTTCAAAACTTATTCAGACAATACATCTCTTGGGCAGAGAATCATCTGCTAGATATTATCATCATAATTATTATTTCAGCTGCTGTAATAAAATAATTTCTTATATATAGGGCAGACAAAGTATTTGTCATAAACATTACAACTGAACAATAAAAATGAACAGAAATATTACCACTAGATCTCTGTTCTGACCTGTTTGATCCTCAGTTGTGCCTTAACCATTGTTGACTGACAGAGCAATGCGCAAGAAAAATGTACAAGATTACAAACATTACATGTCAAAAGCAATTAATTAGCACATTTTTCCCTGTCACAATATTTAAGGTGCAGTGACTCCCGTACTTTGAAAACATGTAAACAAATGCAGGGAATCCAAAGTTATGCATGACACTACACTTTTAAGTCACTCATCTAGCTTTGAAAATCTGTACATGTTCATGTTTGTTTTGGGGCTTGGCTTGATGAGATGTCCATCTTTATAGAAATCAGCTGTGAAGGTAAAGGAAGCAATTTTGTTTCTGCAGCTCAGAGTCAGTTTCTTCCATTAACACAGGAACAGAAGGACTCTCCAGGATCACAGAACCATGTGAAACAACAAAAATGTGATATTTTTTCAATATAAATTTTAATCAAAATGAATCATTAAATATTCTTTCTGCAAAAGTACCAGAGCACCGACATACTGATACTGTTGCTTCTGTTCCCTCCTCAAGTCTCATACCAGTACTCTTCGCTGTCATTTGTATAAAGAGTTTTAATCTTGTGGGATGATCCTATTGGTGTTCTCTTGTTTGTTGTGTGATTTATTTTCCCTTTGCATTTATGCACAACTTTACAATTAACAACTCATTTAAAGTGAAATGTTACTGCTTTATATTCAAAGAACTGCAATCTGTTTGGAACAATACAAAGAGAAACTGCATCTGAAACAAAGAAAAAAGAAAGATTGAGTTTAGAGTGCTAAACTTAAGCAGTATTTAAAAGTTATTTCCTACAAACAGATGTAACAACTTTGTTTAAAAAGTGCACCAGCAGTCATTCATATCACATGTACATGTAAAACTTATTTTAAAACAACTCAATGTCTCACCTGTGACATTAAGCTCACTGTCTACTAAAACTGCAGTGCTGTATTGAAATAATGAAGTAAAATAATTTTTTTAAGTGTATCAAAAACTCATATGATGATTAATCATCACAGGACAAGGTTCACAAAAATCACAAAAAACAACAACAACTATTCCTCTGAATTGCTCTCTACTCCAAAATGCTTAATAATGTTCATATAGACAAGTAAAGAGCTGGGACTCACCAACTTTCTGTTTCTGTATACCCAGAAGATTTACTACGACTTGTTGACTGTTACAGATATGAGTAAATATATCATCACATCTTATAACTGGACCTACTTTGTCTTAAGGTTAAAACAAACAAAAATGTCATATTTCAACAACATTTATTATTTTTTTATCGTCAAGTGGTAATGAGAAAGTACTTACACAGTCTGATGCACAGAGCCCTGTTGTCCATGCTGTCTTGCTGCAGACTGACGACGGCAGAGTTAACTGAAGTGTAACAGCAGTGAGCAGAGGTATTTTCTTCCTGATAAATACATTTTAACATTAAATATTTTTAGAACTTTTAGGACAATGCAATGCAATAATCAAGTGTTATAAAATAACTCTCCAAAAAAGCTGTTAACTCACTGTTTTCAGTTCCCTATCAGTGGCCAGAACAACAGGTTCAGACTTATGCTCTGTTTGGTGCAACTTGTATGCTGGTTCATGTTTCCCACCTTCACATGTTATCTCTTCACATCTCAGTTTGGTGTACTATGTACATCACTGGGAACTTGTTCTTGTTTTTGATGCCTCAGGGTTTGTCTTGGGAATGGAGAAACATGGTGCTGGTTTAAAAAAAATGCTAAGTGACTTAATCTTACAACAAAGAAAAAGAAAGTTGAGATAAAATCTGGAATATGTTGCATTAGGCTAATAACAAGCCCTCATCATTCTTAGCAATCCATCTAATACAGGAAACTGAGGTTATAGTTCACATGGGCACATAAAAATGGGACAAACTACAAACTGTTTCTTCTGATTTTTTGAATTCCAGTGTAACATTTTGCTAGTAGAATCAGAGTTTGCCCTTAAAAAAGTAATAATAAAAAAAACTTTCTGTCTTTTCATAGATCTTCAGGTATGCTGCTGGTATAATAGTGTAAGGAATATTTTCTTGCCACACTTTGGACCCCTAAGTATAATTAATTAGTCATTTAAATGGCACAGCCTGTGTGAGTGTTGTTCCTGACGATGCCGATCCCTTTACATTCATCTGATGGCTGCTTCCAACAGGATAACAGACCATGTCATGAAGTTCAATTCATGTCCAACTGTTTTCTTGCACATGATAATGTTTTGATTGTACTCAGATGACCTCTAGAGTCACCAGATCTCAATCCAGTAGAGCATCTTTGGGATGTGGCAACTGTGTGATGCTTTTCATGTCAATATGGAACAAAATCTTTGTGCAATGTTTGTTTGAATTGATAAAGAGGCCAGTAAGTGTTTATGTGTTCAGTTTTTTAGTGTCTTTTACAGTAATCATCGCAGGTCTTCATTGCAGTCCAACTCTGCCACCTGCAGTGCATCATAAGACATTACAACATTTATTTTCTTCAGGCACTAAAAGGTTACATGTAGTTTGACACCGAGTCAGAGGTGACAAAAGTACAGACATTCTGTAGTTACACAAGTATCTGTATGTCTGCTTATCTGTAAACTTACACAGTTATTCAACTTTTTTACTCAACTAAAAGTGAAAGGGTCAAGAATCTGAAACACACTCAACCAAGAAAGTAAAAACTACCTTCTAATGTTTCTACCAGCCATTTACGTGCAAAGCTAAGTGAACTTCATGCTATATTAATGTAATAAAATTATATTAGTACAACGGATTACAAACAACAAACTTTACTTCACTCTGAATTTTTTGAATCAGTTAGGTTCAACATAATCACCTCAGAGACATTTATACTGGCAGACTTCAGCGGAAAACCAGTATCATCATCAAGGACCCCTAACACCCTGGACACTCACTTGCCCCCCACCCCACCCTTCCATCTGGTAAATGCTACAAGTCCATCAGGTCAAAAACAAACAGACACAATAGAAGTTTTCACCCACAGTCAAACATGCCCCACCTCCAACCTGATTGAAGGCTTACTGTGCTGTTTACATTCATGGACATTTACACTTTATTTATAAACCGTATTTATTATACTATACTATGTATGTATGTATGTACACATGTGTATGTATAACTTGTATATATCTTTTTGTTAAATGCCTGTGTCACTGTGTAGATACTGACATTATTGTGTATTACACACATTCCCTGAGTAGGTACCCTTCAACATATGTCTATTTTAGCTTCTTCTCCTATCCTAAAACAATCTGAATGTAAATCTACATGCTGCCAATGGAGAGATGCCAAACTGTGTTTGACAATAACGATTCTATTCAGAGAAAAACAATGACTTTTTTGTAAAAAAAATGCTCTATTTTCTGTTACTTTTATTGTAGATAAAGGGAGACCAAAACAGGAAAATGAGGACAGTCAGGGGTTAAATTGGAATTTCACAGGTGGGGGATCCCTAACTAAGGTTGTATTGGCTCAGCGTTTGGAATAGAATAACAACTCAGAACATTGTTTTAATATGTCCGATCCAGCAGATTTTCCTCTCTTCACTGTACAGGCTGTGATCAGCTGACCTGTGTTGACCCTGGTCTGAGGTTTACTTCTGTTTGTGAATTTGCACAAATGAATTCAACAAGATGTCAGTAGATGTTTCATGAGCTAACTTGGCTGATTTGCACCCTTTACACTAGCAGTTCAGCATTTATGCTGTCTTTATACTAGACCAGGGGTCGGCAACCTGCGGCTCCGGAGCCGCATGCGGCTCTTTAGTCCTTATACTGCAGCTCCACGTGGTTTGAAAAAAAAAAAATTATAAGTATTTAACTGAAGTGTATTTTATTTGTGTTAGTTCTTTTTTAACTTGTAGTTCTAAATTGGAAGATTACTGTGATCTTGAAATATAAAAATAAAATTATGTTATTTTTCATCACTCAAAATAAGCGTCACACTCGCATAAACCATACCCGCCGAAACGCCGTGCATTTATCGAGACTTTCAACCTCAGGCAGGCCAAGTATGGATCTTCGGATCCACATACGTATGTGAGCAGCTATTCTCCACCATGGACTATGGTAACAACAAACAGCGTTCACGCCTCACAGATGACAGCTTACTAGCGACTTCGCCTCCCCTGCAGCGGCACTGCAGACCACGCCCCGCCACACACATTAACCACGTAAAATAAATATTTATGCAGATATTTTGCAAAATATTTATTTTTCATTTTTTAGCAGCAGAGTGCTTTTTTCCAATTATTTTTAAAATTCAGGTCAAGGCTCCGCTACAGGCTGCGAAATCCCAAAAGTGATATAAGGATGACGGCTCACTGCAGTTTTTGTTTACTATATGAATAATTTAAGTTCAGCTTTTTAATTCATTTAAAAGAGACCTTCAACTAGGTGTCTTTCCTTTTTGTTATATTTTTTAAGAGTTCAAAATGTGTTCATTACATAAATAAAATGTAATTTTCTCTGTAGCACTTCATAGATTTCATAAGCAGCACACCTTAGTTGTTCACACAAAGCATAAAGGTAAAAAATAATAACAGTGTTATCTTTATTTTAGATGTCAAAAAGTATTTGCGGCTCCCAGTGTTTTCTTTTCCATGGAAACTGGGTCCAAATGGCTCTTTGGGTGTTAAAGGTTGCTGACCCCTGTACTAGACAGTATAAAATCGGTATGAAGGTGGGGTTGTGAAGTAGTGGAGTAGTGAATGAATCTAAGCATAATCAGCTTATATTCAAATTAATTTCTGCTACACTTCATGTAATCTAACTCTGACCTTGAGCACCAGTCACACACAGTTCTTTACATTAAATCAATCACAGTACAACAAACTAACCTGTTTATCATGAAGTAAAATGTGGGGAGTAAAAGTAAAAAGCTGGCAGAAAAATATTGCTGAAATCCGAAGATTCTACTGTGGTGAGAAATTTCTTTTCTTATGTATTGATCACTTTAGTAGTAGTAATATCACATTCTCACTTAGGTATATACATGTAGAATAGCACCACAAATGGGCCTTATGCTCTATCACATATACACACACACACAGTGGGGCCATTGTAAGTTCATGGGAGACATTAAACAGATAGTGAGGCTCCTTCTGCTTATCAGGGAGGGGAAAGAAGGGAGGCAACAGTAAAGTAGAAAACATGGTCGTAATTCTCTCTCTCTCTCTTAAGGGAAAGTATAAAGGATGGGGATGAACTGAAGGTATAGACTCATGTAATTTGTTGAGGAATTTTCTTTGTCTGTGAGTTTGGTCAAGGTATAAAAGGATCAGGGCAGCGGCCCATCTTAGCAACTGCTCAGCTGTTTGAGCAGAGCTTTTCTCCATATTCCAATATGTTATTAAACCCACTTCAAAATGACGCTCACCAGGTTTTTGTAGTTTATTTAAAGTATTCCACGACACTACTTAATTACACTAACAAAGCATTTGTACTTCAATACTTCCCACCTCTGCACTGACTACATGTGCCTGATACTACCATTACAACCATTAAAAGACAAATTGATTGTGATTTTCACATATGATTAAAATGATAAAATGATAACCAGTAACATAGAAATACAGGTTATGTAGGTTAACTAAAGTTTAAACAGCAGTTTATGCAATGCCAAATTCACGTATCAGTGAAGAAAAATAGATACTACCATATCCAGCACTAGTTAGCGCTGGCCATCCTTCGGAGGCCGCCAGCTCGAAGCTGACCGGGAGGTTGAGGCACGATGTGCCGGGAGTGCGTTGTTCCCCCCAGCTGTAGTGGGCCTCGACCTCACATTAGCTTCGAGATGGTGGGTAACAGACGTCTGTGAAAACGTCGGAGCACTTTTGCAAATATGTGATGTCTTGATAAACCGAGCAGATATTTGAAGTTTACACAGCTATATTCATGCCTGAAAATGTCTTTAAAGTTTATTTTGTGACCCAGAAAGAATAATATTAAAACTAAGTAGCTGCTGCCATTGTTAGAAACAAATTGGCTGGGCTGCGCTGTGAATTCTGGGATACGTTGGGTCACGAAGGATACACCGACTCGGCCTTCAAATGCGACCTGCGAAGGATGCACTTGCAAAACTTTTGCGAGATCTCGCAAAAGTTCATCTTAATTTTTTTTTTCTCCCATGTCCCTTGCGGGCCTCTGTAATTTTGCAAGGGGCGCTGTAATGTCTGCCTTTTGCAATAGGAGGTGCTGCATCACTTGTACTTGACCTTTCTCACGATGTCACGGAAGCATGAAACCTTCACACATTAACATCACATTTCAAAATTTTTAGCTCTTAAAACTTTAACTTGTTTTATTGGGGAACGTAACCTCACATAGTCTGATGCAGAGTTCTGACCTCCAAAATGACTGCAGAATTGAAAACTGTGTAGCTCATTTATGCTGCTGAAACAACACTTAGTATTTAACACTAGTATTTAACACTTTATCAAAGGGGACAAAGACAAATAAATCTTGTAATCATTTAATATTCATCATTTTCACTATCACTGTGATTTATTAACATACGTATAAAAACAAATATTATCATGAAGCCGAGGAGATTTGACTAGTGCAACAGTCACTACTATTAACAGGATCAGTAAAAAAAAAACAAACAAACAAAGAAAAACATCATTACAAGTTTCCCGTATAGCTGTAGAGAATTTTTTTTTAAATTTTTGACTACTGCCAACAGGAGAGATTAAAGCTAAAACTAAAAAAACAGAAAACAAAAAACAAAACAAAGCAAAACACTATCAGGCTATCTACATAGAGTGTGTGGATTTTTGTAATTTTTTGTAATTAATTGTGAATTTAATTCACTTTTAATTGTGGTATTTATATCTCTAAATTATAGACACATAATATCTGCACACACTTTTCTACAATATTTACTTCCACATTTCGTATATCGTTATGCAACTTTATTTAAAACAGAGTCATGGCATGGGGAGAGGAAATTTTGCTAAAACAATTAATTTTAAAGTCCTTATTTAACCTCTCAAAATATAAACTACTGTAACCAACTGAGGCCAAGCCCACAGGAGTTGAGAGCTTCTGTCCTCACTCAGCAACTGAGTTCTGCTTTCACACCATCTGAGCAAACAAAAGTAGAATTTCAGATCATTTTCAGATCAGGTTGCAGCATGAAACCAGACACCACATATCTGGGTACTAGACAACACTTAAACTCGGTTAAAGTCGTGCTCAGTATCAAACTTGGCAGTTATATTTTATTTGCTCACCACAAACTCGGTGCGTCTGTTTTTGAAAAAACTAATGTGATACTTTGACATTAGCGGTTGACCACAGCGGGGGTCTTTGAAAGCTGCAGCAGCTCTTTTACTGTAATAGCATTCATACATGTGTAAAAATGGAAAGAAGATCGAACAAGGTGATTAAACTTATTTAGAAGTTGATTCAAACTGTATATATACTTGTAACCACGCGGAAATGGCAAGCAGCTATTTCTGACTGAACAAACAAAACCGTTAACAGGTTACAGACAGCAATGTACAACTTGATTAATAAAAAAAAACAATATGTAATTAAACTTGGTTACTTCTTTGTTTTTACTCTCACTCAGATGTGATTATGTTTTCAGTCATCTCTCTCTCTCTGCAACCTGTAAGACACACAAAAAGGTGCAGAAGAAAAAATTAAAAAACAGGATTGGAAAAAATATATACTTTAATGGTGCATATTACACACCCATAATTTCTTCATAGAATATTTTCCAACAAAGAACGCTCTGTGTAAAACATCAGTTTTCCAGTGTTGTGAAATCAGTGTTTTTACACACACAAATCTAGGAGTGAGTGAATGAGTGGTATGTATGAAAAAGTATAAATATTCCATGTATGACGTTGTCTATTTTACCAATCCAAAACTTATAGATCTCTATTATCCATCACAGATTGTGTGAATGCAGCACATAAAGCATCCCTGTCCCCAGTCTTACCTACTGTATTACAGAATAGAAGGGATCCACTGCTATGGGTTGGCAGGGACCTGCTGAGGACATCTCTGTGCTGGTTCCTGATTCTGCTTTGACAACAGATGGAATTAAATCAGTTGGTATCCAAAAGACTCTACATAATAAAACACTTATTTGTTGAAGATCATTTAAAATTAAAATTATTTGCTGATGTTTCTGATGTCTCAGTGCCATCATCTAAATGCCTTTGAATCACAACTAGTCTTACCTTGTGGTTGAGTGGCACAGAGGCCTAAGCTGTAGTAAATAGGTCTAGAAGGAGATGCAGCTTCATCTTGTAATGAAGAGGGACAGTGGGAGTGAGGGGAATAATAACCACAGCAATATTAGTGATGATTATCCCCGTCTGTTATTCAATGTATTCATTAACCTTGATTTTTAGGAAAATCTGACATTCAGGGATAGAAAAGAAAATCTGTGTCACTCCTACATCAGCCCATTATGTAAGGTGCTGCTAATCGAACACTGAGCTAACAAAAACCTTAACTTTAAAAGTGAGTTTCTGCTGTTTGCCTGGTAATTCTGATTTGACCACAAGAATACCAGCTTCTCTTAACAGCTTCTTAGTATTTTGTACTTTTGTACTAAACTAAGATATTATATTTTACAGTCCTGATCTATTTGTTTTGCATGTACTGTACAACATATAGTCTAAAAATTTCAGACAATTTTATGAATGTGTTTTATTTATTTATTTTTGCTTTTTCTGACTACTCCTTTATATATTTCTTTCTTTTATGGGTGGTCAAATGGTAAAATTCTTGATTGTATTTGGCATTTTTTCTCCTGCATTTAAATAATTTGTGAGACAATTAATGCTATTCACTAAATATTATAGCTTAAAAGAGAAAGTAATTGGGTTCAATTTAAAGTTAATTTTGAAGCTGAATGCATGTCTGAAGTTTTACTTCATGACAAATTCAGCTATTTTGAGCTGTCTGAGATACAGTACCTGCTTAAGAAGATCAGCTTTAAAATTGTATTCTGTGTGGTTTCATTTGAGGTGAACGTTTTGGAAGCTCGAATTATCACTCGCATCTATACATTTATAAATATTACAAAGGTGTCTAACCAACCTAGAGACAACACCACATGAGAAAACAAAGACAAAACCTTTCTTCACAGTCTTAATTTTGTGATATTGTTGCTCGGTAAAATACCTCCTGTCTTCCTGTTTTTTCTTACTAAAGCATATGTTGCTCTTCCTGCATCCACTGTGCCTGCCTCTAAAAAAAAAAAAACAGATAAAAGAAGAGAAACATGTCAAACAGGCACAGATAGTTTCTCAGTTTAAGCCAGTTAGCTTATAGAGTTGACTTTTATTTAAAAACTTTGGATGATAAATTTTAAAATGTGTCTGCCTAAAAGACAATAATTTTGCAAATTTTATACTACTACTAATAATAATGATAATATTTTCTTTACCTCTCTTCCAGTAACCTTTGCCAAAGTGATACAGTCCCACTGCCACCAACAGAGCACTGACTAAAATGGTAGCAATGATCCAAGGCGTGGCAGCAGAGGAGGAATGAGTCATGTCTGGTTTGAAAGCACAGAAAGGTTTAAATGAGAGAAGAATGGTAAATTCTGAAAAATGTTTTCATAATACAGCTTCTTCCTTATGACATTTAAAAATCTTACTAATCTACTTAAAAGCTTCTAAAACGCCATGGAAATGTTGGCACACCTGTTTTAGTTGTTTAAATCTGCAACTTAGGTTTGAACACTGGAAACTTCTCAGTATTTCACAAATGCTAATACAAACAGTAAATCTGTTTGTAGCTTTGCAGCTTTGCATAACAAGCATCAGCTGTCATTCAGATCAACTTATTTTAAAACCTTATTTTAAACCATCTCAGTGTCTCACCTGTGACTTTCAGCCAGCTCTCTGGTGATTCTCCAACTCCTGAGATGCTACACTTGTAAAGTCCTTCATCTGACTTTGAAACTCTGTGGATGGCCATGTTTCCTGTGGAGCTTTGATAGATAGGACATCCATCTTTGTAGAAATCTGCTGTCAAGTTGTAGGATGCAATTTTGTTCCTGCAGCTCAGAGTCACAGTTTCTTCCATTAACACAGGAACACCAGGACTCTCCAGGATCACAGGACTATCTAAATGAGATGCATTTGATTTATATATATTGCATTCAATCAACATTTTTCACACAATAATGTTGCCTTGATGGAAATATACCAGTGACAGAGATGTTGATGCTGTTGCTTCTTGTCCCTCTTTCAGTCTCATACCAGTACTCTCCACTGTCCTCTGTATAAACAGTTTTAATCATGCAGGATGATCCTGTTGCTGTCCTTTTGTTAGTTTTACTACATGCTTCTACTTTCCCTTTGAATTTATGCACAACTTCACAATAATCGACTCCTTCACAGTGAAATGTTACTGATTCATATTCAAAGAACTGCAATCTGTTTGGAACAACACGAAGAGAAACTGCATCTGAAACAAAGAAAAAAGAAAGACTCACTTTAGAGTTTTACTATTAAACCAACATACTACACTCAGTGAATAAAAAAAAGTAAATAAAACAATAAAAACATCAAAAAAAATCTACTTCTTTCCTATAAATTGCTTGCTTGTCCAAAATGTGAACTAAAGTTGATATATATGATAAAACTCACCAACTTTCTGATCCTGTACACACAGCAGAATCATGATGCTTATCACTGAAGAAAAATAAAAGAGCTACACAGTTACTAAAATATGTATAATTACTAAAAGTAATACTAAAAATACCACATCTGATATGGACTCCACAAAAATACAATAGCCTACTTTGATAACCTAAATTTTATAATAATGTAGAAATAGAGAAAGTACTCACACAGTCTGATGCAGAGAGCTCTGATCTCCATGTTGTCTTGATGTAGACGGAAAACTTAACAGTAGTGAGCACAGGTGTCTCTTTGCTACTAAAAGCAATTCAATAATCTAATTTTAGTAAAGCTGTTTCCAAAGAAGCTGAGTGTCTTTTGTGTCAAGTCAAGCCTCACTGTTTCAGTTCACTGTCAGTGGGTGGAACAACAAACCAGTTCAGACTAATGCTGCTGCAGCTTGTAGACTGGTTCATGTTTCCTGTGCTCAGTTTGGTGAACTGTGCAGAAACACATCACAAAAATAGTGAACATTTTAAGCCTCTTTGAGGGTTAACACAGGCACTCAGAAAATCACCAAAATCATTGAAGCCACTCAGTCACAGGGCATTTAATATTGCTATAGATAAATAAATGCTATTCTGGATCTGTGCATGTTCAATACACATCTGTTTAAGATTTGTTGTTCCTATGGCAATGACCATTGAAAACATCACTTTAATGTAGTATAACTTTTGAACAGACGTGTTGGCTACAGATCCAAAATCCCCAAGTTTGTGGGGTGGACCCCTAAAAAACAAACTAGACTGGTCCCTGAATACAGATGAACTACTTTATAATATCTTTATGGAACAAAAACAACAACAAACACATCAGTACTGGAATTCTCTTCTCTTTCTCTGATTTAAAACAGAGAGACACAGAAAATCATTCGGCCCTGCAGCCATCAGGCTTTTTAGTTCTCATACAAATCGCGGATGAGCTGTATCAGACTTTCCTTTGATAAATAAAGTTATTTTTCTTCTCCTTAATGTTATTATTATTGTTATGTTTATTCATCTTTGGGATGTTACTCTCCTCTTCCACCACATCTGAAAGGTGTTCTATTGGACTGAGATCTGGCGACTATGAAGACCATTTATATACAGTTAATTCATCGTCATATTGACGAAACCAGTGCGAGATGATTTGAGCTCTTGTAAGAAACCATCACAAGATGGGCACACTGTGATGGTAAAGTGGTGGACACCAGCAACAACACTCAGGTATGCCATGATTTTTTAAATATTCTCAGTTGGTACTAATGGGGGCAAAGTGTGCATAGAAATGCTCACCTGCACCATTACACTGGATGGTAAGATCTTTTCAGATCTACCAGGTTCTTCAAAAGTTCTTTCTCTGGCAACCTCAAATAAAAAGATGATGACAATTTCAGAAATAATTATTAAGAACTTTCAAAGTTAAAGCACTTGACCGTAGATTTAAAAGTTTACTGTTACACTTACTTTTTTAACTTTAACTTTACATTTCACGTAATTATGTTTGAGTGAACAAATAACTGCAGTCGTGACACTTATAAGTAAAAATAATGAGACTTTTATAACTGTTTGCAAGCATGTGAGAAAATCTGACCTCAGGTCAGAGAGGAAGCAGCTCTCCAAATGCAAATAAGTTCTTCAGAGCAGAAAGGAGTGTAGGCTTTTGTCTTTCAATGGGTATTTTCATGCTTCAGGTTTGTACTTTTGATCACATATGCTGGTGTATGACATTATAACCGAAGATAAATCACTGAAATACAACAAATGCACTCTCCCTCTGAAAACAGCAAGGTTTGCAGTTTGATAAAATTTATTGTGAAATATTTACAAATTGTAGTTTGTGGGGCGATCAAAATCACTCACAACCTTAACTTGATCTCAAGTTAGCTGCACCATTAAAATTACTGCATAACAGCCAATTTAAAATAATAATAAAAAAAACACCTGAAAGGCATGATTTAAAGTTATCTACTGTCCAGGCCAACATGTGGTTGCCTTGTATTGCAAAAGCAATTATTTAAGTATATGATAAAATCTTTGTTTTATGTATTTATTATTTTTAGCATATAAAATACAATCAGATAAAAGTGAGACACATATTAGTACATAGAAAGTCATACTTCTCACTTCTGTCCAGAAAAACAAACACAAATGAAAGTATCTTACTAGACAAGTAGCAATACTTTAACTTTGCAGATGTTTGTCAGAATTATGGTGGTTGTCATAAAAATGTATTTACATATATGACTTTTATTTTGTTTTTTTATTGTTTTAACTTCTTAAAGATGTCACAGCACATCATACACCTGCTGCTAAAAACTTAAAAATACAGCATGCAAAATACTTCATTGAGTATCCAGATGAATCATGATGTGATATTAACTCTTTAGCTTTGATTTTTCTATTTTTCATCAGTAGCTGAATCATTTTCTCTTGTGTCACAGTAACATTTGTAGTTGGGCAACCATTAGTTAGCTGTAGCTCCGAGTTTCCCAAAGTGAAGAAGTCCCACAAAAAGCAGCAGCAGAGCCACCATCATCAGAGTGAAGACATTTCGTAAGATGAGGTAAATATGACAGCTGGGCTCTGAGGAGTGGTCTGTCTCAATCTCTGTGTGGTGAGATGCAGAGATGATAGAAATTACTTTGTGAGACAGAGTGGACTTTCAATGTGTTGCATGCATTTTGTATAAAGTTTGGATAAAACAATATTCAATACATTGTTGCTGAATTGACTGACTGACTGATTGAATATGACTGTCTCTGCTCTGGTTAAATATCCCAAAAGGTTGATTCTGTTCATCTGGACGTAGCGTTTTAAATGGGAGAAATGTTTCGTCACTCATCCAAGTGACTTCTTCCTTCTTCTGGCTAATCATGTACTATCCTCATTTATAATATATCTATATATGATATATGTGACATATGATTATTTAAACAAAAGACTACTCTAGTTAAGGTGGCAGAGACAGCCAAAATCCCAGACTTATTGCTTTACAGTAATCGTCCATTAACCTTATAGTTAAAATCACAGAATCTGAGACCATCTTTAAAATATAGTCCGTGTAAATGTGTACTGTCCGCTTACATTTTTGCACTATAGCAATTGTTAATCAAATGTAATTATGCAGATTTTGTGACATGAATAAAAATGAATGGTTACAAAATACAATTTGACATCAGTGAACGAAGATTTTCACCCCTGTTTAAAGACAAAGTGGTTTACATAAGAACAATTGGCCTGCAGTGTAGGTAAATTGTTGGTAACATGGTTTTTACCATGAGTTTGTCTGACAGCATCTATAGATCTTGAATTTTTACTGTATTGATGGAATTTTTGTGTAATGTGGACATTAAACATTGCTGTTTGTCACCTGTGACACTGAGCCAGCTCTCCGGTGATTGTCCACCTCCTGAGATGTTGCACTTGTAAAGTCCCTCATCTGACTTTGAAACTCTGTGGATTATCATGTCTTCTGTGGAGCTGCTGTGAACATGAGCTCCATCTTTATAAAAATTAGAGGTGAAGTTGGAGGAAGCAGTTTTGTTTCTGCAGCGAAGAGTCACAGCTTCTCCCTCCATCACAGGAACAGCAGGACTCTCCAGGATCACAGAACCAGCTGAATGACAAGAATCTGAGATTTAGTTGCTGTGAAATGTATTTAAACTAAGTTTGAAAAAAAAAATGTTGTCCCAGTGCAAACTTACCAGTAACAGTAATGTTGATGCCGTTGCTTCTGTTTGCTCCTTTAGCCTCACACCAGCGCTCTCCACTGTCGTCTGGATACACACTTTTTATTATGCACAATGATCCTGCTTTTCCCTGGTTGGTGTGGCTGCATGAGTTTATTTTCCCTTTGGAATTATGCACAACTTCCCAATAAACAGCATCCTCACAGTAAAATATCACTGATTCATATTCAAAGAACTGCAATCTGTTTGGAGCGATACGAAGAGAAACTGCATCTGAGAAAAAGAAAAAAAAGAAAGTTTCAGACTTGTAATAAAAGTACTGTTTGTTGAACAATCAAAAAACATCACTTGAGTAAATGAAAGCAAAATTACATGTTCACTAAAAATACTTTTTTTTCTACTATTCATACATTCATTGTCTGCTCCGACAAACACAAAACCACGAACAGTGTTCAGATCAATGAGGAAACTTATGACACTCACCAACTTTTTGATCATGTGCACACAGCAGGATCATGAGGTTCATCACTGAGGAGACCAAAAACAGCCACAGGTTACAAATATTCTGTTGATTCCTACAGCTGCTGATAAATGTATTTTAACATCTTATAAGTTGTACAACAAATTTGTAAAGACAAATTAATTATTAAATCTTTGGCATTTAATAATTACTATTATTTAATGGTGGCATATAATGGTATATAATGATTAATAAATAAGCTGAAGCTTATTTTTCATGTGGAAATACACACTTACATAGTCTGATGTACAGAGCTGTGACATCCATGATGCTGTGCTGCTGACTGTGTGGACAACTGACAGTCAGCATGGGGTGTTCTACTGTGTGGTTTCTTTCTGCAGCTAAAGCGATGCTAAACAAAAATAGTTTTCAAAGAAGCTGCGTTGCATTCAAGTTACCCACAGATCAGGAGAAAAATACAGACTGATGCTTTCAGTGCAACTTGCAGTCATGTATAATTTCTCATGGTCACCTTCATACTTTGATGTACTAGCATGTTAATATACATTTAATAACATTAAACTCTTTATCAAAACTGAAAAAAGAAAAAATTGACTTACTGATGGCTTCATTATTTACTGCAGAGCATTTAAAAATATTATTATTAATATTTACGGATAATTTAATTAAAGTTCGGAGAGCTGCCTTTTAAACAGTTAATTCTAAGCAGTTATTTAAGATCCATCAGTAATATTGTCTCGACTGCCTCACCTGCTATCACAGTTTTTCAAATATAGATTGTTAGTATTTTGTAGAAAAAAAAACAGCATTGTAACAAGTAGTATTTATCCATCAGAAGGTTGTTCACCTGTTTCTTTACTTGTAAAATTATTTGACCCAGTGAAACTCTTGACATTTTACCTGCATCTTAGCAGTTTTTCAGTCTGTTGATCCCTCTGTGGTCACCATAATCAAGATTTCATTGATGTGATGTGTAATAAAGAGGAGGAATGCAGGCACTTACTGAGACGTGAGGGAGGTTTATTGCAAAAACAGAACGAAAGATAACCTGAACTGGGAAAAACTAAAACTAAACAGCAAACCTGAACACGAAGGGGTGCAGAGTAACATGAAAGAGGTGGTGAGCAGGGAGAACATATGGCAGTACGGAGACAGTTTCACAGGCGGACTAGTAACGGCACACGAGTTCACACAACATAAATACACACAGAGGGACACTGGGAAATCACACACAGGTGGGAGACACTGGACTTGATGAACCTGATGAGACAGGGGAAACACTAACACCAGGGACGTATGTCTGTGAAGGTTCTCAGTCATCCAGGTCATCGTAGTCAAAGGAGCTTGGAAAGAAAAGCGTCTGGACTTCTTTAAGTTCACTGTAAAAAAAAATCTGTAAAAATACAGTACAATCTACTGTATAAACGTGAAGGAATTTTCCGTATTAGTCATTTACAGGTATTTTTCTGTATTTCTCAACTACTACAATGCATTGTGGGAAAAAGGACCCAAAAAGGAGGGAAAAGTCAGAGCAAGAGCAGCCATTAGACTTCTTTCAGGCTTCATCTGGATTTTGGACTCTGGAGTTGGAGAAACTGCCATAAAAATTTACGTGGTAAGTATTAAAACTCATGTTTTCTTTAATTAAAATAATGTTTTTCAAAAGACTCCGCATTTTTATTTAGAAAGAATTGTTAATTTATTTGTTAACTGGTTTCGGCTGTCTCCAGACAACTCAGGAATATTTTGCTGACTCATTTTTTAAATAATCTTTATTTAGGTTTAACATGCCTTAAGCTTTTCATTTTAGTTAATGTTAAAAATAATTTTTACTGCGATACCACCAGTTTTGCCCTTCAGTGGCTGAACCAGTTTTCATAAATATTATAGTTAGCTGTCTGTGTCTCTTTGGGTATTACACAGCTGTGACCACTAACTAGCTAATTAGCAAATGTCAGCGATGTAGATAACTGGGAAAAGTGAGAACTTCATTGTATGTATAGAGAGGAAGAAATTATTTTAGGACTCTAATAAGTACTATATCAATACCTGTGTTTTACAGTTGGCTCTACTGTACACTTTAAAGGGTTTCAGGCAAAGTTACACTAACCCTAGTTTAAGCCTCAGACCTTCCTGGCTGACGCTAGCAAATGCTAATGTTAGCCTCTGATTTGGGCTGCTAAAGTAAAGACTTTTAGCTAGCTGACCAGCATAGATTATTTCGGTGGTTAACAGACTGTAGTGGTAATATTATTGAAAGTATAGTTTCACCTCATTACATTTACAATTATGTCTATTTTGTAGCACATAGAAATGTTTAGTTAATATTTGCAGACAGACACATTTTCCCTGTAACTGTGTTTTTACTCCAACATTTGTTGAAAATGTAATTTATGAAATGCTGAGCAGCATTTCTAGTATGTGGAATATTTCTGGCACCCCACTGTGCTAATGTGATTAAATACTAATAATTATTACTAAAAAATGCAATAATAAATCAATAATAACTATATCTTGATTGTATTGTATTGTAAGTGCAGTGCTGGTATGCAGGAGCTTTATATGCCTTGTGGGGGATGCTGACATATTATAAACTGTTATGTCTATATCAAGCTTTTAGCCAAATATAAGCAGAGATATTTGTATCTTTCTTAAAAATTCAGATCCTTAGAGATTATTTGGGAAATGGATCAACAGCTATTACTACTTGAAGCACTCTAAATCCTGCAGTGGAAAAATATCCCTTATTTCACCTTTGATCACACACTTTGGTTTTCCAGTGCAGAGCAATGGCCAAGCAAAGGAAAGACTTCCCCGAGTTAAAAAAGAAGATGAAGATACAAGCTGGTGATGATCCAGAGCAGCTGGTCTCAGGAAATGAAGTAAAACTCTGATCACCTTTTCCACAGAAACAAGGTGAATTTAATGTTGTGGTTGATGTAGTTTTTCAAGGTATGTATGTTACTTCAATTATAAACTGCTTTTGTTGCAACAGAATGTCGTTATGTGTATGCAACTCTACGTGAATTATAATCCTTTGTAGGGCTGTGTGATATGACCAAAATCTCGCATCCCAATATAAGACATATCTCTCCTGATAACGATATATATCACAAAATAGTGCATTTTCTTTCAATTCTGTGATTCTCGGGCAACTCGACTTATGTGAAGTGTTTTCAGTTGGGCGTCATGTACCTGGAGTCGAGTGTTTTGACCGATGAATGAAACTATACATTTTTAGACATGAGTTTAAACGGCCGCCATTTTCTTTCTGAGTATTTGTTACACGGCGTGCTGCGAGGAAAAGCCTGTTCTAACGTTGGAGTCTAAGGATTACTTTGAGCACCTGACGGCTCTTTTTTGCTTTTCATTCGTAAACTCTCTCGAAACTCTTTCATGTGATTCTTGTGTAGGTGGTTAAAGAGGTTTGTCGTGTTTGAGTGGTGGTGGGGACTGTTTTGTGCCATAATTTGCATAGTACAGTTTTCTGGTCCGTGTCAGACTTTTCATAACCAAACCATGTTCATGCTACAGAAGTAGCCCCTCGTTTAACAATAAGGTCCTCCATTTGTTTTGACTGGTCCATCTGCTTGGAGCTAGCTGGTTCTGCCTCATCCTTGCTGGCCATGCTGGTATTCTCTGTGCCTTCATCTGAGTGGTGACTGTAAGCGCCATTTATAGTTACTTGATGTTTTTATTTGAGGTCATTTGTTTGATGCATATTCTGAAATTTTATGTTTGAGTATAATGTATATCATTTCAGTTCATTTTGAAAAGTCTCAACAGAAACTTGAGCTTTATTGTAAAGGTTTATGTGGAAAATAAACAAGCGGATGGCAGAGCCACATGATGGTTTTACCGTCACTGTTGGTAACGAAAGTACGTGTAAAAACAGTCGCTTGTCCGTCCATAGTGTGGTTATTGTAAGTATAAGAGAAGGAGAGAACTTTAAGAAATAATATAGCCACTACAGTGACCATCAAAACCATGAAAAAATATTGCCGTAAACAGTTTATTTGCAACACCACAAAACAAATGATAGCGTATAATATGAAACGATAGACATTTTTATATCGTCATCTGATATATATCGTCATATCGCACCATCCTAATCCTTTTTTTGCTTCTGTTGTTTATGTTCAAGGTAAAAAAATTATAAAAATACAAACTTTTTAAAAATGTCTTGTTGTTTCTCTTTTTTTCCTCAGAATAAATTGCGACTAGTCTCAATGGCTGAGATGGAGGAGCAACACAGCGACACGTTAACCAGACTGCTGCAGTTCCTGTATGAACTGAGCAACTCTAAAAATCCAAGGAAAAGCTGAGTGTATTTTATTTAAAGCTCAGATGGACCTTCATGGACTAACATGCAGGCTGCATTCAGGACTTTGTCACACTGGTATATGAAGAGTGGTAACAAGAGAAATTGTGCACACACAATGTGTCACTTTATGCTTGCTCTTCTCCAGCCTCTGGTGTCACTTTGTAGTAATTAGTTTTACTATTGTCTTATTTGTTGTGATTTAGGGTGTGTGCGCACAAGCAGAGGTTTTTGTTTGTAACCGTAACCTCGTTTTCAGAGCCTTGTCTAACATTTAATGGTCGTGAAATATGTCAGACTTTTTCCTCTACTTAAACAGCTAAGAGCATTTGAACACAGTGGGGAAAAAGGTGTGCATTAAGGATTTTGAACTATGATGTTTAAGTGTTGTCACTGCTGAGGATCCTTATTCACTACGCTGCTGTTTACAGTTTAACTTTTCATCAGAACAAGCACTTCTAATTGTACTTTGATCCTCACTGACAAAACAAGTCCAGTAAATGCACTTTTATCTTTAAGTTTGGGACAGTAATCTGTCTTAATTTATTTTGTGCTTTAGTTATCATATGGGGAAAAGTTCTGTGGTTATCTATCCGTCCTGTTCACATAAACCCAAAGTTCAGGAACATCTTCTTTAGATCTGTTCAGTTTTATTCATGTGGCACGGCTTAAACAGTCAAGTATGTTATATTGAAGGTAAAGACCCCAAAGAGTTAATGTCGGACAAATGTTCACACAAATGTGAATTACATTCACTTCATTAATGAAGTGAATGCAATTCAGTAATCAAATGTGTTTGGCTATAACTGACTACATGTGTATACTGTACCATAAGTGGACAGACATGGATGTAAACCACACCTTAACCATTTGGCTGAGGCAAAACTACCACAAGGCAGTGATTCTAACTAAAAGGTACTCTGGATATTATTAAATGTGAACATATCGTTAAATATGACTTAACTATATTTTTTGTTTGTCAGGTGTCCTGTTTGAAGAAAACACTTGGTAGCCACTTGAATGAATATAAATAAACACATTTACATGAGGGCAACCAGATTTCAAGGAAATAAAAATGCTTAAATTTGAAAGCTTGTGAGTTATTTTGTTCATGTATCAGCTGTTTAGTCGTTTTATGACAAGATGGATGCTGTCGTTATATTTTAGTATAGTGTTTGAGTTAAGGAGAATAAAAGAATATTTAACATTAATTGTACCAATGTTGTTGTGTACGAAGCACAAATTAATTTAAAAAGTTTTAATTTATGAATTTTTGAGCATATGGTGTACTAGGTTGTAATTGCATAGAAATGTACGTTTAAGGATATAAAGATATATCCTATATTTAATGAGTTACAGTGAAAAGAAGTGCTTGGAAATAGTAATAAAAAACAGAAATTTCAATTTTTCTATTAACGGAAAATATCAGTTAATGATACAGAAAATATACTGTGAATAAACGGAATTTTCCGTTTTATAGCTGAAGGAAATGTCCGTAAATAGTACAGAGAGTATACTGTAAATCTACAGAATTTTCCGTTTTATCATTTACAGAAAAGTCCATCAAACTTCCGTAAAAAATCAGAAAATGTACTGGCAGAAAATTACCAGGACATTTTCCGTTTTTCTACAGAATCTTTTTTTACAGTGTTGCTTGAAGACCTTTCACCTCTCATCCGAGAAGCTTCTTCAGTTCTAAGTTCTAAGGTCAAATGGCGGAATTTTCAGTTTCACTAGCGGGTCTTTAGCTTATTTGACACATAGAATGTCTCAAGAAGGGGGGATTTTGGGTTTAAGTTGAAATAAGGGGTTTTATGATCATTTCGCTACAGGAAGCGTTTAGAGTCATGATTGACATGACATTGACCAATCAGCTGAAAGGAAGAAAAATAGGGTCAAAATTCATACTTGTAACTTGAAACTTGAGTGCAGAGTTTCACACGTATTTTTTGGCTGTCCACACACAAATCTTTTTTACACACACACAAATTCTTTTTACACATACAAATCCTGATTTACAAGTATAAAACTAATTTACAAGTACAAAATATTTATGATCCTGCTTGTTCAAGTACAAGCAGGATAAACTTCTGATCACTGTAAGGTATAAAGGATGTACAGAACAAAAGGAAAAGAAACTATTTGCTTTTCAGCATATCACACACCAACATGCTCTTTATTTTAAACATTAGTTCTCAGAGCATCTGCTGTGCGTCAATCAGTGATTTTCTGCTATGGGTTGGTAGGTACCCACTGAGGGCATTTCTGCGATTGTTCATGGTTCTGCTGTGACAACAGGTGGAATTAAATCAGTTGGATACCAAATTTTTACTTAATAAAACACTTATTTACCTTTGTTGCAACGTACTTGGCAATTTTTCTAATGTTGCTTAATGTCAGTGTCACTATTAAAACAGTTTTTTAATCACAGTTGAGTGTCACACAGGCCTAAAGTCTAGTTATGGGTCCAGAGAGGACAGTCCACATTCATCTTCTGTTGGAAAGATACAGAGACAGGTAACTACAGTAACATCAGTGATAATGTTTGCTGTTCACTATAGTCATGACCAGTGTTGGTCAAGTTACTTGAAAAAAGTAATCCGTAACTAATTACTGATTACTTCCCCAAAAAAGTAATCCAGTTACTTTACTGATTACGTATTTTCAAAAGTAATTACTTACTTAGTTACTTTTTAAAAACATGATTTACAACCTGAATAGGTAATGAAGCAATAGATCGTTCAGCCCAATTCTACTTTTTCTGCATAATCCATCATACAAAATGTAATCAAATGGAAAAGTCTCTTTTTAAAACTTGTTTTATTAGTTTTAATCTTTTAACTTTATGTATCAAGCAAAAATAAAATTATATGCAACATTCTCTGTTTTTCAGTTTCACTCAGTGATGAGCATGTTTTTAAGTGTAAAATATCAAGCATCCTCTGCCGCAGGTTGGTAGATACCTGGTGAAGCCATGTGTGCAACAGTGGGCTTCGCTGTTTCTGCTTTGAAGAGAGATAGAATTGAATATGTTAATTAACAAAATTGTATCTAATTTAAAAACTTATTTGCAACAGTCTAAGGAGCTTGGAAAGAAAAGCGTCTGGACTTGTTTAAGTTGCTTGAAGATGTTTCACCTCTCATCCGAGAAGCTTCTTCAGTTCTAAGGGTCAAATGGTGGAGAGTCCCAGATTTAAACCCAGTGGGAGTTTCCCCCCAAAGAGGGACTTATCCTCCCTCGCTGGTGTCTGATCTTCTTTTCTGTGGTGAAACATCTTCAAGCGACTTAAACAAGTCCAGACGCTTTTCTTTCCAAGCTCCCTAGACTAAGATGACCTGGATGACTGAGAACCTTCAAAGACTTATTTGCAACACTTTTCATCACATCACAGCAATCCGGTCTTTAAGTGATGACGTGATGAATTATGCTTCCGGGCCCAAACTACTCTGCGTGTAATAAGGCTTTTGTGTTTTTAACATGTTTTAATGCTTTGTATCTGGTTCTATTTAATCTCAACAAGCCCCTAAAAACAGTCAGTGATCACTGTCGGCCTCTGTCGGTTTTTATTGCCGCTATTCATTTTAAAGCTCAGTTTTTAAAACCTTATGTAACTACAGTCCAGCCCATGTGGCAGTATATTAAGCATTACAGCATCCTGCCATGCGATTGCATTTGTTCCTAACCATCGGGAACTTTTATCGAGTGGAAAAAACAGTTAGCCTTCGTCTAACATAGCTAACACAGCTAACATAGCTGTGTCGCTAGCCACCACGCAGCACATCATTATATACCAGCTAGTCCAACTTCAGTAACACTACAAACGTCACTGCTGTTTACTTTCCTGTCTTCATTTATGTTGGAAGTGATAGCAGAGCTGTACTTTTTAATGTGTTTCATAAATCTCTCAGTCACAACATACTATATTATATTTAAATGGAAACTAGCGAGCTAACTTCCTGCTAACTTCTAACTCCGTTAAGTTTCATAAATGCTGTTTTCATGGATGCCTGGATGTTAAACTGTGTTTGGTAGAAGGACGTTTTTTTTTTTTTAATGAAAATAGCTGTGCTGAAACACGTCCTGTTATGGAAAATGTCAAGGAAGTGTTTGGTGGACAGACAAAAGAAGACAACAAGACTAGATGGTGGAATGAATCAGTGTAGGCAAGCATTCAAAGGAAGGGATCAGGATATGAGAGAGTAAGAAGGGCAGATCAAGGAGGCTTGGTGAATCAGGAAGTGCAGAGGATTAGTAAAGAGGAAATGAGGGCAGCAATAAAGATAATGAAGAGTTGAAAGATGAGTGGTACTGATGACATAGCTGTGGGGTTATGGAAATGTCTAGGGGAGAAAGCAGTTGACTTTTTAAGCAGATTTTACTGAATAGTATGTCTTATTGTATCATTATCCTATTATTACCAAAACAGGACTATGTTATAATATCAAAATGATTCTCACCTAGAGGCTGACTGTCACCCTGGCCTAAGGAATCATAAACTGGATTAGGACACAATTCAGCTTCATCTGATGGAGACAAACAGTGGGAGTGAGGGAGGAGAAAACCACAGCAACATCAGTAATTACGACCCATGTTTGTCTTTTCTTGTATTTAACAGAACTAATGTGATGTTTTTTGTTGTTCCAAATTAATAAACACAACCTCACTGCTAACAGGAAACAATGGCAATTAAGTCAAATTCCATCATTTAATCGCTGAGTTTTTTCTGCATTATTTTAGATCTATACCTTACAATACAACTATTTTTGTGATTTGGTACTTTGAAAATAAATGGAATTGAACAGGTGCATATCTCAATTTTCCTATACTTTCATATTTATTAAAATAAATACATGAAAAAAAAAACCTTGGTCCATTTATGCAAAATGAAATGAAATAAGTCCAAGTTTTGGTGCTTTTTTTGTTTTGTTTTTTTAATTAATGGGCTTATTAAGCACCGCATAAGTATCATAAGGCACACCAGATTATAAGGCGCACTGTCGATGAACGGGTCTGTTTTCATACATAAGGCGCCCTGGAATATAAGCCACATTAAGCGAAACAAAATAGTGAGATAAATCAAGCTTTACTCAACTCATTCTTCTTGCTTCCTCCACTTCCGTACCATTGATTCATTAATGTTGAGTTCTCTCACAGCTGCTCTATTCCCATGATGTTGCAGTATAATAATGACTAACCTTGTATTGTGGATGGATTATCTCAGTTGTTCTCCTGACTGAAGTTTGATCCATTTACAACATTCTGCCATGCGATTACATTTGCCCCTAACCATTGGGAACCCTCGCGTTAACTTTTATCAATGGAAAAAAGTTAGCGTTCATCATCCTGCCTCACTGTGTTTATGTTATGCTAACATAGCTGTGTCGCTAGCAATCACGTAGCACATGTCACTGCTGTTTAGTATTCTGTTTTCATTCATGTTGGAAGTGATAGCAGAGCTGTACATTTAAATTTTTTTCAGAAATCTCTCAGTCAGAACATGGTATATCATGTTTAGGTGGAAAGTAGCGAGCTAACTTCCTGCTAACTTCTTTCTCTGTTAATCTGTTTTCATGGATGCCTGGATGTTAAACTTAATCGTTACACCTGGTAAAGCAGCAACACTGATAAATTTATTAAAGATGAAAAGAATTTAGACAGTTTTTAACTCTCAGTGATGCCAGTGTTCGATCGACTTTGGGACCTGAAGCAGACGGAGTTTTGGACCCAGATTACTCCGCGAGGCTCCTGACTACGGAGGGCGTAATGCTCTGACAATCCATCAAGCAATGCGGTTTTGTAGCTTACTAAAGTCGTACTAAAACATTTTTGACAAATTTTTGAGCGCCCAGTACCACATAAAATTGGCTTGAGGTCAGTAAGCACAACCAGAATTCATACATAAGGCGCACCGGATTATTAGGCGCATTGTCAATTTGTAAGAGTGCCATATGGTGCGAAAAATACGGTAATAATTTTCAAGCATGTACAAAATTTAAGAAATTATTTCTAATTTACATTTAAGTTCAAATGAAAACTGAAGGCATGCCTCAGGTTATAAAACAAGCACAACCATTCTGAGTTGTTTGAACAAACTCATGACCCTCACATTAGATACTTTATTTGAGGTTCCAGGAAGTGAACATTCAAACATTCCTGTTTTGAAATGTGATGCCTATCTAAAAAAAAAAAAAAAAAAGGTAAACTTAGAGAAACATTGTGTAACTTGAGTTTTAAAAGGAGGCTGGATAGCGCACCTTTATGGTAAAAGCATTTCTTACTGTGTTCTGTGTTCTGTGTTGTTTGATCCCCTTTTGAGCCTGAACCATATGCCATAGTTGACCAATAGACCAATACTGCAGTTAAAAAAAAGGAAAAACAACTGGAACAACAGTATTTAAAGAAACTGAAGAAAGATTAGAAACTATATATATATATATATATATATTAGGGGTCAACAATACTCGTATCGATATTGAACCGTTCGATACAGTGCTTTCGGTTCGGTACGCATATGTATCGTACAATACAATATTTTTTATTTATTTTATCAACTTTTCTTCTGACGATGCTGTCTGTGTTGAGCGCTCAGTGGATCTGCGTTCGACTACTCCGCCTAGGCTGCACTGTTGAGTGCAGATCCACTGAGTGCAGCACAAGCTAGTGTGAGATTATTATGCTATCATATGTTACCTTATATCTGTAATCAAAGTAGTTGAATTATGATATTGCTGTAGGTCATATTATACCCCTTAGTATAGAGTGTGTGATCAGTATGTAGTTTTAGTTTGCATTATACTTCTGACTTAAAAGAGTGTGAAAATCATTAGATCTATTGGATTGACCTGTATTACTCGACACTGTCGAATGTCTAACACTGTTTCTTGACATTTCATACTGCTGAATCATGAAGAGAATGTTGGGTGCAGAGGGCCTTGCTGTTCTGATAGTAGAGAGGGCAGAGCACATTCCACAGGAGCTTCACCCCCACCCTTGTTGGAAGGAGATAAAACAGGGAGCCAAGGCCGTCACTTAGGCGCCGTAAGAGAGAAAGAATGTGAATGTTTAGGGTTTTACGACTAGGTGGGGGCCAGTAGAGGCTATAAGGCTACGTTCACACTGCAGGCGAAAGCGCATCAAATCCGATTTTTTCGCCCCTATGCGACCCATATCCGATCATGGTATGACAGTGTGAACGGCACAAATCCGATATTTTCAAATCCGATCTGGGTCACTTTCGTATGTGGCACTGAATCCGATACGTATCCGATGTTTTAGAAAGCGACTGCTGTGTGAACGGTCAAGTCGCATTAAATCCGTCTTTACGTCACTGACACAAGACAGACGCCAATTATCAGCGCCGAGAAGCGCCCGATAGGACATCGCGAACGATTTCCTACCATCCGGTGAAACTGTTGGGAAGACAACGTTGGAGAAATGTGAACATTTTATTTTTACTGTATTTTCTGCAGATTCTGACAGAAATCTGCAACTATCCTTTGAAGCACCGCTCCTCTAAAACAGCAAACAGGATCATTATTAGGTCATCTACATTATTATGTAAATAACAAAATAACTTAAAGCAAAAATTGGGAAACGTAAAGTCCAAAGTCTTTATATTAAGGGCCATCAGTCAAACAATATTGTTTGCTCTGGGTCTAAACAGAGCGTGTGTGACATCTTCTTTTGCGCATGCTTTGAGCGTTCACACTGGAGAGCGTTTGATGTCGCATTTTATGCGTAGTGTGAACAAGCAGACAAAAAAATCGGATTTGATCAAAAAATCGGAATTGAGCATTAAGACCTGCAGTGTGAACGTAGCCTAAGAGGCTGAGTAACCCTCCACCATTTTGAGATTTGCTGTGACCCTCTTCATGCATGTCTCCCCATCCGGATGGTTGATGCTCATAAAGTGTTGAATTATATGGAAATAAATAATTGTTGATTAAGCATTTATACACCGAGTATTATCCTTCCTTCAGCCCAGAGATTAAAAGAATTGGGAGATTTTAACACTAGCAAGACAGAAGCTAAGCTCGTTGCAACCATTGACTGTAGAAAACATGGACGACGCGACAGCTCCCCAAAAATGAAGCCAAAACGTCTCTATCACCCCCTGGTGTCTGGCTGCAGTATAGGTCATAAACCTCGCCTCCTCCATGTTAGCGGATGGGACTGGGGTCAGACTAATATAAATTAATTCTCCTCAGATAAATTTTTTCCAAAGATTCTTTCTTTTGTTATCAATAGTTCTCATCACGCTGATTTATATCCAAGGGGTCTCCTCTCCCATAAGTTTGATTCTAATTCCTACCGCGGTGATGTTAAATTGGGGTGAAATGTCATCATAGCAGCTTTGACTGGCAGCTGCAGTCACGGAGAAACTTGCGTATCTCTGTTCGGGAATAGCAGATAGAGCGTAGGCTCTGAGAGGAGGGCCAGCGTTTACGCTACGAAAACACGACCGAGTGTTTTAACCTGACAGCCTGACGTGTTCTTCAGTAAACTGGACTACCCGACAGAAGGACCCGAGGCCCCGCTGCACTTTTTCAGTAAGTTAAACGTGTTTGTAAGCTAATCCGTAACCACCATCCTTAGCTAGGTCCTGAGACCCAGCTAGCTAAGATGAGCACTCGGCTGTCGTGGTTCGTTTAGCTAATCTGTGCAGGTGAATGAATTTACCCTGACTAAAGAAATCAAGAGAAATGCCCCGGGCTACTCAGCCACTAATTACTGTTACTGTACTTTTATTACAAGTATTATACTGTAAAAGCAACAGGCTGCACTCAGCTTCAGCTCCTGTGCAGAGCTGATTATTAAATATGTGCAAACAACAGCATGTTTTCAGTCTCTTGCCACATCTGTAAAGACAGTAACATCTTTTTTTTAAAGCTTGTGCTTCAGTAACTCCTCATTAATCAGTAACTATGGATTAAAGTACTGTAGGGTACTCTAATACTGAAAAAATGTAAGAGAAGAACTTCAGATCCTGAGTGTGTGAGGACAGCGAAGAATCAGCTTTATTTCAATTTTGAGGGATAACATTTATATTTGAGTTTGATGGTTCTGTTCTCTTTGTGATTACAGGAGCTGCCCTCAGAGTCAGACCTCAGCCCCATCCAGTGACAGCAGAAAGATCATCCAACATGTTCACATGTTAACTGCAAAATGAACTGATGAAAGCAGTACAAAGGTTAAAGTACCACATGTGCTGTCAGTGAAAGCTGCAGCTGTTTTATTGATAAAGTTAAAGACAAAAAGTCAAAAGGATTAATCACCCATGTAACTGTGTCACTATATATCAGCATTAACAGGACCTCAGGTTGGTGTTTCAGAGAGCTGCTGATCTCAGACCTGCACAGCTTCTGTTTTAAACACTTGATGTACTCAGCTGCATGAAGAGCACATGAGATTTTCTCTAACACAATTAAATAAAACCTGATGAAGGTCAAAGGTCGTCACTTGTATGTTGAACTACAAACTTGTGATCTGGAATTCTTTCACAGTTTTTTGCCAATAGTGTGTTATTTAGTATAAAGTGATTCAGAGTTATTCATACCAGAGTAACCAGAGAGGACCATATATTTTTAAATATATAACTTTCTACTGGACTAAATATAATATCTTTATGTAAAAGTCCGGAGCCTCTGGGGAGTATCCGAGTATTTATAACATTACACAAAGCAAAGGTCTCCATCACAGTGTTCATGAAATGCTGGGTTTATCCATCTCCTGGGGCGGGCCTACGGAGGAGTGCTGAAGATTTCCCTGTGAGGGAGCTGCTGGTGAAGATCATGAGTCCTGCTTGATCAATGCGATGAGTTTCAGTCTTCCTGGTGTTTCTTAAATGATGCCTCTCTCAGTGGGTCAACAGCACCTCTGGCACAGGACAGCTGTGATGAAAGAAAGGGAAGAAGTTTCTCCAAACCTCTGGACCCAGGAAACCCAGCTTAGTCCTCATGGTCTCCCTCACTAGTTTCTCTCCAGGGTGAATGTAGCTGTTGATATAATATGGACTCTATTATTAAATGAAAAGAACAAATTAGACTACACTACTGAAACCTTCTGCTGCTGTTTTTAAAGTCTCCATGTTACCAGGCTGTAGAGGGCTCTGAAGATTTAAACAGTTTTAGATTCATCACACTCACAGTCTTATGTTAAAATCTCAAAGGACAGCATTATATTTTTGATATTAACAGTAACTCTGGGCTTCTGTGGAGTGTGCAGATGATCTCATCGCTGTCTAAAAATGGATAAAACAAACCTAAGAAGTGCTGAATCCTTCAATAATACAGACTATTAGAGTAGCAGGTGTGTAGCATCGCTAACTAGCTAGCAACAAGCCTCCAACACAGTGCGTATGCTAGCGGCTAATCTAGTTAACGAATTAACAACAGAGTGATTTTAGAACTATAAGATGATAAGCTGTGTGTCTTTTTTTATAACAGTGACATGGTTGTATTTACCTTAATTAAACGAGTCGTCAGTCACGGTAAACCAGCAAAAAACTCGAGCAGCCGAGCTACCTAAAAAGTGTAGAGGGGCGTGTTTGCGGTCACGCCCAGCGGGTGTGTGGGCGGGAGCGTTACACAGTCGCTCCACCTCAACTCACTACTGCGCAGACTCTGGCTCCAAAAATGCAAGATGGCAGCCTCCACAAGCGGGATATTTTGGCTTCATTTTTGCACAATGGGAGGAGGCGCTGTCGCGTCGTCCATGTTTTCTACCGTCATTGGTTGCAACATGGCAACTGGCCCAACGCTACCCGAAATTGAACCTCCCCCACCCTCATTCAGATCTGGCCTTTGGAACTATCTTGGTCTTCATGTGAAGTATGACCCTGAAGGTAAGCGCGTCATGGACAAAAGTAAAACAATATGTCGGATGTGCCACGCAATGCTCAATTGGTGGGAACTAGTGTGTTAGCGCAGTTAGCTTCTTAACGTGTTGACGCCATCCAGCCCCACGCACGGGGCCATCCGCGGTAACTCGTTAACGGAGATTTGCCGCGTTATGGCGTTAATGTCATTTTAACGAGATTAACGCTGACAGCACTAGTGGGAACACAGTGAATATGACTGCACATTTACGCCGACATCATCCTAGTGCAAAGACAAGTGGAAGCAGACAAAAACAACAAGCACGCATGCTACAAACTTTACCCGAGTCATTTAGACAGCCATTAGCACATGATTCTCCTTATGGGGAGCTGATATGTTTAATATGCTGCTGAGAATATAGCCCAGAAGAAGCATATAGTATAGCTTTTATTTTGGAAAGAGCCATTTCTCTGTAATAAACTCTCTTTTCCAAAGATGAGTGATTTCTCGATCAGATAGATTTATTTATTTTTATTATTATTTTGTTGTTTCAGCAACATTAAATTTAAAAACTGTACTTTTGAGTTAAAATATATATTTATAATTTGAATAAATGACAAATTAAAAAGGCATGAACATTTTTTTGTATCGAAAAAATATCGAACCGTGACACCAAAGTATCGAATCAAACCGAACCGTGAATTTTGTGTATCGTTGCACCCCTAATATATATATGTGTATATATACACATATGTGTATATATATATATATATATATATATATATATATATATACATATAGATATATATATATATGTATACTTACCTCTGTACCAATCTTTGCGGAAGAGATAGAGTGCCACCACCACAATCATACTGCTCAGTGAAATAGTTGCAATGATCCAAGGAGTGGAAGCTGCACAGTGGCAATTCTCTTTGCAGCCATTTAGATTAGTTGTTGAATTTATATTTCCGAGAGTATGAAGAAAGATGAAATGTTAATTTAGCTTCTTCAAATTTACACAGTGTTTAAAATGTTACAAATCTTGTTGTTAACTCCTCTAAAAATTTTAATAACTGCTTAATTAACCCCACCAGTGAACAAACACATTTAACAGCTTTGCTTAAAGTCTCATTCAGAAAAAAAGCAAAGGCAAATATTTGTATCACACATATGTATAAATATTTTGAAACATTACTGTTTCTCACCTGTGAGAGATGGCGAAGAGACAGACAGCCAGCTCTCTGGTGATTCTCCACCTCCTGAGATCTTGCACTTGTAAAGTCCTTCATCAGACTGGGAAACATTATGGATGGTCAAATTTCCTGTTGGCCTACTCCTTATGTGACGCCCATATTTATAGAAATCAGCTGCGATGCTGGAGGAAAGCATCTTGTTTCTGCAGCGCAGAGTCACATCTTCTCCCTCCATCACGGGAACAGCAGGAATCTCCAGGATCACAGATTCAGCTGAATGACAAGTGACTTCAATTTATAAAATGTTGGACTTGTGTTTGTTTGTGACAAAATATTGCTGCCTTCATTCAATCATACCAGTGACAGTGATGTAGATATTGTTGCTTCTCTGCCCTCCTGCTGTCCCACACCAGTATTCTCCACTGTCACGTGCAGAAATAGGATGAATGGTGCACTTTGATCCTGTTGTCGTTACTGTTGTTTTCTTACTGGTTTTGTTGCATTGCTCTACTTTCTCTTTCCCCTTATATAACACATGTCCATGAGAGAGCCCCTCACAGTAAAAACTAACTGACTCATTTTCAGAAAACTGGGATTTGTTTGGATCAATATGAAGAGAAACTGCACCTGAGAACAAATGACCCCCCCCCCCCCCACAAAAAAAAAACAGCAACAACGAAAGATTCAGTTTATTGTTGAATTGACAAACTGCTGGATTTAACTTGTAGAATAAAAAACCCAAATTAAAAATGTGAAAGCCAATAAAATGTGCATCATAACTTTTGTGACCAATCCCACTAGAGGTGGTGATTGACCAAATTGTTCTTTTTTGTGTTTAAATAAACCATCTGTTCTTTCAATCACAAAATGATACATAAGCAAACAGATATTACTCACCAACTTTCTGAGCATGTGCACACGGCAGGATGAGCACAGTTACCACTGAAAAGACCAAAAATTGTTACTAAAAGATGACCCTACATCTTTAAACTTGCCAACTCTTAGTTGGCAAGAGTTAAAGTGCTATTTCTAAGGTGTCACTAAATGTTTCTGCTACATGAAAGCTTTAACTCATCACAGCATTTTAACAAACTCTTCATAGTTTCATTTTAATGTATAAATTTAGACAGTACTTACACAGTCTGATGCACAGAGCTCTGACCTCCATGATGTCTTGCCGCAGACCAACCAATAGACGCTTCCTGTATGACTATGAAAAAATAGTTTTCAGAGAAGCAGAGCTGTTGATGTGGTAGGTGGAACAGAACACAGACTGATGCTTTCAAATCTATTTGTAGCCATTTAGTGTTCACCTTTTTTATGCTTTTATTATACCAGTGATAGCTTAGTCAGTCACAGTAATTCTAACAGCTTATAATAACAAAATTTTTATGGTAGCACTATAGGAAAGCTCAAGTTGCTTTAAGTCATTTGAACTGATCACCAATACGAAAGCATTGAATAAATGGATATTTTCCAATGTGTAGCTCTACAGATATTAAACTGGTGGGACACCAGTGTCAATAACAGAGCTGTGTTCTCACAGTCTGTCACAGAGACACACACAAGAGTATCAGATTATTCAATTAACTGGTCAAAACCTACAGTTCTTCCACTTAATTGCTCCTTCCACAATGCTTCTTCTACCCCACTTCAATCTGGAAATATTAAATACTTAGGTATTAATGTTTCTCCTAAGCTTGCAGATTTAAATAAATTAAACCATATCCCACTTCTAAAGAAAGTAGAAAGCTATCTGGCTAGATGGAAATATCACTCATCGGAAGGGTCGCCGCTATAAAAATGATGGTCTTGCCAAAAATAAACAATTTATTTTCGATGACCCAGAACAAACCATCACAAGATTGGTTCAGATCTCTGGATTCATATATTTCTAAATTCCTCTGGAAAGATAAACCCCCATGTATAAGCTTAAAAACGCTACAAAGGACCAAGGGTAAAGGAGGACCTGATCTGTTTAACTTTCAGCACTACTTCCTAGCCAGCAGGCTTCAGTTCACCTCAGGATGAGATGAACTCCGGGCTCCTTTGATGTGCTCCATCACCTAGCAGGAGTGGGGGTTTCAGTCCCGTCTTCAGTATTGTGGTTGATGTGGAGGTAGGGATGGGCTTAGGGTGTCTGGGAAGTCCCTACGGATGTTTTCCCTGGAGGGTAGGGCTGGGCAATATGGCCTAAAATCCATATCGCGATATAATTTGAAGCACGTGCGGTAACGATATATATCACGATATATTCTTTTCTTCTGTATAACGTATTTTCCACACTATAAAGCACACTTAAAATCCTTTAATTTTTCTCAAAAATCGAGAGTGTGCCTTATGTATGAATTCTGGTTGTGCTTACTGACCTCGAACCGATTTGGGCGTGCAGAAATCTGTTAAAAATGTTTTAGTACAACTTTGGTAAGCCGCACTGCTTGATGGATTGTCAGAGCATTACGGCTGCCGTAGTGAGGAGCTTCGCGGAGTAATCTGGGTCCAAAACTCCGTCCGCTTCAGGTCCCAAAGTCAAATGAATACTGAGAGTTAAAAATGGTCTAAATTCTTTCATCTTTAATAAAATCATCAGCGTTGCTGCTTTACCAGGTGTAACAATTAAGTTTAACATCCAGGCATCCATGAAAACAGAATTCATTAAATTTAATGGAGTTACAAGTTAACAGGAAGTTAGCTCGCTAGTTTCCACCTAAACATGACATACCATGTTCTGACTGAGAGATTTTTGACACTAATTCAAACGTACAGCTCTGCTACCACTTCCAACATAAATGAAGACAGAAAACTAAACAGCAGTGGCGTTTGCAGGGTTACTGAAGTTGGACTACCTGGTATATAATGTTGTGCTACGTGATTGCTAGCGACACAGCTATGTTAGCATAACATTAGCACAGTGAAGCTGGAGGATGAACACCAACTTTCTTTCCACTCGATAAAAGTTAACGTGAGGGATTCTGTATGGACAAATGCAATCGCATAGCAGGATGCTATACACGGGCCAAACTTCAGTCAGGAGAACAACTGAGATTATTCATCCACAATACAAGGTTAGTTATTAATATACTGCAACAACATGGGAATAGAACAGCTGCGACAGAATTCAACATTAATGAATCAATGTTACGGAAGTGGAGGAAGCGCAGTTTTTGGCTTTCCCCATATTTCAAAAGTGCTTCATCTCTTTGCTATGACTGTCGCCCGGCATAATTTGCAGATGATAATGGTTGTAGCCGCTGCGATGCTTTCGACCAAAACAGGCGCAGCTTGATGACATCATCAACATGCGCTATCACGATAGAGCGGTATAGTCAAAATCTCTATCGTTGGCCAAATTTATATCGTTTCTGTCGTATGTCGTTTATATCGCCCACCCCTACTGGAGGGCTTAACCCGGTTGTGGTCATGACCTGGTTAGTGGCTCTGGTAGCGCTTAGATGGTGTTTTCCTCGTGACTGCATGCAGCAGGGCTGGGGGAGGGTCTGTGCTGGCACACATCGGTTATTGGGGCTCTGGCTGGGCCTTGGGGACTTTGGTTGTTGGTGTGTTGCCGAGGTTATGGGCGGGTGGGTGCTTGTGGGCTCAGCCCTGGCACAGGGGGCCTCGGACGCATCAGCCAAACTTGGGGGCATTTCAGCTGGCAGGGAGGTTGTTCCATCCTTGCAGGAGTCCACTCTGCAGGTGGGAGAGAGACATAGGAGAGGTGGAGAATAGACTTAACCTGGGTGTCTATTGTTTTGTGTAGCCTGGGAGATGATTGAATGATGGGGTGGGTACAGTTTCCTCTGTGGTGGGGTCAGGTGGGCTGCCCCGGGTCCTGTGGGGCTTGGCGGTGCTGCTGCCATGGGCCCTGGTCTGGATGGGCCTGGATGTCTGGGGCTTGGATCTCCTCCATGCCTTCTTCATACCCTGGGGGATGTGACTATGGCTCCCCACACCCTCTAACAGTTTGTTACGTGGAGAAATCGTTTGAATACAAGCGTGGTGATCCACACAGGTGTGCATACAGGTGTTCACATTGGTGTTCACAGACACAAACTACAGCTTTTTTGGCTACTTCCTGAAAGCACATTGGTATTTACTGTTAGCTAGATTAATGCAATGGTGCTGTGTTTATTGCTGTCTTTTTTTTTCTTTGCTTTCTGTCAGTTTTTTTTTTCTTTCTCAACAGGTGATCCAGGAATTTTTTTTTAATTCTAAGTGTCCTTTCTCACTGTGATGGGCCTAGCAGCAAAGGAAACAGGCACAGGTTAAAGTCCAAAAGAAGGATTTTTTATTTAACTTAAAAACATAGTTGGTTAAATCATGCAAAAAGAATCAAAATCTTGGGCCTATAAAAAAGGCCAAAATAACAAAATAACTCTACTCAAAGTTAACAAACGATACTTATAACTCAAACAAACTGACCTAACTTAACTAGACAAAAGGGGAACTTGAATAGTGACTGATCAGCCCACAAAAACACAGAGGGGTAAAAAAACACAAAATCTAACTGAAACTAACATAGTGAACTCCAATTCCCCCCCCCATGGTCCTGAGTTATGGAATGAGCCAATTTGCAGTTTTCCATCAAAGCTCGCTCCGCCCCTTTTCCACCTCTTGGCTGTTCAATCAAGGGACTGGAGCAGCTGCAACTAAGGTAACTCAGAAAACAAAGATTAAATCATACATAACAGTGTGAACTAAACTGTGCACACTTATTTTAGAATATGTGGGTATGTGAATTAATTCTAAACGAAAACCAGTTATTTATTTTCCTGTAAATTACTTCCCATATTTAAAGAAAGACAAATGTGAATACAATGTTATGTATAAGCCTCTACACTAATATGGTGGATATTACCACTGTGTGGCTGTAAGGGCAGCCATCACACACTCCCCCTCTTCAGATCTCTCACTGGGACATGCCGGGGATGTGGTTGATGGTGAACCGGAATGGCTGGATTGCAAGGTACCATCGCGTGATCATTCCATTTGTGTCCTTTATCTTCTCTATCCATTGAAGAGCCTTGTGGTCCATTTCCAATATGAACTCCTGTCCGAGAAGACAATACCTAAAGGAGTCCAGGGCCCATTTGATGGCCAGTGCCTCCTTCTTGATGGTTGAGTATCGTACTTCCCTCGGAAACAGCTTGCGGCTGATGAAGGCCACTGGATGACGCTCTCCAGCCGGTCCCTGTAACAGAACAGCTCCCAAACCTCTCTCTGAGGCATCAGTCTGAAGAATGAAATGCCTCTCAAAATTAGGGCTATGCAAGACTGGGCTCTTAAGCCGTCTTAGCCTCCTCTGTCCAGGTGATCTTATTGGGACTTCGGGCACCAGTCAGATCCGTCAGAAGAGCTGCCATGGCGGAGAAATGAGGGATAAACCAATGGTGGAATCCTGCCATTCCCAAAAACGATCTCAGCTGTTTTCTGGTCTCTGGCAAGGGACAGGATTCTATGGCGGTGACTTTATTGATTTGAGGTTTTATTATTCCATTTCGAATCACAAACCCAAGGTACTCAGTTTCAGCCTTGGCAATGGCTCACTTAGCTGGATTAACAGTGCAGCCGTCACACTCACTATCCCCCTTCCTCTCTGTTTTTCTATTCCTTCATCTTTCTCTCTCCCTTTCCTATCCCCCAGCCATATCTGTCCTGTCTGTAACAACTAAAGATCAAATAAAATAAATAATGACAACAAAAGTCAATCAAATGGATCAAAACGGCAAGGCTGTGATGATCCATATGTCAAAGTAAATCCGTTGAGTATCTATGTTGGCTGTCAGACATCAATTCTGACGGCTAAAAAACCAAACGGGACAAAAAAAAAAAACCACTGAGCTCAGTGATGTTTTGCATCAGACACAAAAACAGACTTGAAACAACTCTAAATAGTTTTCAAACAACCAGAGCTGCTGTTATATGGGTTAAACCTCAGTAATTCCATTTATAACCAGAAAGTCACACTAGTCAGCACCACTTGCAGTCATTTCACATTGACTTTTTTACGCTTGATTCATAGCCCTGAACTAAATTGGTCGTAATCTGCAGTGTTGATCAATGATATGCAGCATATTAGAAATGTAACTATATGTTGCAGCAATGCATGCCTCAAAAAGTGCTTAAAAAGTATCTTTGCTTATACATATTACACTGCAAGTGTGCAGAGAATTTACAAGTCAATGCCTCCATAGTACTGGCCGTAACTTTCAATACATTTGTAAGTACATCATGAAGCAGTGCAAAACATTTCCCCACACAGCAACACACACTTACGCAGGTTGATATGGTTGATTTGAACCTTTCATTTCCTTTAAAGTTCCTTAATACCAGAGTGATATTTACATATGCATATTGTGACATGTTTATGCCTCCCACATTCTCCTAAAGAGTAGGTGTTAATACTCAGAGCACTCAGGCTCTATAATGGCTACTTTTACATCTGACCCCATTGTTTTAGCACTAATATTCCCCCGTTGAAAAGATCTTAATGATAGCAGAGCCGCTATAATGATGTAATGATATTTTCATCTGTTTACAAAGGTTAATATGACTGGACTGCTTTAAGGATTTCTGTGAGGGATGAAAAGGGTTTTGTACATGAGACACAGTGATCTGGATGGTGCCTTCATGAGGGTTATGTTGCCAGTATATTAAAAAAACGATGAATAGAACACAAGCTTGTTTACAGCTTGACTGTAGTTCTGCAGCACTTGCCTCTAAGGGGGTTTCGATTTCTACTTAGCACCATGCACCACCTAGTGACATCTTGGAGTAATGTGAAAGGAATCAGTAAATAAAGACAGAATAAAGATATTATGAAAAAATATTATTTGACTCATGAATTGGCTTTTGAATCCCTACTTCTGTTATTTATCAGTTAAATGACCTCTAAACCTCAGTCTGCCCCTCTCTCTCTCTCTCTCTCTCTCTCACTCTCTCTCTCTCGATTAAAAGCATCATTCTAGCTTTTGATCAGCACCATGGGGAAGCTCATAGGACGAGTCACTTTATTATCAAGCCTAAACCTGAATATCTACATTGCTAAAAGAAAGGTAAATACCATATATATAAGCTTGAGAAAACCCAAGAATAAACACACTAACCACTGCATCAAATAAACACATTTATTTAAAGGAATTATTTCAGTGGACCAGCTTCTAGATATATCCCACACACATTACAGTATAAGCACATAGTTTCAACATGTAGGTCGTAACAGTGTTCAACTATCTTTACAAAATCAAAAATTACTCTACATGACTTCATCTTCTGGGCCTTGTGTTCAGCATCATAAACAACAGTCAAACAGTGCTTAAACTGAAGGTTCTGGCAGTCCTAAATATTCTGCTCTCTTTGCTTCTTCCTCATTTGAGCACTTCTTTCTTTTTTAGCTTAATTTAAAATAGTATAAAATAATAATACAATAATTAAAAAGGCCACTGCCTCATCCAGTGACTGTCAACAGATTTTGAGGCATCTTGCTCAAATAATTTTGGAGGCCCCTTGCTGTAGAGTTGCCTTCCTGGTGTCCCCGTTTCCCACACCTTCAACTAATAATTCATCAGAGACCTCCGTATTTAAGGAATAGTTGTGGGTATGATTCTCTGCAAGACCATGGTGGTATCTGCTAAAGATAGACTGATCCAATATACAGCATCTGTATCCATCCGATCCTGACCAAAATTACTGGGTCGGAGATCAAAGAGAAACAAAAAATGTAATCCAATCCTTTAAATATCACAAAAGTCCCTATCCCTTTCCTATCCCTCAGTCATGTCTGTCCCGTCTGTAACAACTGAAAATAAAATAAAATAAAATAAATAAATAAATAAATACATATCACAAAAGTGCCTCAAAAAACTTGCAACATGACATAATCCAGGTAGTAACCTTAGCACATCAGAGCAGTATGTGTCACATGATAGAGCAAGTTGCTTCACACTGAAAGCATTTGGAGCATCTGGAGTCTGACTCCGTGCTGCCAAACCAGCATTTCATCTCCTAGAAGGTCAACCCAGACAAGTAAAGCAGGTGTGTAAGGTCATCTCCGAATATTTGTAAAGCATTCCCACCTTAAGCTCAACAAACAATATATGGAGTGTGTGCTGTCATTGCTGTTTTTTTTTGTTTGTTTTTTTGTTTTTTGTTTTTTTTGCCTGTCCCATTTGGATACCCAATGGATTTACTTTGCCAAATGGATCATCACGGTCTTGCCGTATTGGTCCATTTGATTGACCTTTGTCGTTATTATTTATTTTATTTTATTTTCAGTTGTTACAGATGGGACAGACATGACTGAGGGATAGGAAAGGGAGAAAGAAAGATGAAGGAAAAGAAAAACAGAAGGGAAGAGGGACAGTGAGAAAGGGCACTTAAAAAGAGAAAGAAGAGAAAAGAAAATCTCCTGGATCACCTGTTGAGAGAAAAAGAAGAGAAAACAAGCAAAAAAAACAGAGCAACATACTAAACACAACACCATCGCGTTAATCTAGCATAAGTGTAAACAGCAGTAAATACTAAACATAGAATGTTGTTGTGCAGCAAGCAGGACCGACAGCGCATTATGTGCTTGGAAATAGCAGCCAATAAAGGTGTAGTTTATGTCTATGAACAGTGAACACCCGTGTGCACACCTGTGTGGATCAGCGCGCTTGTATTCAAAAGGTTTCCCCATGTAACAATCTGCTAGAGGATGTAGAGAGCCATAGCCCCGTCCCCCAGGGCATGAAGAAGGCATGGAGAAGATCTAGGCTCCAGACATCCAGAGGCCCCAGAGTGCGAGAGCCAGTAGCCACCCAGTAGCCATGGAGCAGAAGCCAGAGGGGGCTGCACTGGCGTGCCCGCCGGCTCTGCCGGCAGCCAGCTGTGCCAGAGTGGACCGAGCCGCAGGCCCAGAGGCCGGAGGCCCGAGGGCCCCCTTTGCCCCGGAAGAGGCCTGACCGAGCAACAGGCGCCAGGCCCCGCCAAGTAGTCACCGGGAGTGAGCTAGTACATACCTGAACGCCGAGCCCCGGACACCAAGAACCACCAACGCACTGACCCCTGAGGGCATCAGTTACCGGCAGGGAGTGTGATGAGGGGAGATAGGCCTCCATACTTTGGAGGGCCTGGGAGTTCCCAGAGAGGTGGAGTGTAAGACCCGACCTGACATATAGACACAGACAAACAGGCACACACAAACACAAACATGCATTCCCACCCTCATGCACACATATACAATACTTAGCACTCAACCAACGTAGGGATAGACATCTACGGACACACAATCACACTCCCCAAAAATACTCTATACCCCGGGTCCAGGTACCCTCGCCCCTAGAGGGGGAAACGGCACGTAGACCCAGGAGATGTTACCCTTTCTCCCAGGGTGGAGGCAAGCAGACCGCCCCAGGCTCCGCAGCAGCAGGGAGGCTCTGCATCCCAGATCCCAATCGGACGGCTAACACCTCCTCCTCCCCCCCGTCCCGATGGCCAGCAGAGAACGGGGGTGTGTGAAGACCCCAAACCTCCCTCCTCTCGCTCATGTGTAGTGTTGCTGCGTGTTGTTCTAAGGTGCATTTAAAACACGAGAGAGCATGGTGCTGCTGCCAGAGAGCAGTAGGTGTTAGCACGGCCCCTCCCGAGAACCCTCAATGTCTACATGGATTTAAAATTGAGAGGTGGGCACCGGCGCCAGAAGTGGGGTTGAATACTGGACGCCGTTGGAGATGCCTCCCCTGCACCCTGGTGACACACCCGCACCCCAAGGCCCTACTAGTGTGGGTGGGTGTGGTGGAGCGGGAAGAGGGAGGCAGCTGGGGATGGGGAGGAAAAGAAGGGAGGGTCAAGATGCAAGATGCCCCTCCCTGGGGCCAGCTCCCCCGCTGACCCCAGTAGGCACCCCCGTCCTTCGGCACCCACCAAGGCAAGGGAGCCCAGGCCCATCCAGACCGGGGCCTATGGCAGCAGGATTGCCCAGCCCCACAGGACCCAGGGCAGCCCACCCGACCCCACTGCAGAGGAAACTGTACCCACCCTAGCATTCAATCATCTCCCAGACTGCACAAGACAGTAGACACCCAGGTTAAGTTTATTCTCCAGCTCTCCTATTACTCTCCCCCACCTGCAGAGTGGACTCCTGCAAGGATGGAACTACCTCCCTGCCAGTTGAAGAGCCCCCTAGTTAGGCCAATGCACCAGAGGCCCCCTGTGCCAGGGCTGAGCCCCCGTGCACCCCCCCGCCCACAACCTCGGCCACACACCAACGAGGACCGAAGACCCCAATGCCCAGCCAGAGCCCTAGCATGGAGGCGAAGCACCCCCGAACCCCAAGCCCCCACGCCTGCCCCGGATTCACTCAGGGGCAGCCAGGCTACCAGGCCAGTAACCTATGTCCGCCAGCACAGACCCTCCCCCAGCCCTGCTGCATGCAGCCATGAGGAGAAGACCCTCTAAGAATAACCAGAGGCACTAACCAGGTTAGGACCACAACCCCTGGGTTAAGCCCTCCAGGGATAACATCCCTAGGGATTCTCCAGACGCCCTAAGCCCGTCCCAACCTCCACATCAACCACAATGGCGAAGGCGGGACCAAACCTCGACTCCCCACCCCCGCTAGGCTAGGTGATGGAGCCGATCAAAGGAGCCCAGAGGGATTGATCTAATGTGGTGGCAGAGGCTGTCTCGAGACTAATGTGATCTATTAGATGGTTTCTATATTGGCTAGAATTAAGATTATTTTTATTTTTCCAGTTCATGAGGACCGTTTTCTTGGCAATGCATAGGGCATTAAAAACCATGTGGACTGTATTAGTTTCTGTAGTGACATCATCCAATTTGCCCAACAAGCACACTAAAGGGGAGGTTGGAATTTTACATTTCAGACACTTTGATAAGTCTTCACATATCCTGCGCCAAAACTTCTGCACTGGTGGACAGAACCAAAGAGGGTGGATGTAATTGTCTGGTGTATTGCCTTGACAGTGTGAGCAGTTGTTGGAAGATGTAAAGCCCATCTGGAACATCCGATGACCTGTATAGTGCACTCTATGTAGTATTTTGTATTGTATTAATTGCAGACTGGGATTTCTAATCAATTTAAAGGTTTTTAAGCATATCTGAGACCAGAAGTTTTGGTCTAAGCTGACTGATAAATCTGCTTCCCACTTTGCAATACGAAGGGATATTGATTCATCTATTTTAGAAAGTGTTCTGTATATTTTAGACAATAATTTGGGGGATTTAAGAGTAAGAAAATGTACCGCGCTTGGTGGTGTTTGTAATTCAACTTGACTGAGGTTAAAGTTCTTTTTTACTATGGATTTAATTTGTTGATATTCTAAAAATCTTTTCTTGTTGATCCCATATTGTATAACTAGTCTGTCAAATGGAATAAAGTCTGTTCCTTCTAATATATGTTCTAAGTATTTAATTCCTTTACAACTCCATTCTGGAAAATTAATCATATTATTGTTTTGTAATATGTCAGGGTTATTCCAGATAGGTGTACGTTTGCATGGGATTAATGAAGACTCCGTTGTTTTTAGAAACTCCCACCATGCTGTCAGAGAAGAGCTGATGTTGATGCTTTTAAAGCATTCATGTCTTTTGATGTTTGAGCTGATAAATGGTAGGTCTGAAATCTCTAGATTATTGCATAGTGCCTGTTCAACATCTAGCCAGGGCTCATCTAAGAAGGTACGTTTTAACCATCCTGAGATGAACGGAAGCCTGTTGGCTAAGAAATATTGTTGAAAATTAGGCAGATCTAATCCTCCTTTATCCTTGGTTCTTTGTAGCATTTTTAAGCTGATACGCAGGGGTTTACCTTTCCAAAGGAATTTAGAAATATGCGAATCCAGAGATCTGAACCAATCTTGTGATGGTTTGTTCGGGATCATTAAAAATAAGTAATTTATTTTTGGCAAGATCATCATTTTTATAGTGGCAACCCTTCCCATGAGTGATATGGGTAGAGATTTCCATCTAGTCAGATCGCCTTCTACTTTCTTTAGAAGTCGGATGTGGTTTAATTTAGTTAAGTCTGAAAGCTTAAGAGAGACATTAATACCTAAATATTTAATATTTCCAGATTGTAGTGGGGCAGAAGAAGAATTATGGAAGGAGCAGTTAATTGGAAGAACTGTAGATTTTGACCAGTTAATTGAATAATCTGAAACTGTTGAGGACGAGTTTATTCGTGTAATTACCTCAGAAAGGTTGGTTTGTGAGTTTTGGAGAAAAAGCAACACATCATCCGCATAAAGGCTGATTTTATGTTCCACGTTCTTGCATTTTATGCCCTTAATTACTGAATTCTGTCTAATTGCTGCTGCTAGTGGTTCGATAAAAATTGCAAACAGTGAAGGGGAGAGTGGGCATCCCTGTCTGGTGCCCCTCAGGAGACAGAAGCTGGAGGATGTCTGGTCATTTGTTCTGACACAAGCTGTTGGGGAATTATATAATATTCTTAGCCAGTTTATGAAAGAGTTTCCAAAACCAAATTTGTGTAAAGTTGCAAATAAAAATTTCCAGTTAACTCTGGCAAATGCTTTTTCTGCATCTAGAGATAATATTGTGGCTTCAATGTTTTTACTGTATGAGTAGTCTATTAAATTAAGTAATCTACGTGTGTTTGTTGATGAGTGCCTACCTTTTATGAAACCAGTTTGGTCAGGATGAATTAAAAGGGGGGATTATTTTCTCTAATCTTTTTGAGAGGACTTTGCAGATTATTTTGAGGTCTACATTTATAAGGGATATTGGACGATAGCTTGATGGAAATAAAGGGTCTTTGCCTGGTTTTAGCAGAAGACTAATGTTGGCAGGATTCATATTTGGTGGTAGTCTGCCATTTTCCTTGATTTCCTGCAACATTCCGTGGAATACTGGTGCCAAAATTGTCCAGAATTCTTTGTAGAATTCTGCAGGGTAGCCGTCTGGACCTGGAGCCTTATTATTGGGCATACTTATCAGGGCTTCCTGGAGTTCACCTGGCGTCAGTGGCGAATCCAGTGCCATTGCTTGACTGTCTAGTAATTTTGGAAGAGTTACGTTGTCAAGAAACTGATCAATTTCATTTTTAGATGAGTTTATTTGTGGTGAATATAAAGTTTCATAGAAATCCCTAAAAATGTTGTTTATTCTTCCAGGGTCATATATTGTGTTTCCAGATAAATCTTTAACAGCACATGTAGTTGTTTTTTCTTTATTTATTTTTAACTGGTTAGCTAGAAATCGACCTGATTTGTTACTGTGTTCAAAATTCTGCAAGCGAAGTCTTTGTACTAGGAATTGTGTTTTTTTATTAATAATTTCATTTAATTTTAGTTTTGTTTTGCGTATTTTGTTCATTATTTCTTGATCTTGGTCGCACGCGTAGGCTTCTTCTAAGGATTTGATGGTTTTTTCTAATTCCTGAATATTTTTGTTTTCTTTCCTTTTGTGTGACGAGAAAGAAATTATTTTACCTCTCATCACAGCTTTCCCTACTTCCCATAGAACAGAAGCTGATGTTCCGGGAGTGTCATTATAGTCTAAATATGAAGTCCACTCTTTTTTAAAATATTTAATAAATTCTTCATCTTTGAGCAGTGATGTATTAAATCTCCAGTTTTTACTTGGTGTAGTATTATTCTTGTGTATTAGTGTTAGAGATACAGGGGCATGATCGCTGACAGCTATAGGGTGAATCTCAGTGTCTGAAATATCACTCAGCAGTGAGCTACTGACTAGGAAATAATTCAGACGAGAGTAGGAGCGATGGACATGTGAGAAGAAAGAATATTCCTTACTGTTGGGGTGAAGGGAGCGCCATGCATCGCAAAGGCCATAGTCACTCATATACTGTTTGATTATATTTGTGGACTGCCAATTGCGCTGAGTTCCTGTTGTGTTCAGCCTATCCATTTCTTCATTTAGTCCCAGGTTGAGGTCGCCTCCAAGAATAAGTGTGCAATCAAGGGGTTCAGAGAGTGCACTAAAAAAATCTGTGGAAGAATGAGGGTTCATCAACATTTGGACCATATATACTTACAATACATAGCTTTTTGTTAAATATTGATAATTTAATAATAAGGAATCTACCCTCTGGATCTATAACTGCATCGAGTACTGTAAAATTAACATTTTTATGTATTAAAATTGCTACTCCCCTTTGTCTAGAATTATAACAGGCTGCAAACGGAAACTCAGGTGTTTTAAGTTCGTTTAAACCTGTGACAGGCCTGTGAGTCTCTTGTAATAAAACAACATCTGCCTGTAGTTTTTTAAGCTGGTTAAATATCTTTAACCTCTTTTCTCTGGTGCCAGCTCCATTTACATTCCATGTGACAAACCTTAGTGTGCCCATAATTGTGTGTGTATGTCTAACGATGTAAGCTGGGTGTTTCGTTTAGACGGGTGAAGAGAATGTGGAAACATCACTTGTTTTGTAAATAGAAAGAGAAAAAAAAATGTGTGGTGAGAGGCTCCATGAGTCTATGTGTGTGTATATTCACTAATATGAACAAGCGTGTGTGTCCTATAAGTCTGTGTGCACTATGAGGTTGTTGTAAATGTGCTGCCATTGAGCGCATGTGTTTGCGTGATCGTGGTGTGTGAATATGCAGAAATAGAGGGTTTTGCTTGTAGGTGAGTGGGGAAGTAGATGATCACTGCAGTGAAAGAAAAGAGAAAGAAAGAAACCACGAGAACGGTGAGCGACAACAAAAAAAAAGAAAAAAACGGAAACAGTGAGTGGATAAGAAAAGAGTATAGCGGGTTCTTATCTGGAGTGCAGTCAATATAACCATGGAGTGGTGCCGGGGACGCGGTAGAGCTGTCCGTCCACGTAGAGCCGGTCCATGGCGATGACAGCGCCGGAGCCTCTCTGGATGAAGCTACGTCGAATTGGGAACAGGACCTTGCGTCGTTCCAGGATTTCTTTGGGGAACTGGTTGTTCATGCTGAAGTCCGTTTCTTTCAGCTCCCTGCCGCGACTCTTCACCTGTTCCTTCTGTTTGAATTGGCCGAATTTGGCCACAATTGGACGTGGTCTCCCGGTCGGCGACCTCACGGCCCCCAAGCAATGCACTCTTTCGAAGGCGATGTTCTTTGCGGTGTCCTCCGGCAGCTTCAGGTGGGTTTTAATGAAGCTTTTCACTGTTGCTTCCGCGTCCGAAAACACAAGGTTGTCTCGCATGCTACGGGCTTGTAGATCGATAACGGACTCTTTTGTTTTTTATTTTCTATGTTTAACTGGGTCACGTTATCGGTGAGAGATTTGACCGACTCCCGTAGCGTGGCATTTTCAGAAGCAAGCGTTTCCACCTGCTGCTGGCTGAACTCCAGGGATTCTCTCAGAGATTTAAATTCTCGGTGTAAAATCTCCACCAAGGACAGCCTCGCATCAAAACTGGACAATCACTTGTCGATTGACTCCAGGATGTCTGCAATGTCTTTTCTGGCAGGTGATGTTGTGCCGGGGGAGTCTGCCAGGCGACATCACTTCGATGACGGTGTCTCAATTTTGGCCGGCGAAGATGCACTCTGAGCCTTCTTCATTACTAAATCTTGGAAGCACCGGTCGATGTAATCTTGGAGAGCGTCTAAACTCTCCCCGTTGTCCTCCAGGGTGTTAGAGATGATAGGACAGATGTTGTTAGTTATATGACAATTGATTAGTTTATTTGGCAATACTGAAGCTTAAAGAAACTTTGTTAAATTCTACGCTACCATTTGCTTTTTTCCCCGCCATATCTCCAGCGTCTGACGTCACCTACAACATGGGTCGCTTACCTTTTCCCGTCACTTCCATCACTTACCTCTCACGTCTCCCTTAAGCTTAAGTTTACTATCAGATTTTTTTGTGTGTTTGATGTAACTTTAAAAACAGAAGACTTAATTATTTGCTTGATGGTTAGGTATTTCCCTACAAACTACAAACTAAACTCATCTAAACTCATGTAAACTATAACAGAGACTGTCAGTCTGCAGTCCGTTTTCACCCACAGGGCATCAGTTCAGTCCTTTGACATGGCCATAACACACCTGCTTATGGCATTAGTAAGACTGATCAGTCATTCCCAACATGTCAACAATCTGGCCTCCTGTTACAAATGTGTTTTTTTCCAAGTTGTTTTCAGTGACTAAACCTAACCAATACTTTGTTGTTCTACATTGATAGTTTTAAGTTGGGAGTCCCATTACGTCAAGTTGAGTTTCCATTGACCTTTACAGACCACACTGTGTTCGGCAGTGGGCGCAGAGCAGATGTTTATCAGTTATACTCCTAAGAACAGCAGCAGAGCCACAGTCACAACTACACAGTCACAGCTGACATATCAGCCAATCATTGGCATTGAAATTGAACAATTGTATACAAAAATAATTGTTTTTAGTCTTCATTATCTTCATATAATTATATATATTAAATCTATTTATTATTTCAGTTATTGAATATGAAAAGATGAAAGTCACAGGTCACATATTTATTCACAAATACAGCATAGAGTCACAGATCATGATGCATCTGTTTCTATAAATACAGCAAACAACAACAAGAAAGAATCTGTTAAGCAAACTGTTAACTGAACTGTTAAGCAAAGAGATAGATGATGCAAGAAGCATGATGGTAACGTAATTATGTCAGTCAGGCTCTGAGGCATGGCTTCTGAGTCTCTGTGTGACTGGCTGCAGAAATTACAGAAACTAATGCCATGGTAAAACTGCCTGGATGTAAAAAACTGTTTTTGTTTTTTTTCTCCCCAAGAGAAGCAGAATCAGTCAGAGAACTCTGTCAGTAAACAAAACACACCAATTAAGATTTCTAGTTGGAAGTGATAAAATTGATTGGGCAGAACAATCTCTCTTATCTTTACTTTAGAGGAAAATTTAAAGAGGAAAATGAAATCACATATAACTGAAATTTTGCCACATGCCCACAGGCACTGGAGTTTTAGAGTTTAATAAGGCTGCAGCACGTTGCAATACCAAGAGTAGCCACTAGATTGCAGCAGTGGAAAGGTTTTCCATCTCCACAGATTATCAGTCATCAATAGAGGCGCTAAAGAAACTGCATTAGTATTGTATTAGGTGTTCATATTTATAATACTCAACCAATGCTGGTGTATCAGTACAGCCATAACTGTTTACATAAACTCTTCACATGTTTACTTCATCCCAATTCCAAATGATATACATACCAAAGAAATGAGTTAAAATTAATCAGTGTCATGTCAGCCTCTACCTCACATGAACTGCTGAGCGTTGCTGTTTAAAACATATTTCTTGCATTTGAAGCATGTATAATGTATATTGTTACTTGGCCCTGGGACACATGTATTGAATCTTTTTCTCTTTTCTATTTCAAAGCAGGAGATTAAGTGGTCATCAGCCTGACAGTAAGATCAGGCTTTGTTCTTAATGGCCACTATTGAGATTTCCCTGTCTCATCATGCTTTGCAGGCTTAGTATTAAAGTATTTCTTCAATACAAGCTCAGTCTGAAAACAACTCCTGGAGGTTTTACTTAGTTCAGTGTCAGTGCCAGCAGTCACTGATGGTAGAGAAAGTTCAGTCTTTAACTCATCTGGTTCAGGTAAACTCTCAGGCTGGCATTGAGGGCTTCACCATATATAGAATCTTTATGTGTTGCATACTGGTGCATATGTGGCGGAATTAGAAGGGATGTTTCTTTTATCATGACAAACACAAATTTCAGTAATGTCTAAATTTCAAAAGTTAACTTAATTAGAAAAACAAGAGTAATGTTAATCCTTTCCATAGTTACATTTTCTGCTATGACGTAAACATATTAAATATGCTTGATAAATTAGTACATTGTTAAAATCCATGTTGCACTTCATCATGAAATATGCTGAAGGTTTTTATCCTTATACTGATATTTGGCCTATTAATTATAAGCTTACTATAAATGTTGAAGCAGAAAAGAGCTGAGCAGCACCTCTCAGCATTTTAATCATATCCACTTCTCACTTCTCAAGAGACACAGAGCCTGACCTAAAAAATTAGCCTGTTTTCTTTGACTCTGCTGAACAGTTTCTGCTGCAGCATGAAACAAGCCACCAGTTATTCAGTCTTAGCACTAGACCACACATACAGATATTCTCAGTAGCAAACTTTGCAGGTGTATTTCACTGCTTACCACAAATTTGCTTCATCTGTTTTGGAAAACAAAGCAATGCGACACATTTACATTAGTGGTTGACCACAGTGAGAACCTGCTGTCTAGAAGAAATGAGCTGCAGCAGCTTTTTTCTTTTGAACAGCATTCATGCACAAGCAAAAAGAGCAGAAGCAACAAGTGGTTTAATTTAACAAATGTCTACATAACAGACAGCATTTGTTAGCATGTGAACTTTATTGGTACTTATAGTTCTTTATAGTTTAGTTCTATACACAGCAGACGATGTACAGCTTGTTCATTTGCAATAGCTATATGTGATAAATGTCTTCACTTTCATCCAGATGTGATTTTGTCTTCAGTCTGTTCTTTTTTTGAGACCTGTCAGATAGACAAGAAGTACAAAACAAAAAATGTATTTATTTCCTTAAAGGATAGAAAAAATGCTATTGTTTGTATTACAGACCAGAATTAACTTCACATAGCAGCTACTTAACAAACATTAATTTTTTGCCATGAACAATACGTTTTATTAATATTGCTAGTATTTAATATTTTATACGCATCACATATTACATATTATCTGAATGTAATGGATTAGGAATCATTAATCAAAGTTACTCTCACCTTTGAGTTTAGCCTCACCCAGGCGTAAGGTGTAGTAAATGGCTCTCGAAGATAACATGTCATCATCTAATGGAGAGATACGGCCAGAGTGAGAGGACAGACGACCACAGTAAGATCAGTGATGATGTACAATATTTTCTATTTACTGTGTTCATCAGATCTAATTTTAAATCTTGACAATCAGACGAAAGTAATATATTTTTTTTCTGCAGTTTCATCTTAATGACATAAATATCAGCTTCTTCATTTTTATCCTACATTTCATTTAACCTCGTGAAGGTTTAGTGTTGCTTTACTAGCATTACAGAACTGAGAAATAAAAAAATATATATTGCACAAAATATATGTATTTTTTCCCAATATTGAAACTGTTAAAACGTTTTTGGATATTTTTCTTTTGAGCTTCTCGGGCTTTTAAAGAGCTTAATTATTTTAATTAGTATCATTAAAATTAGAGTGAATGTTTCATTCTAAATAATGTGCACACATTTTAAAAAAATGTAGGAAAAACAACACAAGAAAGCAGACTGTTTTATGCTTTGTTTTCATTTGTTTAACATGTATTTATTTATTTATAAATATATTTATATTTATTTATATATGTATAAATTATAAATGTATTTATTACTCTGGTATTACTACTGAAAAGAAAACAGATGCCTGGTTAAATATATTTTGTCTTCCTGTTATAATATAACATTGTGTTTCTTTTTTCCAAATATAATAACAATTCATAAGCACAACATTCGTGTTCTGAGTCCTGATTCTGGGCTGAGCCTGAATGATGTGCTTTTGTTGACAGAAAAAAGCATTTCCATGAAAAATAAATCAAAATAACAATTTTGGTTTTTTTTTCACAAAGTTTCATGTCTCTTAGTTTACAAAATATTACCTTTATTTCTGTACCAGCAATCGTTGCCAAAATACATTCCAAGCAACAGCACCAGAGCGTTCAATAAAGCAATGGCAAGGATCCAAGGTGCGTCCTCAGAAGGGAAAAGAGTCGCCTCTTTGAAACAGTGTGGATTAAATGTTGAATGTCAAAGAAATTTAAAAGAGAAGAGGAAAATAAAATACCTGAAGGTTACACAAGGATTTAAAAAAAATCTGGGATATTTTACGCATCTGATTAACTTACTTATATCAGCCATTACCACAAAAATTTATTTTACTACTAAAACCTCTGGACTGTATTTGATTGATGAAATAAATAAAATGCTAAATAAAATACAAAAAATTGAATTGTTTGCTCTTCCAAAAGGGAAAATGAAGTTTATATAAACAATAACATAGTACTTACCTACTCTCTCACCCTGAACACCCAGCAGAATCATAAAGGTCATCACTGAAAAGATATGCCGACTTTTACAGGTACTAATAAAACATTTTTTACATATCATATCATATCACATATCATAACTTGCCCACTAGGCTATGGGCTACTTCGTTTTAAAGTAAAAAAAAGACTAAATCATCACATTTTAGACAGAATTTATAACTTTAACCTTTTTTTAAGGTGGAATAAAGGTATGTGACAAAGATGACATCTCATAACCGTTTCATAAAAATGCAATCCTTTCTCTTAAAGCATAAAATGAACAAAATTGACACATTTTTAACAGGAAAAATCAAAATGTTTTTATTTATTGTATATTATATTTACCTATTTTATCTATTATATATTTATCTATTATTTATGTGTATTTATCTTATTTGTTTATATGTATAAAAAAAAATTCAAATGTGGAAATTGAGAAATTACTCACACAGTCTGATGCCGAGAGCTCTGACATCCATGTTGTTTTGCTGCAAACTGAAGACTGAGGTGTTACGGCAGTGAGCACAGGTGTCTTCCTGCTGCTCAAACAGTTTTAATATCAAATATTTTTAAGACTTCATGCAATGCAACAAAGTAGTTTTATGAAAGTAGTTTCCAGTGAGACCAATTTGCTCTTGTGACAAGTCGAGCCCCAGTGATAGTGATTCACAATCAGTGGGTGGAACAAGTAACCACTTCAGACTGTTGCTGCATTTGACACAATTAGCAGGCTGGTTCATGTTTCCCATGCTCGCATTGTTACTTTGATGTTCATCACAAGCTTATAATGACTTAACTGATGGTACAGTAATATCATTACAGAAAAACAAGATAAACTTAAATCTTGTTCATAGTTTATAGTCTATAAACGATACAGAGTATAAAATATTTACCAAATTCATATTTATTAAGATATTTAGTAGTACAAGCTGAACTCCAACCTGCTGCTGACCTTCTACCGCTCGTCCATTGAGAGCCTGCTAACCTACCTACTGCATCACGGTATGGTACAGCAGCTGCACCAAGGCGGATAGAGCGAGGCTTCAGAGTGTGGTCAAGACAGCACAAAAGATCATCGGCTGCCCTCTCCCCTCCCTGATGGACATTTACTCCTTCCGCTGCCTCAGCAGAGCAGCAAACATCATCAAGGACAGCTCCCACCCTGGCTTCAACATGTTCAGCCTGCTTCCGTCAGGGAAGCGCTACAGGTGCATCAGCACAAAAACCCACAGACTCAAAAACAGTTTCTTCCCTAAAGCCATAACCACCCCCCGCCCCCCCAATTTCTTTTTTTTTCCTATTTCCTCTATGAACCACCACTGTGCAATACCAAATTCTATGTGCAATAACCCAACTATATATACATAACACTATTTATTACATATTACTTTTTTAAAACCGGCTTGTATATTTGTACATTTTATATATATATAATTTTTTTTCCCTCTGTTAATACTGTCCATATGTATATAGTGCTGCAGAACTGCAATCTATACTTTTGAACTCTTCGCTTTTTCTACTTTAAAAGTTCATGTTCATGTCAGTAAGAATCTATAACTTACACATACTTTTCATTTTTACATGATCAATTTATCAGTATTTTTTCCAAATAAGCAGAGTCAGTCAGCAGACTGTGTCAGTAAACAAAACCACATAAGATTTCGACCACTTAAGAAGTGACACAATGGAGAAGGCAGAAGGATCTCTCTTATCTTTATTGTAGAGGACAATCTAAACAGGGAAATCAAGGCATAGATAACCTCTAAATTTTGATTGTCTGCAGATGATGTGACATTTCTTTTTCTGGTCACCTCACGTTGCCATACCATGAGTAACCACTAGAATGCAGCAGACTACATAATGACCTGTGATAATCTACAGATTATCAGTCATGAACAAAACACCTGAACAAACTGCTTTAATATTACTTAACACTTCTGAAGTGTTCATGCAGTCCCTATCAAAAGTTTAGGGCCACTTGAAAAATGGCAAAAAATCATATTTTGAATGGTTGGATCTTAACAAGGTTCCAAGAAGAGCTTCAACATGGAACAATAAGAAATGGGAGTGAAACAAATCATTTTTTGAGCATGTAATTTATTGAAAACAACACTTAAACTGAAACCAAACTGGACCACATGCCTTTAAAAGGCCAAATCTGTGCAAAAATTTGGATTCATTGTCATTTTCTGTCAGGTAATCACACTGTCATGACGTTCTGATGCCAAAGGCAAAAAAACTTTTCCTTCTTGAAGGTGGTCAGGTTGTTGAACAGGGTCTCCTGCAGTGCGCCATCGCTGCTGAGGTGGAACACTGTAAGACAGTCATTTGGAATCTCTTAAATGATGCTGAGGGTTTTGGGAAAAAAAAGTGAAGTGAAAGACTTAAAAGAATTTCACCAGCACTGTCCCGGAGGATCCAATTGACTGTCCGTCAAGACACTGGACAATCCTCAACCCAAATTAAGGCCGTTACTGGTGCCGACTGCAGCCCCATAACCATCAGACGGCATCTGAGACTGAAGGGCTTCAAAAACATAAAACGTCTTCAAAGGCCTCGTCGCCACAGAATCGAACGTTTAGAGTACCAAACATGGGACACTGAAAGATGGAAGAAGGTTTTATTCTCTGATGAGAGCCTTGATGGTCCTAATGGTTTCCAATGTTACTGGCATGAGTAGCAGATCCCACCTGAGATGTTTTCTACATGCCACAGTGGAGGGGGCAGCATAATGGTCTGGGGGCTTCAGGAGGTGCAGGGGTGTCAAACGGCCACTGGCTATGTGCAGATATTGCAGAGCATCCCTCATGAGGGCCCTCGTCTGTGTGGTAATGACTGGGTTTTTCAACAGGACAATGCTACAGTACACAATGCCTGCAGCACAAGGGACTTCTTCCAGGAGAATTACATCACTCTTTTGGGCCATCCTGTATGTTCCTCTGATTTAAATCCAGTTAAGAATCTTTGGGGATGGATGGCAAGGGAAGTTCACAAAAAGGGCCAACAGTTCCAGACAGTAGAAGCCCTTCATGAAGCCGTATTCACCATTTGGAAAAATGGTAAATGGCCTGTATTTATATAGTGCTTTACTAGTCCCTAAGGACTCCAAAGCGCTCTACATATCCAGTCATCCACACACACATTCACACACTGGTGATTGCAAGCTACATTGTAGCCACAGCCACCCTGGGGCGCACTGACAGAGGCAAGGCTGCCGGACACTGGCACCACCGGGTCCTCTGACCACCACCAGTAGGCAACGGGTGAAGTGTCTTGCCCAAGGACACAACGACCGAGACCGTCCAAGCCGGGGATCAAACCGGCAACCTTCCGATTACAAGGCGAACTCCCAACTCTTGAGCCACGATCGCCCGTCAACTTATGGAAATGCTTGCATCAAACATGCCACAATTAATTTTTGAAGTGATCAACAATATTTTCTTGAGGTGTGGTCCTAAACTTTAGATCAGCTGTAAAACAGTTTAAAAGTTGTCAAAGGAGTTTGCAAAGAAAAGCGTCTGGACTTCTTTAAGTTGCTTGAAGACGTTTCACCTCTCATCTGAGAAGCTTCTTCAGTTCTAAGGTCAAATGGCCGAGAGTCCCAGATTTAAACCCAGTGGGAGTATCCCCCCAAAGAGGGACAAAGGACCCCCTGATGATCCTCTAATCACATGAGCCAAGGCGTGAAAGCGGGTGTGGGACCTAATCAGCCAGGGTTTCGGGTGAGCTCATTGTGAAACCTGGCCCCACCTTGTCATGTGAATTCCTGAGGTCAGATGGCCCAGGATGTGAGTGGGCGTTAAGGCGTCTGGGAAGGGATCTGAAAACTGGATTATAGATGGCAGACAGTTGGTGTCGTAAACCACCGCCTCTGTTCAAAGATGGTCGCTCACAGTGGACATAGATGGCCTCTTTCACTCCTCTTTCAAACCATCTGTCCTCTCTGTCCAAAATGTGAACATTGGCATCCTCGAAAGAGTGACCTTTATCCTTAAGATGCAGATGAACTGCTGAGTCTTGTCCTGTGGAGGTGGCTCTTCTATGTTGTGCCATGCGCTTGTGAAGTGGCTGTTTGGTCTCTCCAATGTAGAGATCTGGGCATTCCTCGCTGCACTGTACAGCATACACCACGTTGTTAAGTCTGTCTTTTGGAGTTTTGTCTTAGAACTGAAGAAGCTTCTCGGATGAGAGGTGAAACGTCTTCAAGCAACTTAAAGAAGTCCAGACGCTTTTCTTTGCAAACTCCTTTGACTACGATGACCTGGATGACTGAGAACCTTCACAGACAGTTTAAAAGTTATTTTAAATAAATTGCATGCTCAAAAAATGTTTTTTCTCACTCCCATTTCAGCTCTACTTGGAACCTTGTTAAGAGTCAACCATGCAAAATATGACTTGCCATTTTTCAAGTGGTCTTAAACTTTTGATCGGGATTTATGCTTCTCAACCAATGCTGGTCCATCAGTACTTGATTTCTTTGAAATTAAAGATTGTCTTGACCTTTTATATTATTTGTGTTTGAAGATTCAAAGCATTTTTTTCTAAAACGAAATTCAAAATGTGACACCTTTGATTTGTATATTTTAATTTCTTTCTACTGCTTCAAGTTTGAATATTTTTTAACAATATTTTGAATGATATTTGAATATGCAATGCAAAAAGTTATGTTGCATATTGTAATTCATCACAAAACATGATGAAGCATTGTAACTTTATAAAAAGACTTGCAAAGTTCTGTTTACGTTCCTGTTTTGTGGATTAAAAAACAAACAAAAAAAGATTAAGTGAAGGCTCTTTTTTAATCATCTTTTTAAGAAGCAGCTCAAAAGGGTTTAGATGCTGAGATTATAGTATTACACTCACTCAGCTTCTGACTTCTGCTTTCACACAGTCTGATCAGAAAGTGTAAAAAAAAACAAAATCTGCTTATTTTCTGTGGCTCTACTGCTGCAGCATGACATAAGCCACAGCATATTCAGTCTGTGCGATATATAACATTTTGTGCAGAGCCATGCTGAGTACCAAACTTTGCAGTTATAGTTCACTGCTTACCACAAATTTGCTTCATCTGTTTTGGAAAAAAAAAAAGCGACGCATTTCCATCAGCGGTTGACCACAGTGAGTACCTACTGTTTAGAAGAAATGAGCTGCAGCAGCTCTTTTCTTTTGAACAGCATTCATGCACAAGCAAAAGAGCAGAAGCAACAAGTGGTTTAAATTAAACTTCTAAATAACAGACAGGAGTGTTTGTCAGCATGTGAACTTTATGAGTACTTATGATCAGCCACATCTGGCGGCCAGCTATTTCTGAATATACACAAGAAACGACATTTTACACACTGACATTCACCCCAAACCCAGCAAATGATGTACAGCTTGTTCAATTGCAATAACAATATGTGATAAATGTGGATTACTTCATCGACTTCACTTTCACTCAGATGTGATTTTGTCTTCAATCAGCTTTCTTTCTGCGACCTGTCAGATATACAAGTAGTAAAGAACTAAAACAGTATTTTCTTAAAGGTGGAGAAGAAAAAAGCCTATTGTTCGTATTACACACCAATATTAACTTCACAGGACAGCTACTAAACAACCATGAACATTTGGCCATGAACCGTTAGTTTTCTTAATAATATATTTTGTATTTAATATTTAACACCCATCACATATTACATATTATCTGAATGCAATACATAAGGAATCATTAATCAAAGTTACTCTCACCTTTGAATTTAGTCTCACCCGGGTGTAAGATGTAGTAGAAGATAATATGTCATCATCTAGTGGAGAGATACAGCCGGAGTGAGAGGACAGACGACCACAGTAACATCAGTGATGATCAGTGTTGGGCAAGTTACTTTGAAATAGTAATTCAATTATAGTTACTAGTTACTTCTTCAAAAAAGTAACTGAGTTAGTAACTGAGTTACAATATTCTAAAAGTAATTAATTACTTGGAAAAGTAACTATTGCGTTACTTAAAAAAAAAAAACAAAGAACGTTTAACCCTCTGGCGTCCAGGGTATAATTGGCCATTTTTTTACTACTCTTGATTTTCTCTCCGCATTTTACCTTTAAAAACTATTTACTTTGCCTTGTTTGGTATCATTCTTTTTAGTACAACCTCGCGTGCCTGAATTTACAGTTATGTTCTCATTTTGTCATACTGTATAACCAGAATTGATCTAAAATCAGACAAAAAACATAAATTCACAGTAGAAAAAGTTATATTTTTACTGTAACAACCACAAACATGTTTAATGAATCATATTTCATAACTTTAAATGCAAATATTAATTGTCAATTTTAAAATCCTATGCACAAGTTTTGCAAACAACAAAGTTATTTGCATCCATTTACCTTTTACCCTTTTTTTAAATAACCATTTCAAACTATTTAAAGAACAATCAGCTGTTCTTCAATAAGATGCCACACAAATTATTTGTGCTACTCCAAAAAAATAATTTCTGTCCACTATAAAGGAGAACATCACAGCCTGATACCTGCAGGTCTGACAGCAGCAGGTGTATCACTCCTGTTTCTACCTGGAGACAGCAGTTGCCTCATTGTTCTGACACACAACACAAAACTATCCACAACACTACACACTAACTACACAAGACAACACATTAACTACACACTCCAAACACACTAAACGTCACAAATCTCACATCTCAAAACTCGCTCTCTCTCTTTTCCTGCTCTCTCTCTTTCTCTCTCTCTTTCTCTTTCTTTCTCTCTCTCCCTCTCTCTCTCTTTCTCTTTCTTTCTCTCTCTCCCTCTCTCTCTCTTTCTCTTTCTTTCTCTCTCTCCCTCTCTTTCTCTTTCTTTCTCTCTCTCCCTCTCTCTCTCTCTCTCTCTCTCTCTCTCTCTCTCTCTCTCTCTCTCTCTCTCTCTCTCTCTCTCTCTCTCTCTTTCTCCGTCACTCCTAAAACTTCCCCTGTTTTGTTTTGTTTTTTTGCTCATAAGCAGAGAGTGCTTGCTAGCGCTAACGTGGTGAAACTATTGAGGAAAAAACGCCACGTATATATTGTTTATCTCTGAGTAATAGTTGATAGGCCACATAAAACCAGAGTTTTACGTGGCCTATCAACACAATTTAAAAACTGGCACCTTGTTACTTTGTCTTTAAGTGGTCATGTGATTGACTTACCACGACTACTTTATTCTTCCTCAGTCAAACAGCAGCACTCATGCGATTGTTTTGCCCCCTGAGCTCCAGTTGTTGTGCTAGACAGTGATCGTGATTACCGTCCGCGGGAGCACGCAGCTGCTTAAAGCTGTAGCGTCCAGATTACTTACAGCTACTTCCGTGCAACTGATATAAGATGCAGTAAGCTGAACACAGCTTCAACCGTCTGTTTGTTGAAAAATAGTAACGGACCGCGTTTCCTTGTTAGTAACTGTAACGGCGTTGTAATGATAGGAATAGTAATTAGTTAGATTACTCGTTACTGAAAAAAGTAACGCCGTTACTTGTAACGCCGTTATTCCCATCACTGGTGATGATGTACAATATTTTCTATTTACTGTATTCATCAGATCTAATTTTAAATCTTGACAATCAGAAGAAAATAATGTCATTCTTATTTTTCTGCAGTTTCATCTTAATGACATAAATAGCTAGTCAAGCTTAAGCGTGGCTTTCCTTTTCCTAAAAGCTTTTAATTAATATTTAGAACACATCATAATTAAATAGAGCACATATGGAATCATTAATCTCACCTTTAAGTTCAGTCTCACTCAGGCTTCGGGTGTAGTAAATGGTAACAGAAGACAATATGTCGTCATCTAATGGAGAGATACAGCAGGAGTGAGAGGACAGATATCCACAGTAACATCAGAATACTATTTGCTATTCACTGTAGTCTGACAGTTTTATTTTGATGACGAAAGTGTCAGCTGTTCTGATGAGCTTCTTGATTTTTAGAATAGAATAGAACAGCTTTATTGTCATTGTAATAAGTACACTAGAATTTTGTCAGTGCACACTAGGTAAAAAAAAAATTATAAAATTGACAGTAATATTAATAAAACAAGACGATCACGCACACACATGATAGACACAGACATACTGTCCTGTTGTACTGTACCCATCCCTAATTTCACAAACATAATCATGTTATTGCTCTGTTGAGTGTATTTACAGCTGCTGAGTAAAGGCTATGTATCCCAACGCATCCTGAGATGAGCCCTACCACAGTGGTATCATCTGGAAATTTGTCACTGATGTTGCTGTGGTTGGAACGAGTGCAGTCGTTGCCCTATGGGGAGCCAGTGCTAAGGCTGAGGCCCCAAAAATGGCTTGCCTGCATTTGTATTGCGCTTTACTTAGTCCCTAAGGACCCCAAAGCGCTTTACACTACATACATCCTAACAAAAATGTGTGGTTTCCCACTCTTTACTCTTCGGTTCTGGACAAGAAGCTGCTGACCCACATGATGGTGGCGTGTGGAAGACCCAAGTCCCTGAGTTTGTCTGCCAGTTTGTGGGGAGGATGGCATTAAATACAGAGCTAAAGTCAACCAAGAGCATCTGCACATAGCTCCACTGCTGCTCTAAGTGTGACTGTGGCTATGGTGTCCTCTGTAGATCTAATTGCTCTGTAAGCAAACTGGTGTTGGTCAAAACTGTGGGGCAGGAGTGCTCTAATGTGACCAGCTTTTCAAAGCATTTTTCTTTATTACAGGTGATACCAATGGGCTGGTTGTAGATGAAGCTGAAAATATTGTATTTCTTGGGCATCTCTTTGTGCTAAGCTCAGCAATGTTTATGTTTGTTCAAAAATTAAAGTGGATGTGCTCAAAGTTTATTCTAAATGCAACAATAAAAGTTGCACTTCAGGCCACAGTTTTGACCTGCACGATGAAACTATTTTCATTTGAAGCAGAAGTGTAGAAAGCTCATAGTGTATTATCACCAGCACCTACTCTTTGCTTATTCATGTTTACAGATACCAGAAAAACAGCACATTGTTTTTTAGTAAATGTATTTATCTCCTGCTTTTTAACTTTTTATTTGTATTATTACTGAAAAAAGCTGATTAAATATCTACTTCATGTCTTTTCTTAGAGTGCTCTGCATATTTTCTGTTAAGACTGAAAATAAATAAATTTACAAAATGAAATTAATTAAACAAGAGAAATAATAAAATAACGATAAGAGAAGCACACTGAACAGCTAACGTCTCTTTCTTAGTTTAAGCCATTTAACTTACACCTATTACAATTACACCAAAAAAACAAAAACAGAACATTCACAAAATTTCTGTTTCTTTTGTCCAATTTGTTATATAATATTATTGTGTTTCATAGTACAACAACAATTAACAAACAACATTTGAGTTCTGACTCTGTTTGATTCCTGGCTGAGATTGAATTATGTGCTGATGTGCATGATGTGAGGCATGTGACAAAGTAAAAGTGATCAACACAAAGTTGTGTGCAAAACATCATGTTCTTCACCTCTGTCCCAGCAATCGTTGCCAAAGTAGATTCCAAACGACAGCACCAGAGCGCTCCATAAAACAATGACAATGATCCAAGGTGTACCATCAGAAGAGAAAAGGCCCGCCTCTTCAAAACAGTCTGGATTAAATAATGAATATGTAAAAAAAAAGTTAAAATGAAAGAGGAAGATAAAATACTCAACTGTTTTAAAAGCCTTTAAAAAAAAAAAACAACCTCTGGGACATTTTGTGTGCTTATTTCAGTTCTGATTATATCGAGCATTAAAAGAAAATGTAGATAAATAAAACATCATCGATTGATGAAAGAATATCATGGCGAGAAATAAAAGGCCAAACACAAAATATATGATAACACCTATGATCATTAAGACCAGGACAAATAATGTACCGCCTACATTTCTTTCTTGAATTGTTTGCTCCTCAAAAATGAAAAATAAAGTTTATATAAATAAGAACATAACTGGTACTCACCAACTCTCTCACCCTGACCACCCAGCAGAATCATAATGGTCATAACTGAAGAGATAAAAGCAGATTTATGAAGGTATCTGCTGACTCTTACGGGTACTAATACATGAATTCATCATACATGGCCCACTAGGCTATAGGCTACTTTGTCTTTAAGTAAAACGAACTGAAATAAATATATTTTATACAACATTTTAAACTTTATAACCTTTTGTAATGTGGAACAACGATATGTGACAAAGTTGACATCTCATAAAAAATGCAGTCCCTTGCAGCAAAATATGAACAACATTGACACTTTTTTTTCACAAGATTAATTTAAAAAAAAACTTTTTTTAATAAATGTATTTATCTAATTTATTTCTATTTATTTTTTCAAATGTGAAAATTACTCACACAGTCTGATGCCGAGAGCTCTGACGTCCATGTTGTTTTGCTGAAGACTAAAGTGTTACGGCAGTGAGCGGTGGTGTCCTCAAACAGTTTTAAGATCAAATGTTATTAAAACTTCATGCAATGCAAAAAAGTAGTTTTACGAAAGTAGTTTCCACTGAGACTAATTTTCTCTTGTGACAATTTAAGCCTCTGTGATTACGTTCATATCAGTGGGTGGAACAAGTAACCACTTCAGACTTTTGCTGCATCTGACACAACTAGCAGGCTGGTTCATGTTTCCCATGCTCGCATTGTTACTAAAACTTTTGTCATACTAATACAAAAATAACGTAACTGATGGTTGTATCATTACAGAAATACAAGAAAAAAACTTAAATATAAATCTTGTCCATGGTTTACAGTCTGTAGACTATACAGATTGTAAACTATGTACCAAATTAACCCAATATTAAATGAGATATCCAAACAAATAAATACATAATGAAAAATAAACTGTTTTCTTGGTGGCACGAGAGAAACATCAACAATTGATGTGAAAGCAATTAATAGTCAATTTATAGTTACAATAACTGTATGAAAAATCCTCAACACAAATTTGTTGCTGAAGTTCATCCTTTAATGCAAGACTCTTTAGAGCTCTGTCAATGTAAATGTACAATGCAATGTTTAAATCAGGCTGTTTGCTGAAGCCTCAGCCTCCCAACTTGTAGTGCTTAATCATGTGTGCGTGTGTGTGTGTTTGTTTGATCTAAGATTCCCTAGGCTTTGTGTAAAGTATTTTAAATCGTTGTGACCATTTGTAAACAGCAATAAAGCAGAAGGGATGAACTGGCAACTTATTTTTGTACGTTTTCTCCTGTTTAAGTGTTTGTCAGTGAGTGACTAGACTGACACACACACGCGGACACCTTCGTACACGTCACTTCCAAGCACTTATCTGCAGTATCTCACACTCATGCACACACACACACACACACACACACACACACACACACACACACACACAAACACACACCAAGTTACTTTTGCACAATACTCTGTCACGATGAGTTGTGTGGCTGTCAGTGGCTGGACCCACGTGCAGGACTCGGAGACAAAACATGAACTTAAACGGCAGCTTTATTTGCTGGAGAATCACGCTTGGCATTACATAAACAACAACTTAAACTTAACTAGACCGGAGATGCTGACGGTAGACGACAATGAACACACACACACACACAACCAATGTGGAGGACGCAACAACAGGCAGGGAAAAACACAGGGCTTAAATACATACTGAGGTAATTAGGGAATGTGAAACAGGAGGAGAGCACAGCTGGGACTCAGACATCACAAGACAAGGGGAGGCAAAACTCAACACACTGACATAGTACACAGACTTTCAAAGTAAAACAGGAAACTGAACAGAAGTAACAGAACCACAACCTAAGAACTAGAACACAAGAAATGCCAAGGAACTAGGGATACTAACAACAAATCAAAACACATCATGAAATCAAGGAAAACTTAATACAAACAGAAAAACACAGAGTCCACAGACTCAGGACCGTAACAGTACCCACCCTCTAAGGGCTGGCTCCAGACAGCCCAAACCCGAAAACCAGAGACACAGAAAAACCAAAAACAACCCAACCAGGGCGGGCGGCGGGGGTCCAGGACGGAGGGACCAAGACCAAAACAAAAAGGGCACAGGAGCACAGAACAGTCCCAAACAGAATAGGCGTCAAGACATCAAAAACACCTAGATCCGGAGGCCGGCCCGGAGGCCGACGACACAAAAGCCAAAACAGTTCAGGGGGCCGGCCATGCACACAGCAACAGTGACGATAGGCAAACACTTCTGGGGGCCGACCGTGCATCCGGCAACGGCGGCGGCGAAACGAATCAGGAGGCCGACCACTGGGAAGGTAGTGGCGGCCACTGAGCAGGTCCGGAGGTCGTCCTCGACGGCCATGATGCAAACCTAGAGGCCCAGAAAGCGGCCGGCAGAGGCGAGGCGGAACAGGACGAGCTGGGCCAGACGGAGGCGGAGCGGCTGCGGAACCTGAGGGCAGCGAGACGGCTGCGGAACCTGAGGGCAGCGAGGCGGCTGCGGAACCTGAGGGCAGCGAGGCGGCTGCGGAACCTGAGGGCAGCGAGGCGGCTGCGGAACCTGAGGGCAGCGAGGCGGCTGCGGAACCTGAGGGCAGCGAGGCGGCTGCGGAACCTGAGGGCAGCGAGGCGGCTGCGGAACCTGAGGGCAGCGAGGCGGCTGCGGGCGTGGACGAAGCTGCTGCTGCGGACGTGGACGAAGCTGCTGCTGCGGGCGTGGACGAAGCTGCTGCTGCGGGCGTGGACGAAGCTGCTGCTGCGGGCGTGGACGAAGCTGCTGCTGCGGGCGTGGACGAAGCTGCTGCAGGCGGCGATGACGATGATGATGAGGGTGACGGCCGAACAGCCCTCCCCAGACCGCCAGCCGACGGGAGGATGTGCTGTCCGGGTCCTCCAGGACCCCCAGCTAAAGAGGTGTGGTGCTGGGTGGGCTCTCCCGAACCCCCAGCTGACAACACTTGAGGCTGGACGGGCTCCACGGGCCCTCCAGCTGACGACACTAAAGGCTGGCTGGGTTCTCCTGAACCCCCAGCTGACAACACACGAGACTGGACGGGCTCCTCGGGCCCTCCAGTTGACGACACTAAAGGCTGACTGGGTTCTCCTGAACCCCCAGCCGACGACACTTGAGGCTGGCTGGGTTCTCCCGAACCCCCAGCTGACGACACCTGAGGCTGGCTGGGTTCTCCCGAACCCCCAGCCGACGAGACATGAGGCTGGACGGTTGACCGAAACAGAAGTTGTAGTGGTGGTCGTAATGATGGTTGTGCTGGGTGTAGTGGTCGTTGAACGTGCAACAAAGCGAGTAACCGACTCTCAGTAACTCCTCTGCGGGGAACAGGGATGGGTACTGGGCCCGGCCGAACATCAGCCATCTCCACCTGAAGAACAGATACAGGTCCAGGAAAGAGCTGTGTTCTGGCTGCCTTACCCCTAGGGGCCGGTGTGGGTGCAGGAGCTAGCTGGACCGCCGCTGCTCCCACCCGCGGAACTGAAACAGGTGCAGGAGTCAGCAGGGTCTCAGTTGCCCCCACCCAGGGAACCAGAACAGGCACAGGCAACGACCAGGCACCCGCCATCCCCACCCGAGGAGCAGATACGGGTGCAGGGACGAGCGGAGCCATAGTCTGCCTGGGAACTGGAAATGGATGCGGAGAGCAGAGCAGAGGAGCTGTAACAGTCACAGGGAAAACCAGGTTTATGGTACCAGACGTGGTTATAGAAAACACAGACTTGTGGCAGGCTGACCTTGGTAAAACTGCTACTCTTAAGTCGTCCAGGTTAATATTAGCAGTCTTAGAAAAGACGAGTTCAGGGGCAGTCACAGGTGCTGGAAAAATCATACAAGCGGTGTCTGAATTAACAGGGTGTGAAGCAACATTAAACACAGTCTTACAAAACGCAGCCTGGGAAGTTGCACACAAAGCTTCCAGGACTACCGGCTGAAAAGCGTGGTGCACAGAGTTATACAAACAAGATCGGGGAACCAAGACTTTAACTAGAGCAACCAACTCAGCAGTATTTAAACCAAGTTCTTTTGAAAACTTGTTTATAGCAGACGACACCTTGGTGCTCTTAGCCTGGACAGTCACAGAATGCACAGTGTTAACGACTTCACAGTGAGTTACACAAACAGACTTTGAATTCGCATTCTCTGGGCTAGTGATTTTTAACTCAGGAGAGGTTATAGGAACATGAAATTTGTCACATGTAGTCACTGAATGAACTGGCTGGAAAGCCGCACAGCACTTGGGTGAAGCAACGTCAACAACAGTTTCAAGAGGTGTAGCCTGAACAGCATAGATGGAACTTGGCTGGGAAGTGGAACTGTCCCTGTTTAGTTTAGCAGTAGGAGAAATTGTCTGTTGAACAGCATTTTTAATGTCCTGAGTGAGATTATGATTGTCCAAGTCAGAAACTTCCACAACAGATTCACATACATAATCTACATCAGAAAGCTCACTATTAGCTGATCCAGAAACAGGTGACTCAGAATCAACACAACTTGGCTGAGAATTGAAAACAGAAACCCCAGTCCTTTCAGAATGAAACCCAGAAACACCACTCTCATTTACAGGACACAAAACTTCTTTTAACTCTGAATTAAGGTCATCTGATTCCTGAATTTTCTCAAACTTAGAAGAAACAAAAGAAAAATCATTAGAATGTTCAGAGTCCTGAAAGGCATCCTCAGAGTCAGCCATCTTAGGACCATCAGTTTCTAATTCAACAGACTCAGAGTTAACAGTCAAAAGGTTAACTGACTCTGAATTTACTGGCTCAGAGCTTGAAATTCCCCGCGTGGAAGAAGCCGGGTGAAAATTGTTCTGTTCACTCACCACGTCCAGCTGTTCAAAGCAGGTACTGGACTCAGGTTGCGGTGAGGGACGGCGACGACGAGAACGCCGCTTCCTCTTGGAAACGGGAGCGACAGAAAAAACGGAGGGTGTCGGAGCAACAGAGACTGGTCCCTCATCCTCCGACCACATTCCTGCCAGGCACGAGGCAGGTGAGGGGTGGTCGGAACCAGACGTGAGGGAGGAAGGAGTCCGATGCTGCGACTTCAGCTGCTGCAGTGGGGCTATAGAATGCTCCATCTGCTGCGGCAGCGTGAGAGGGCTTGCTCGCTGTGACTGAGGCGGTGTGGATGAGGAGATGAGGGTGAATTGGGCCAGCTCCCGGGCTTTGACTGCCTCCTTAGCCTGGGTCAGAGAACGGCTGAACTCCGAGGCAACAGACAGCTGGCGTAGTTGAGGATTTCTGTCAAACATGGTTTGTATCGCATTCAACCCGACTGAAAATGTCTGCAAATCTGAGGCGTGGCTAATGCGAGTCATCAGTCCGAGGATGCGAGCAAGGTCCACCTCTCTCTCGAGGTGAGCTGAGTCCGCTGGGTCCATGTTATGGTTGCGTCCTTCTGTCACGATGAGTTGTGTGGCTGTCAGTGGCTGGACCCACGTGCAGGACTCGGAGACAAAACATGAACTTAAACGGCAGCTGTATTTGCTGGAGAATCACGCTTGGCATTACATAAACAACAACTTAAACTTAACTAGACCGGAGATGCTGACGGTAGACGACAATGAACACACACACAACCAATGTGGAGGACGCAACAACAGGCAGGGAAAAACACAGGGCTTAAATACATACTGAGGTAATTAGGGAATGTGAAACAGGAGGAGAGCACAGCTGGGACTCAGACATCACAAGACAAGGGGAGGCAAAACTCAACACACTGACATAGTACACAGACTTTCAAAGTAAAACAGGAAACTGAACAGAAGTAACAGAACCACAACCTAAGAACTAGAACACAAGAAATGCCAAGGAACTAGGGATACTAACAACAAATCAAAACACATCATGAAATCAAGGAAAACTTAATACAAACAGAAAAACACTGAGTCCACAGACTCAGGACCGTAACATACTCAGCATTTTGCACATTTCCATTGCACTGTCCTCTGTGTGTATTGTCCTATTCTGTCTAGCGTTCCACTGTCTTGTCTTGTTTATTTTTGCAATTTTTTTGCACATTGCACTTTATATAGTCCTGTGTTTGTCCGTTATAGGTCATATGTAGCACCAGGGTCTTGGAGGAATGCTGTCTCAATTCTCTCTGTACTGTACCACTGTACATGGTTGAAATGACAATAAAAGCCACTTGACTGTTTGGTTCTCTGTTCAAGTATGGTTTAGGTAGAACTTTGGTGGAATAGCTTGTTTTGTTTGTTATTTTGACCGTGGTTCACACCCAGTGAGAAGGGAAGTGAGAGGGATAATCTTTTGAGTTGTAGGTGATGTTTACCGCCTTGTGAATTCAGTTGTGTGAAGCCGAGATTAAAGTTGGAGTAAAACGTGGTGAGCTCTCGTATCATCCTTACGTGCCTTCGGTACTAGCACATTTTACATGGTAACAGTTAGGGGTGGAGCCCAACCCGAATATGGTATTCGGAAAGCCACGAATATCGTTTTTTTTACGAATACTTATTTCGAACAAATACTTTTAAAAAATATTTGTGTTCGGGAAGAAGGGAAAACTTTATATCAAAAAGCTTTGTTTCCTTATGAGACAGCAGTGCATGACCAGATGAGTGAGTGACGTGTGAAAGAGGTGACTGACACAGGCTGCTCCACACAGCAACAGAGAAGGCTCGGCTGAGCGAAAAAAGATTGAATTGCATCACTATTTTTGTTGAATAGGTTTTTTTGTACCTTCACTGGGTTACGGAGGCAGTCTATAACTTTCATGAAGATCGGGAGATTATTCCATTACGCTGCATTATTGACGTCTGGAGTCGGGTGCTCTCATGTTCGCTCTGTTTACGTAGCTCTGTTAGCTTGGTAATTTAGACAATAGGCTGTTTACAGAGTAACGTTAAAGTTCGGTTTAAAAGTATAAAACAATGCTTGTGTAGTTGTGTCGAATTGTATGCACTTGTGGGAGTTATATGGTACATATAAGTTACTCTGTCTTTTGCAGACAGCAAGATATAGGCTATAGGCTAGTTAACCTTAGTAGAGTGCCCCGTTGTCCATTCACTCATTAACTTAGCTGAAACTCCCCACATGGATTTGGGCAACCAAACAGAAAAGAGTGTTGCTGCTGCTGAGCCACCTCTTGGTCCTGCCACAAAACTTGATCAAGTTCTGTGTGGAAGCATTTTACATTCAGTGCTGCAGATGAAACCAAACTAATATGTAATGTGTGCAAAAGTAAGATCAGCAGAGGCAGAGATATCAAACATTTGTCAACATCTGCTATGCATAATCACATGCACTTAAAGCATCCTCTCCTGGCACTGTCTCCCAACCCCCCCCCCCCTCCCCACAAGCACCAATTCATCATCACAGCTATGTTCTGCCCCTGCAAGTCAGTTTCACTGTCTGTTCAGCATCCTCCAACAAGGACGGGTGGTGGGGGGTTCATAATGTTCATAATGTGCGTTATAATATATATATATACATGCTGTTACATGTAATGCCGTTATTCCCATCACTGTATAGCATGATGTGATTCTGAGAAAATCAACAATTTATGAAACTGTGAGAACAGCCCAAGCAACCACACCACATTGTTACAGGTTCTGATACCCATATTTTGAAGTTCAGCAGGCTAGACATTCAAATTGAGTATTTAACTGTTTTTATGCCTAAACGTATTGATTTGTTGCCATGGTACTGGATTATGAGATCTTTCCATTGTGGTTTATTTTAAGTGAATATCCAGTTTGTCTCAAATGTTTTGTGTGGAAAGTATAGTTATCATTATTATTGTGACCTTTGATCCATTTAATTATAAATATAAAATCTGAAGCGCATCATTAATATTTACTCCATAATCTTTAGTGAATCAGTGCATTTATTAAAAGGTATGAATTGTGGAGGTAAACACAGATGACAAGATGGCTCTCGATTAACACTCCTTGCTTATTACTCATCACCACACAACTGAATACCTTTCCCTCCAAAACACAGCAACAAAACTTCCTGAGAACTGGGTGTGAGTGGAGCCCTCCAGTGGTCCACCACAGTATACATTATACATTATATATTTTAGAAATGCTGCATTTGTCTCACTATATTTAAAAAAAAAAAATCTGTAATTTGAAGCTGCATCTCCAGTGGTCCATTGTCCTATTTTTGATTAAAATAGCAATTTTTAAGAAAAAAAATGTAGTGTAGATGTTAAAATTCAGGCTTCACCTCCAGTTATTGACATAACAGCATTAATGGATAGATGTATATATTCTATCCATATAAAATACTTTCTGTGATACAGAGTCTTTTGCTGGTTTTCCAAAATCAGCAAAAAGAATTAAGTTTTATAAATACCTATTGTAATCCATCCATCCATTTTCTTCCGCTTATCCGGGGCCGGGTCGTGGGGGCAGCAGCCCAAGCAGAGAAGCCCAGACCTCCCTCTCCCCAGCCACCTCCTCCAGCTTGTTCGGGGGAACACCAAGGCGTTCCCAGGCCAGCAGAGAGATATAATCCCTCCAGCGTGTCCTGGGTCTGCCCCGGGGCCTCCTCCCAGTGGGACATGCCTGTAAAACCTCACCCAGGAGGCGCCCAAGAGGCATCCTTGTCAGATGCCCGAACCACCTCAACTGGCTCCTTTCGATGTGGAGGAGCAGCGGCTCTACTCTGAGCCCCTCCCAAATGGCCGAACTTCTCACCCTATCTATAAGGGAGAGGCCAGCCACCCTTCAGAGGAAGCCCATTTCCGCTGCTTGTATTCGCGATCTCGTTCTTTCGGTCACTATCCACAGCTCATGACCATAGGTGAGGGTAGGGACGTAGATTGACCGGTAAATTGAGAGTTTCGCTTTTACACTCAGCTCTCTCTTCACCACAACAGATCGTTACAGCGTCCGCATCACTGCAGCCACAGCACCAATCTCTCTGTCGATCTCCCATCTCCCGTCACTCGTGAACAAGACCCCGAGATACTTAAACTCTTCCACTTGGGGCAGGAACTCGTTCCTGACCCGTAGTGGGCACTCCACCATTTTCCGACTGAGGACCATGGCTTCAGATTTGGAGGTGCTGATTCTCATTCCCACCACTTCATCCTTGGCGCGAGCCGTTCCAAAGCAAGCTGGAGGCCATCACCCGATGAAGCCAACAGAACCACATCATCCACGAAAAGCAGAGCTAGGATTCTACGACCACCCAAGTGAAAGCCTTCCGCCACTTGGCTATGCCTAGAAATTCTGTCCATAAAAATTATGAATGGAATAGGTGACAAAGGCCAGCCCTGGCATAGCCCATCACCCACCAGGAACGAGCTGCTGGACCAAGCTCTTGCAACGGTTGTATAAGGATTAAATAGACCGTAGCAATGGGCCAGACACCCCATACTCCCTGAGTACCCTCCACAGGACCCCTCGAGGGACACTCCAAGTCCACAAAACACATGTAGACTGGTTGGGCAAACTCCCATGCACCCTCAAGTATCCTTGAGAGGATAAAGAGCTGATCCAGTGTTCCACGACCAGGACGAAAACAGCATTGTTCCTCCTGTATCCGAGGTTCGATTAACGGATGGACTCTCCTTTCCAGCACCCTGACATAGACGTTCCCAGGGACGCTGAGGAGTGTGATTCCCCTGTAGTTGGAACACACCCTCCGGCCCCCCTTCATAAAGATGGGAACCATCGTCTCTGCAAAAATGATCAGGAAATTCTAGTGATTCTAGCAAGTGATTGTCAGTGTTTTATAATGTAAGTGTTGTGGGGGCACAGCAAAACATGCATTTCTTGAAGAGAAAAGTGTATAAATATCAGGATATATATTATATAGACTATATAAATAGTTTGCTTTGAATTTTGCATTTTGCAAGGGTTGCTGTGATATCTGCCTTTTGCAACAGGGGGTGCTGCAGCACCTTTACTTCACTATGCCTTGCTCTGATGTGTCAGTGAAATAAACAGCTGTTGTAATGTGAGTATATCAAAAAAGGGCACAAATTCAAACCAATACTTAAGATCTGGTTGTAGTTTAGACTTTTTACTTATATGAAATATTTTTACATGTTTGTGTTTTACAGCTTTGACCAGGTATACTACAGATAGTACATATTTTTGACAGAATACAAATGCAAAAAAAATGTATTCACAAGTATTTTTTATAAACGATTAGTATAACAGACTGAGAATATTGAATAGTAACAAATATGAATAAGAAATGAGTATGAATAAATAACAATAAAATACACAAGGTGGCATAATTAAATGTTTCAGTACAGTTAAATCACAGGTAACAGGTGTCACAGTCTATATACTGTAAAGAGAAAAAGCAACAGTGTGACTCCTTTACAGTTGTTTAACAGAGTTATCGTGGTATTTTACAGACATTACCCAGATTGACCCGTCAACCTTCCAACTGGTGTTCCATCCACTCTACCTCAGCTACAGCACCTTGTATTCTCAGGCAGTCCCACATCCAAGTACTAACCAGGCCCGACCCTGCTTACCTTCGGAGTTCAGACAAGATGGGACATGCTCAGGATAGTGTGGCCATACACCCATATTAATCACTTTCTGTTTTCTGTTTGTGCTGTTTTTCATATTTGTTTGTTTCCTGTGCCATGACAGTTACATTTACATAAAGTCGAACATGAGTTAGCTGTTGTAGCTCCAATTTTCCCATAGTGAAGTAGACCCAGCAGCAGCAGCAGCAGAGCCACCAGCATGATGGTGAACACAGTCCGTAAGATGAGGTAAACATTACAGCTGCACTCTGAAGATTCAATGAATGTGATGAAAGAATCTGTTTAATCACACAAAGCAGAAGACTGAAGTGAGCTGTAATCATTGGACTAGAATTTATGCTGATTTTGTCGAAAAGAATAGAAACCACAGGTTCCACCAAACCACCAAAGGTTCCTAAGACTGACACAAAACTCATATAAGAGTCACTGAGTGATGCAGTTGTAATACTACTGGTATTAAAAAGGGGGAAAACACAGAAAGAAATGATAAACAGCTCTTCAGTGTCTAACCTGTCACATTCAGCGAGCTCTCTGGTGATTCAGCTCCTGAAATGCTGCACTTGTAAAGTCCTTCATCAGATTTTGAAACTTTGTGGAGCGTCACAATTCCTCTGGAGCTGCTGCTGATGTGGAGTCCATCTTTGTAGAAATCGGCTGTGAAGGTGGGGGAATTCATCTTGCTTCTGCAGCTCAGAGTCACATCTTCTCCCTCCATCACAGGAACAGCAGGACTCTCCAGGATCACAGAACCAGCTGAATTTTTTGGAGTTGACGTCACACCGCAATGCATTGTGGGAGCGCGGCGCCATTTTCGGGGTCTACGAATCAAAACAAACACACTGCGTTGGAACGACGACGACAATAAAGATGCTTAAAAGCAGCTCAAAAGAGAATGGACTGTATAGAGACCGATTGCGTCCAGAGGCGAAGTGGTGGTACTTGCAGAAATAGCGTGCATTGGAAATGTGGACCCGTATGAAATACGGCCGTGGAGTAGAAACCCTGAAGACCAACCGCTATTGACGTAGCCTGACATATTTTCATACCTTGTCTGTGGAGTCAGCGAGTACAAGTCATCATTCAAACAAAGGTAAGTCAGCTCGAGTACTGCGAGTGAAATGCGTTTGATTTCCCTCCGAACATTCAGATTAGTGCAGCATAAATTCATTCATGAGGGGAAATTACAGTGAGAACATGTAGAGGCTCTGTTAGAGGGATAACATAGTGAGTTCAGTGCATTGATGTGACATTGTCCTGAAGGATTTAGTTATTCTTTATGGTTAAAGAAATTGCAATAATTTATTCATATTTATTATAAATAATTCTAATTATACATCTTGCTTCCATATTTGTATCCTGTCACTAAAATACATCTTTAGTTTTATACATTGATTAATGATCTGCACAATCTCCTTATCATATTAAGTGATTCATAATTGTCACTTTATGCTTTCTCCATCTTGAAAGTGATTACATCCTTGCATTACATACTTTAGGTTCATTTTCTGCAGGCAGGTTTCTGAGAGAGAACAGGCAGATTTAGAATATAACATGCAGCGTTCTATAGATGGATGCATAAAAAAAAAATGAAAAATTACATGTATGTGCTAACTTTCTAAACACTTTGTTACATTTATGATAAAGCAGATAAAACACATCTGTGTCGGCCTTGGCTCATTAGTTTTTGTCATTAAATGAACTTTGTGTGTGTTTCAGGTGCTGCACTCTCAAAGACTGAATGAACCAGCATTGTAGCCATGGGTCACTGTGAGCATCACAGGGAAGGTTGAAGATGCCCACTGCACCTGTATGGCCGGAGTCGCGGAGACCTGCAGCCATGTCGCTGCTCTTCTGTTTAATGTAGAAGCAACAGTGCGGATTTGTGGCACAAGGACTGTTACAGATGAACCTGCATACTGGGTTTTGCTGGGTAATGTGACCAAGATACAGCCAGAGGTTGGCAATAAGATAGACTTCTCCTCTTCAGCTGCCCAAAAAAAGGCTCTTGATCAAAATATAAACAGACCATCCGTATTGAAAGAGCCGCCCTCAAAAAAGAAAAATCCCACCTGCTACTGTGGAGGAGTTGTCACTGCTATTGGATACTTTGCTGGAGCACAGTAAAGCTGTGGGTCGTGGGAATGACCCATAATGTTTATCTAGGGGTCTAGATTTATGCCTGTAGTGCACTGCCATGTAAATAATTTGCATTTATTGAATATGTACTGACTGAGTACCACTGTTCAAAAGTTGAATAAAGAAACAAACTAATTTTTACCTCTTTTTTTTTTAATTAAAAACAATTTGTAGAAAATCACATCAGTTACAATGTAGAATCCATGTCATTTATAGTTTACAAATGACAAAATGTTTACACAAAATCATGACAGTGTTTACATGATATCACCAACTACTAACACTACTTAATTTACTTTATCTTCTGAAAAATTACCACTATTTAAACAGCACAAGACTTAAGAATATTTAACAGGAGCAAGTTTCATTTTTCCCTGGTTTCACTACCACACTGTTCACCAAAACGCAGGAAACCTTCACCAGCTTATCCAGAAGGGTCACCTCTTCACCCTCACATGGAAGAAGTAATCTGATTGGCATGGTGGTATGTTTGAAGCATGTCCTTTATGTAGCGCTGGAACCCAGTCATGATGTTTCATCCATTTCATAGGCTGGTTTGCTGCAATAATGCCAAATAATTAGAAACTCTATAAATAGAAGATAGTTCTGCAAAATCCCTCAGTATTTTGAGGTCTAATTTGCTATGACCTCAGAGCGCATCGAAAATAAAACCAAAGCGGCTATAAAGAGTGATACGAACATATTTAGAACTTACTGGAATGAAAATGTCTGGAGCACCAACAGATATTTGGAGATGGAAGAGAACTGGATATCAGTTTGTCTCACAGCTGCTATCCAGGCTAGACGCAGTAACATCCATTACACGAGCTGCCTCATGTTGCTTCCAGGTTGGGAAAGAATGAAAAGATAAACCCTTTTCAAGCTTATTCTCTTGCCGGTCGTGCGATTGAACATTGCAGCCGACCACACAGCAAATACGAACCATGGCTCTTGTGTGTGCCTTCGCTCCTTTTTCGCTTGTGCTTTGTTTTGACCCCGAAAATGGCGGATCAGGCCAAAATCCTTTCCACACCCACCCCCGTGACATCACGCTCCAAAGCCCTATACTTTCTCTATGATTATTGTATTCAACCTGTTAACATTTAATATTGTCTTGATAGAAGCAGCTGATTCTGCAGCAGAGCATCCCCTGTTGCTTCTCCTGGCTCCGCAGTCCCTGGTCCCTCAGCTCCTGCTGCTGCACCCACATCAGATGTACAGCAAGCTCTGATAGCTTTTTACTTGGTTGGATTCCCTTGTGATCACCTTTACTAAATATCTACAACCAATCTGATTATATCCTGTTTTTTTTTTCAATGTTGAAAATGAAAATCTAGTAGCAGCCTTCTCATTTCTTTTTTTTTTCTGCTGTGTTTTACAGGACAGCTCCGAGGCAGATGAGGGACTGGTCCCAGGACGGTCCATCGGCGGTGGAGCTGGCCATCCTGGTGTCCCTGAAGAGGCCACGCCAGTCTCCAATTGAGCATTTCCTCCTCAGCCTTGTTACTGCTCTGAAGAGCAGCTGGGTCCTTTGTATTCCTGTCTCTCTGTAAATACTTATATTTTATATATTTATGTTTAATTTTTTCTGTTTGAGAATTCTAATATTATTTCAAATACATTTTTATGATGACTAATGTCTCAGTTCTACTACACCAGCGGTCCCCAACCCCCGGGCCTCGGACCGGTACCGGTCCGTGAGTCGTTTGGTACCGGGCCGCGAGAGTTGAGGCTCAGGTGTGAAATGTATGGTTTTCAGGGTTTTTATCGGTTTTCAGCGTTATTTTGTTATCGTTTTTATCGTTAACTCGGTTTTCCTGGGTCTTTTCATGTGTGTTATGAATAAATCTTCTTTTTTTCGGTACCGGTACTGGTTTTATTTTGTTGTATTTATCCGCGACACCTTAAAGGCCGGTCCGTGAAAATATTGTCGGGCATAAACCGGTCCGTGAGGCAAAAAAAGGTTGGGGACCGCTGTACTACACAGCAAATGTTGGCACACGACTTGACACATGTAGAATTTATTTCATATTATACTAATGACAAAATATACTAATATAGTGGGATGCAAAAGTTTGGGCAACCTTGTTAATAGCCATTATTTTCCTGTATAAATCGTTGGTTGTTACAATAAAAAATGTCAGTTAAATATATCATATAGGAGACACACAGTGATATTTGAGTGAAAAGAAGTTTACTGGATTTACAAAAAGTGTGAAATAATTGTTTAAACAAAATCAAGCAGGTGCATAAATTTGGGCACCACAAAAAAAGAAATGGAATAAATATTTAGTGTATATCAATGTGTGTGTCTCCTATGTGATATATGGGGTGCCTTTGTCTGGACGTGCTTCCAATCCAGAGCTCCACAGCAGAGAGGGAAGTTCCAGCCCTCCTGGAATCCCTCTGTGATGGACCGCCAGTCTCCAGGTGAAGGCACAGCCATGAATTCGTCCACGAGACAGTCCCAGATGGCCGTCGCTACCTGGGGGGTGATCTGGCACACCGTGGACACACCGACTCTGAAACTGAATGCGATGGTCCTGAAGGAGTCCCCAGTGGCAAGGGACCTGGACAAAATTGTTCAAAATTAGTATTATGTGTACTGCAGTTACAAAATACATTATTCAAATTCCAAAATACTTTTGTGATGTCAGATTTAAATCACAAAACATAAATCTTACATAAAACATTAGGTAATTATAAGGATAATTACATAATATATATTAGATATAATACAAAACAGTCAGTTGTGTTTTGTTTTAACTGTTTTAACTGCAAACATACCATCTGGCACAACTTCCTCCCACATTCCTCCCACATTTCCGGTTCACGCGCGTCAAAATTGCATATTTTGAGCGCGATTAATTCGCGTTGGACACACGTCGAGGTGCGAATTTGCACGCGTCAAGTTAGGGGCGTCTGGCGCGTTTTTGTTCGCGTCTATTGCGTTCGGTGTGAACACACCGTTAGTCATAGTCATCATGGAGCAGACCCAACAAAGTTACTTGTTAACTAAGACTTGTTGATTTTTACAGCTATGAGTAAATTTATCATCACATTTTATAAATGGTCCACAAAAAAAGATCAGGCTACTTTGTCTTAGGGTTAAAACAAACAAAAATGTCACATTTTTAACAACATTTTATACTTTTTTTGGTCAAGTGGAAATGAGAAAGTACTCACATAGACTGAAGCAAAGAGCTCTGACATCCATGTTGTCTTGCTGCAGACTAAAGACTGCAGGGTAAACCGAAGTGTATCAGCAGTGAGTAGAGGTATCTTCTTGCTAATAACTATATTTTAACATTGACTATTATCAGGGCCTAATGCAATGCAATAATCTAGTTTTATTTAAAAGATTTCCAAAGAAGCTGAGTTGCTTTTGTGTCAAGTCAAGCAGCACTGTTTCAATTCACTATCAGTGGGCGGAACATGAAACCAGTTCAAAGTAATGCTCTGTTTGGTGCAACTTGTACGCTGGTTCATGTTTCCTGTGGTCACATCTCATTTGGGTGTACTATGCACATCACTGGTAACTTATTTTTGTTTTGATGACTGAGCAAACATTATGTCATTTTTACTATTTTACAGTTTCCATTTTATTATTCTAATCTTAAACTGTTTTTTTCTTGTAATGGATATCTTGTAAAGAACTTGTATAAATGGTGGTTAGATAAGTAAAACGCTGATTAAAAACATCCCAGATAGCAAGGAAACATTGAAACGATGTTGAGTCAATATCAGGCGACGTCATTGAAGCAACGTTGAAGTGCGACGTTGACCCAACGTCACTCTTGCACCCATTTTTAACGTTGAAACAACGTCAGGTTTTGATGTTGAATCAATGTTGAAACCTGACATTGATTGAACGTTATATTTTCTAATACTCTTGACATTGAAACAATGTCAGACTCTGATATTGAAACACTGTTGAGCTATGGTGTTGATTTTCCACCTCTTTTGCATTTTTTTTTTATTAAAACAACAGTTAAATCATGACTGGAAATCTACCTTGCTTTATAGTTATTTTAACCAATACTAAACTACTGCATGTTTCCATCAACACTTAAACCACCTAAACACATAATTGCACTGAATCCTCAAACTGGACACCCTTTATAAAAATCAAATGTCTCACAATGTATCATGTCAATATTAATATCCTAAAATAAGAAAGCATTGCATGTGATGTAACAGAGAAAACAAAAACTAAACAAAAAAAGGTCAATAGACATGTTTTGTTTGCTAAATACTTTATTTAAACTTTATTCAGTTTTCTATTTTACATTTATATTTTAATATAACTTTGTAGTTTTTACTACTCCCCCGGGGTGGGGACGGATGATGTGCGTCCTGCACCACCCAAACGGTCTGGGGCGTACCGTAGCCACTTCTGCACTGCCTGTGCAAAGAGAAACTCTGACATCGAGTTTGCCCCTAACTGCTGCGTCAGGCCATCTAGGACAAAAACCGGACATAGGACATGTGAAACACACCCAGCAGATCAATCGATCCCTTTATTGTTTACTTTAGCCTCATAAAACTACAATAAACGGTAAAACTTACCAAATATGCATCTGCACAGCGCAGTATCTTTAAATGCCCTTTTTTGCTTCGTGTGGTCCTTTGTTTTTTTCCCTGCCCAGTTTAGTACCGAGGCCAGCTCCTTTGTGATGGCATAAGCCATTACACGGCGGACTCGCACCTCAAGTGTGGTCCCTCCAATCAAGGCAAAGCGTCTCACCTATAGACACATTTTAAGATATGGAATTAGCGTGTCTCATGTCTTAAATGTTTATGCAAGTGCTTGTGTGTATGTGGATGTTATGCATTTAAATCACATCTGACAGCTATTACACTTTGTAGTTACAAAGTGTACATACAGGGAGTGCAGAATTATTAGGCAAGTTGTATTTTTGAGGAATAATTTTATTATTGAACAACAACCATGTTCTCAGTGAACCCAAAAAACTCATTAATATCAAAGCTGAATGTTTTTGGAAGTAGTTTCTAGTTTGTTTTAGTTTTAGCTATTTTAGGGGATATCTGTGTGTGCAGGTGACTATTACTGTGCATAATTATTAGGCAACTTAGCAAAAACAAATATATACCCATTTCAATTATTTATTTTACCAATGAAACTAATATAACATCTCCACATTCACAAATATACATTTCTGACATTCAAAAACAAAACAAAACAAATCAGCGACCAATATAGCCACCTTTCTTTGCAAGGACACTCAAAAGCCTGCCATCCATGGATTCTGTCAGTGTTTTGATCTGTTCACCATCAACATTGCGTGCAGCAGCAACCACAGCCTCCCAGACACTGTTCAGAGAGGTGTACTGTTTTCCCTCCTTGTAAATCTCACATTTGATGATGGACCACAGGTTCTCAATGGGGTTCAGATCAGGTGAACAAGGAGGCCATGTCATTAGTTTTTCTTCTTTTATACCCTTTCTTGCCAGCCACGCTGTGGAGTACTTGGACGCGTGTGATGGAGCATTGTCCTGCATGAAAATCATGTTTTTCTTGAAGGATGCAGACTTCTTCCTGTACCACTGCTTGAAGAAGGTGTCTTCCAGAAACTGGCAGTAGGACTGGGAGTTGAGCTTGACTCCATCCTCAACCCGAAAAGGCCCCACAAGCTCATCTTTGATGATACCAGCCCAAACCAGTACTCCACCTCCACCTTGCTGGCGTCTGATTCGGACTGGAGCTCTCTGCCCTTTACCAATCCAGCCACGGGCCCATCCATCTGGCCCATCAAGACTCACTCTCATTTCATCAGTCCATAAAACCTTAGAAAAATCAGTCTTGAGATATTTCTTGGCCCAGTCTTGACGTTTCAGCTTGTGTGTCTTGTTCAGTGGTGGTCGTCTTTCAGCCTTTCTTACCTTGGCCATGTCTCTGAGTATTGCACACCTTGTGCTTTTGGGCACTCCAGTGATGTTGCAGCTCTGAAATATGGCCAAACTGGTGGCAAGTGGCATCTTGGCAGCTGCACGCTTGACTTTTCTCAGTTCATGGGCAGTTATTTTGCGCCTTGCTTTTTCCACACGCTTCTTGCGACCCTGTTGACTATTTTGAATGAAACGCTTGATTGTTCGATGATCACGCTTCAGAAGCTTTGCAATTTTAAGACTGCTGCATCCCTCTGCAAGATATCTCACTATTTTTGACTTTTCTGAGCCTGTCAAGTCCTTCTTTTGACCCATTTTGCCAAAGGAAAGGAAGTTGCCTAATAATTATGCACACCTGATATAGGGTGTTGATGTCATTAGACCACACCCCTTCTCATTACAGAGATGCACATCACCTAATATGCTTAATTGGTAGTAGGCTTTCGAGCCTATACAGCTTGGAGTAAGACAACATGCATGAAGAGGATGATGTGGACAAAATACTCATTTGCCTAATAATTCTGCACTCCCTGTATAGATGGATGCATAAAAAATGAAAAATTACATGTATGTGCTAACTTTCTAAACACTTTGTTACATTTATGATAAATGGATTTGAAAGTAGATAAAACACATTTATGTCGGCCTTGGCTCATTAAAGTCCTTGTCTTTAAATTAACTTTGTATGTTTCAGGTCCTGCACTCTCAAAGACTGAATGAACCAGCATTGCAGCCATGGGTGATTGTGAGCATCACAGGGAAGGTTGAAGCCGCCCACTGCACCTGTATTGCCGGAATCGTGGAGATCTGCAGCCACGTCACTACTCTTCTTTTTAAAGTAGAAGCAACAGTGCGGATCCGTTGCACAAGGACTGTTACAGATGAACCTGTATACTGGGTTTTGCCTGGTAATATGACCAAGATACAGCCAGAGGTTGGCCATAAGATAGACTTGTCCTCTTCAGCTGCCCAAAAACGGCTCTGGATCAAAACATAAACAGACCATCCGTATTGAAAGGTAAAAGGAGCCGTCCTCAAAAAAGAAAAATCCCAGCTGCTACTGTGGAGGAGTTGTCACTGCTATTGGATACTTTGCTGGAGCACAGTAAAGCTGTGGGTTGTGGGAATGACCCATAATGTTTTATATAGGGGTCTAGATTTATGCCTGAAGTGCACTGCCATGTAAATAATTTGCATTTACTGAATATGTACTGACTGAGTACGACTGTTCAAAAGTTCAATAAAGAAACAAACTAATTTTTGCCTCTTTTTTTTTATTGAAACCACTTTATAGAACATCACATCAGTTACAATGTAGAATCCATGTCATTTATAGTTTATAAAAGACAAAATGTTTACACAAAATCATGACAGCATTTACACGATATCACCCACTACTAACACTACTTAATTTACTATCAATTACTTCACTTTATCTTCTGAAAAATTACCGCTGTCTGTACAGCACAAGACTTAATATTTAACAGGAGCAAGTTTCATTTTTCCCTGGTTTTACTATCACACTGTTCACCAAAACGCAGCAAACCTTCACCATCTTATCCAGAAGGGTCACCTCTTCATCCTCACATGGAAGAAATAATCTGATTGGCATGGTGGTAAGTTTGAAGCATGTCCCTTGTGTAGCACTGGAACCCAGTCACGATGTTTCATCCATTTCATTGGCTGGTTTGCTGCAATAATGCCAAATAATTAGCAAGTCTATAAATAGAATTAAGTTCTGCAAAATCACTCATTAGGATTTTTTTTTTCTAATTTGCTATGACCTTAGAGTGCATTGAAAAGAAAACTAATAGGCTATCTGGTCTTTTAAGTGATGGCGTGATGAATCCTGCTTCCGGGCCTAAAGTAGTCTGCGTTTAATATGGGTTTTATGTTGTTAACATGTTTAATGTTTTGTATTGTCTTCTATTTAATCTCAAAAAGCTCCTAAAAGCAGTCAGTGATCACTGTTGGGCTCCCTCGGCTTTTATCACCACTAATCATTTGAAAGCTCAGTTTTTAAAACCTTACGATGTAGCTACAGCTCAGCCCATGCAGCAGTATATGAATGACTAATCCTATTCATCCTTGTGGATAGATTATCTCAGTTGTTCTCCTGGCTGAAGTTTGGTCCGTTTAAAGCATCCTGCCATGAGATTACATTTGTTCCTGATCACGATAACTTTTATCAAGTGGAAAAAAGTTAGAGTGTTTATATTATGCTCACATAGCTGTGTCACTAGCGGTCACGTAGCACATCGTTATACACCAGCTAGCCAAACTTCAGTAACCCTACAAACGTCACTGCTGTTTAGTTTTCTGTCTTCATTTATGTTGGAAGTGACAGCAGAGCTGTACGTTTGAATTTGTTTCCAAAATCCCTCAGTTAGGACATGCTATATTGTATTTAGATGGAATCTAGCGAGCTAACTTCCTGCTAATTTCGTTTTCATGGATGCCTGGATGATAAACTCAATTGTTACACATGGTAGAGCAGAACGCTGATCATTTTATTACAGATGAAAGACTTTAGATAGTTTTTCAACTCTCAGTGATGCCACAGTGATCGTGCGATTTATGGACCTGCAGCGGAGTTTGAGCCCAGACACGGCTAGTGATGTCAGACTTAAAGACCAGATAAAGAGTGATATGAACAAATCTATAACTTACCGGAATGAAAATGTCTGGAGCACACCAACAGATATTTGGAGATGGAAGAGAACTGGATATCAGCTCGTCTCACAGCTGCTATCCAGACTAGACGCCTTCTTTTGGTAACATCCGATACATGAGCTGCCTCATGTTGCTTCCAGGTGGGGAAAGAATGAAAAGATAAACCATTTTCAACCTTATTCCCTTGCCGGTCGTGCGATCTAACTTTACAACCGACCGCACAGCAAGTGCGAACCATAGCTGGTGTTATCCTTGTACTTTCGTTCCTCTTTCGCTAGCGCCAGAAACATGGCGCCTCAACCAAAAATCCTGGCCACGCCCCCTCTCGTGACATCACTCTCCAAAAGCCCTATTAGGCTAATCGTTGTGTCACTTCCGGTATTTCAGACAATCCCTTTCCGTCAAGGATTTTTAATTTGTTGCGGTTTTTTAATTTGTTGTGGATTTTTAATTTGTTGCGGTTTTTTAATTTGTTGTGGATTTTTAATTTGTTGTGGATTTTTAATTTGTTGTGGATTTTTAATTTGTTGCAGTTTTTTAATTTGTTGCGGATTTTTAATTTGTTGCGGATTTTTAATTTGTTGTGGATTTTAAATTTGTTGCGTTTTTTTAATTTGTTGTGGATTTTTAATTTGTTGCGGTTTTTTAATTTGTTGCGGTTTTTTAATTTGTTGTGGATTTTTAATTTGTTGCGGATTTTTAATTTGTTGTGGATTTTTAATTTGTTGCGGATTTTTAATTTGTTGCAGTTCTTTAATTTGTTGTGGATTTTTAATTTGTTGCGGATTTTTAATTTGTTGTGGATTTTTAATTTGTTGCCGGTTTTTAATTTGTTGCGCTTTGCACTTCCCAGCCACCGTATTTTTGAGCCAAAAGGCTGTATTTCATCCAAAAAGGGAAACTTTTCTAAACAACAACAGAGCGTCATTTTTTGCATCTTTTATTAATAGTGATACATATGCTTCTCAATACATCATCATCAATTTGCTGGGTCACAAGTACACCTCATCATCATCAGCTTACAGAAACACATGGAGTTAAATTGAGATAGTAATGTCAGGGGATTGTTGGCTTGGTGAACATAGAAATTTACGGAGGGGCTGAAATAATCAACAATACAGATTTAATTTTCAGAGTGATGGGTTAAGCTGAGTAAGAAGAGGAGCTGGCGCATGGCTCGAGGTTGATCAGAGGCTGAGTCATAGTAAAAAAAATGGCCGATGGCCTTGTAGCTGCAGGTGGGTTGGGAGCAGCCTGGATAAATTTTAGTCTGTGGTTATGGCTGTGTAAGAGGCTGTTTGGACTTAACATAATGAACATAATGAAAAGCACTGAATATTCCCCTTTAGATTAAGCCAAGAGCCTCCATCACAGCCCTGACTGCAGCCACAGCCACTATTGCACACCAGACTGTGGCCACAGCCTCGACTACAGCCACCATCGCATGCCAGACTGCAGCCACAGCCTCGACTACAGCCACCATCGCATGCCAGACTGCGGCCACAGCCTCGACTACAGCCACCATCGCATGCCAGACTGCGGCCACAGCCTCGACTACAGGCTCCATCACAGCCCTGACTGCGTCCACAGCCTCGACTACAGCCACCATCGCACGCCAGACTGCGGCCACAGCCTCGCGTACAGCCACTATCAAAAACCAGACTGTGGCCCCAGCCTCGCGTACAGCTACCATAACAGCCCTGAGTGCGGCCACAGCCTCAACTACAGCCACCATCGCACACCAGACTGCGGCCACAGCCTCGACTACAGGCTCAATCACAGCCCTGACTGCGTCCACAACCTCGACTACAGCCACCATCGCACGCCAAACTGTGGTCCCAGCCTCGCGTACAGCCACCATAACAGCCCTGAGTGCGGCCATAGCCTCAACTACAGGCTCAATCACAGCCCTGACTGCGTCCACAACCTCGACTACAGCCACCATCGCACGCCAAACTGTGGTCCCAGCCTCGCGTACAGCCACCATAATAGCCCTGAATGTGTCAACAGGCCCACCTACTGCCACTATCGCACGCCAGACTGTGGCCCCAGCCTCGACTACAGCCACCATCACAGGCCTGACTGCAGCTACAGGCCCGACTACAGCCACCATCTCATCCCTGTCAGCAGCCGCCATTTCAACCCGGTCTGCAACCTCTATCTCAACCCCAGCCATGGCCTCCATCTCATCCCTGTCCGTGGCCGCGTTCTCCATCTCACTCCTGTCTGCAGCCTCCATCTCACCTCCGGCCACGGCCTCAACTGATGGCAAGACTGACTGTTCTGTGTTGTTCACGCAGCCTCCAGTTGGGAGACCTGCAGGGAAAAAACAAAAGTGAAGAATCAGAATTACCATGTGACTCTTCACCTTTATGAACTCCCCTGTCCTCACCTTTGCTTGATGTATCTCCATCCTTCGTCTCTTGATCTTCCAGCTCCACTTGATCATGGTCAGCTCGGTGCTCTTCATCCAGATTTTCAGTATTCACCGGTATGCTGGCCTCGTCAGTAAGTACCGAAGACTGAAGAGTGGCATCCTCTTCATTCCCCGCAGTGCTCTCTATTGCTTCTGAAGAAAAACACAAGAAAATATAACGTTCTAACAACAGGACAGTATTTACCTCTGTGGGACCTCATTGACAATGATTAACGGATTTCAATCAGTGTGGAGCTATATGACTGATCTTGTAAAAAGTTGTCTTAACTACTGTCCTTATTTTAGGTCATTTGAGGCACTCATACTTAAAGGTCAACACCTGACAGTGTTCTAGATAAAAACCTAATGAGCTAACATGCATCCATAAGCAGTTATTTAAACCTTCCTGTCAAGAGATTTATTCTAAAGACACTTCTTCAGCTGAGAATCTAAGAGGAGAAACACACACAGACGCTGCAGCATTTACATGTATACAAGGGCGATCACAGAACGCTCACACCAGAGTGGGGGCCCTGCGATGCGCGCTCTGCTCTTGCACTTGTCTTTATTTATACACAAGAAAAATGAATACATTTGACGTGAGCATGTGCGTATGTGATTGTGTGTGTGTGTGTGTGTGTGTGTGTGTGTGTGTGTGTGTGTGTGTTCGAGGTCAGAACTGCTTGTTTGTCTTCTTACTATCGCTGTGAGAAGACTCAGATACAAATATCAGAACACGTGTTATGAGGAAGAATCAGTCCTGAACAATAAAAAGAACAATCAGTTCTAAACAAGGAAATGATCATCATGCAGCATTCTATCACAAGCAAACTTATGTCATTAAAAGCTTATACTGACTAATAAAATACAATTTTCTATTGACACTTCCTATTTTGATAAAGCTTAAAATCTGGGCTTGTTCTTGTGACCCTGAATTGTGACCACGTTGTTTCACCATCCATTCAGTTGGAGAACCTGTTTAATATTGACGTATAGACAGGCAGGTAGACATGTTTTGCTACGTGGTGGTGTGGAGAGGATGTTTGTCCGTACATCTGTGTGTTTTTATTGTAAACACTGACACACAATAGACAACATTTCACACAAAACGTAGGGGTTTCTGAGAGATCTATCATTCCAACTCACTACTCACTAACATTCATGCAAGGGCAAAACAACTGCCAAGCCAATAGTAAATGCCCCAGTAGTACTATGCCACTGACTTTATGCCACTCTTACTCGGATAAGACTAAAATCAATAAGAACATTACAAGAATAAGCATAGTTGACAAGCTGAACAATCACCCCCAGTAGGGTGACCATATTTTGATTTCCGAAAAAGAGGACACTTGGCTCAGTCATGAAGACCTTGCTTAAAGAAACATATTTAAAATATTTAAACTATTCCTTCTCTGTGCGGTTAATGAATTGTGAAATAAAATATGTCATATAGGCTTTTACAAGTCAACAAGTGCAAAAAAATAACTTAAAAGCCTCTGGAATTATATTATTATAATGGTACAGAAATAAGGCCTCATCTGGATAAGAAAAATTACCAGTCCTGGGTCGGTACGAGGGGAATTTCTTTTGCAGTTCATCTGAAAGATGCACTTGCGCTTTGGCATCTTTTAAACATCATTAGGCATGTTGGTGGCGCTGTCTGTCCCATCTGAGCACAGAACAAGCGCTCACAAAGCAGCAGTTCGGGGATTACATCACACACATGGCTCGCTCCTTGGTCGGACTATAGGAAAACCCGTACATTTTTATCAGTCTCGAAAATCCCCCCAAACACCCGGACAGAATGTGAAAAGTGGACATGTCCAGGGAAAAGAGAAATGTTGGTCACCGTAACCCCCACCTCTCTGAATCACTAATAATTTCTTTTACATTGGAGTCGATTTAAACATGCGGAAGTGTGTGGTCATTCTGAGGCAGAGCAACATCGGAACTAACAAAAACATTTTAAATAACTAAATATACACAAACTGCTTACAAAACTCTACCAGCAAACCACAATGGATAGCATCTGCATAAATATGATAAAAAAATACAGGTTAAAACGGAAATGTTCAAAGTAATCAGAACAATAGACCCCGGAGAGTGCAGCCTTTCTTGCTAACATGCTAAACATTAGCAAAACGAACGATTATTTGATCCTAAAAGATGCAGCTAACGAGTTCAAACTAAACTGTTTAGATCTAAACTCACCATGAGCGGGAGTAGCAGGGTTAGAAATATCAGTCAATGAAAAACTGTTTACAGTTGACATCTTGCGATCGTGGCTTTAGAGAAAAAAAACGATGGCGCACTTGTAAAATACCGGAAGTGAAATCAGCTTTTCTGGTTTAAGTGAAGAAGCTGGAAGGCAAATTAATGATAATAACTTGTTGGTTATCAACCGTTTTTGTTTCTAATCATTCAACAACTAACTTACTAATGTGGGATAATAACCCAAAATGAAAACAGGAAACCGGCTGACCATTCGTTTCTGACTTCTCAGAGAAAATCAAGTTATTTTAATTTAATTGATAATAATGTGTACATCAGTCCCAATAAAAATAAGTTTGACTGACTTAGTCTTCCACTTTCCCTCAAGTATTTAATGTTTGTCAATTCAAAGTATTTTACTTACATCAGATTACTTAAAAAAAACTCATCTTTGATGTACATACTATTTATCTGTTACCACAATATCAATGTATTAGATAATATCAATATATTTTAAAGTTTAACACCAACTTATATTTCATCATATATATTATATTTATTATATATTTGGTACTTAATGATATTGTGTAATGTGAAGGCACTGTAATTATGTTTCTGCTACACAAAGTATGGTTTCTTGCTTGTACAAAAAATAATGTAAATATAAAATGCTTTGACAAAAAAGGCAAACATTTATTGATATGACAGACTAAACAAAATTCTATTATACTGCACTGTAAAACAAATTAAACAGTTTTTCACCTAGCCTGTTTAGAATAAATATATGAGTATTGCAGTTAAACTCTACTACGCACATAATTATTAAAACGAACCTCAGCTGCAACCATTTAGGGAATAATTCTTGTCTTTAGTGTCATCCCTGGTTTCTAATCCAGTAATAAAATATAAACTGCTTACCTGAGTGCTACAAGTCACATAAAGATGTGTTCAGGTGCTATCCATAGTTGCATTTGATGATGACAAGCATTATCCTGCTCCTATAAATAAGAAAAATGAGGAAGTGCAAAAACATCTGATAACATAGAGCCCTCAACTAGTGAAGCTCTGACACGGCAGCTATAGAAGGATTCACAATAAAGAACATTAGGAAAGATGAGGCAAAATAAGTTGTCTTGTTTATATTTGATTTATATAGAACAAGAAAAATTAAGACAGAAAATGTCAAAGCAGGAAGATACTCAGCTGTTCAGTTTGGAGAACAACAATCCTTCCTGTTTCTAACTTGTTTAAATTATATTCAAATACTTTTTTGCATAAAGAACATTCAGTCCAGCTCTTAAATATTTCCTTTTTCACATTAGTTCCACCAAACAACCACAAAAAAAGCATCCCTTCCCATGAGGAATTAAACTCAGCACATCAGCACTGTGAGTCTTGGTTTTATTTTCACATGAAAAACAATGCCACATCTTCTCTGTCATTCGTAATCTAACAGAAGTACCAGTAGTTATATAAGGAAGTTTTTTCAGTGATTTTTAGAAGGTAAAAAAGGAAGAAAGACCCAAAACTTAATAAGTTATAAAGCAATAATGACTGGTTTAAATAACATTTGGTGTTATTGTGAGATCACTGACTTGGATGCAAAACAGGCATGACCAAAACACCAAGAAAATCGCTTGGAAATCACTTAGACACAAAGATGTTAAATCTTTGTTCGACATTAACTTTTAGCACCAAACAGATCATACTTTGGTAGGACCATTCACATGGCACACAGGAAATACTTGCAACACTCTTAACACTAACAAAGAGCTTGTTTTATGACACACAACTTTTGGAGCATTTCCTATTGTCAGTTGAACATTCCACCTCATTATATACATCAGGTAAATGAAAGTTTGAGAAGCAGGAGCATTGCGCTGGAGGGTGTTATGAAGGATGGTGAAAATTCTCCTTCTCCTTCAGATTAAGCCAAACTTCTTGGCCACAGCCTGAACCACAATAATCACCATAGCCCCAGCTCGTGGTCACAGCAATAGCCAAAACGGCTTTGTATACAATTTACTTATTGTTAAATGTTTCCACTTGGCAGTAAAACCACTTGCAGTTGATGACTGAATATCTTGGAGGCAAGGAATTTCATGACCAGAGAGCATAAAAACTTTTGTCCATATACTGTAGCTTTCTATCTAAGCGTGATGACCAAAGAAAGATGTTGGCTGTTATGATCAGGATATTTATTAATAGAGAGAAAATTTTATCAACCTTTCTTGAAGTTCTTTCTGCTCAGATTCACGAGGCAACTGAGAGTGTTCTTCATTCTCCTCTGAAAATACACAGAAGCTATTACTGAATGTAGTGAAGTAGATTCTGGGTTGGGATGTTACATGATGTCCATAAACGCACCACTGACATCCACACCTTCCAGCTGACAATTACCCGGCTATAAGAAACAGCTGCGCTTCACTACTGAGAGAAGGCATTTGGCAGTTGTGGCAATCCATGGTGGCTGCGAGCATTAGGCAGTCAAACACTGCATATCTCTTAAGGAAAAGCTACTTAGAATTGCCCTTTAGAGAGTGGTAAGTGTAACCTTTGTGTTTATCATACTGTGGCATAGTAGGGTGGACTCTGACTACTGTTTCCCTCTCTTGTTGCAGGTGTGCATTAGACTGCTGCTGTCTTGTCAGATGCCGTTTTGTTTGTTATGCACTACTTTTATAACGTATAGTGATTTGGGATGTGTTGGTTTTATGTAGATCTTTTATTGATTGTTTAACATTTTATCTTTTCTTTTATTGCTTTAGTGGAGGTGCGGCCGCTTGTTCAGAGGCTAGGCACGTGAGGTGGAATCCCCTCCCTGATGCATGCGAGTGTACACACCGGGCATAGGCAGATTGCACCATTTAGAGTTTAGTGTGAGTGAGGTTTGCTGTGAAATCACACGGGTGAGTAATTGGTGGCACCCTTGGGCACTCCTCCCTGTAGGTTGCCTCCTCAAGTGGCCGGTCTCCACCATTTTGTTTAGTTGCTTCTTTTAACATATTGTGCTTGTTTTAGGGTAGCATTGTGGTAGGGAGTATGTCGTTTTAATCATTGTTTGGTAATAAAGTGTTTTAATTATTTTACTCTCTCACCCCTGCTACCCTAGGTGCTTTTTGATCTTAGTTATGTTTTAGTAGTTCCTCTTAATAAACTTTTGAATTATAAACTTTCTTTGTCTCACCTCTGCCTTTAAATAACGAGTCTGTGGGCTTTGGTAGCCAGTGCAATCCTCTCATTGGCTAGAGAAATCTGTCCTGGGGTTGTGGCGTTGTCACTACTTTAGTAACCGTCCCCGGTTATCTCATTTTCGCGACACCACATGAAGTTCAATGTTTAGAGAAAGTCCTGACTGGATGGATTCATACCATTAACGTCGTTAGATTTCAGAAGGACAGTTCTCCTGTCCCCAGTGAACTCCTTATTGCGACATTCTGTATTTCAGCCCCTTTCTCAGCATTCAACAGTTACATAGGTCACATATTAGTTCTACATGTGTGGCCCATCTTGAATCTACGGCAGTAGCGGTTTTTGATATGGGTGACACGGGCGGTTGCCCGGGGCGGCATTATGGTGGGGGGAGGCATCACGGGCATCGGCAAAAAAATAAATAAAAAATTGCTCGTACTCATGCTGCCCCGACGTCATGCCAGCGCATATTTGGGAATGGCATAGGCACCGATCGGTTTTCTATCGCCCATTTGCTGGGAGTAAGGCGCCCTCTGATTGCGAGGTGCGCCTGCTGCTTGCGGCACAGGGCGGGGCAGCGGGGGATTCACGGGCTGGCTGGAGCAGCATCTAATAACCAACTCGCAAAATAAAAACAAACTAACAAACACGAAAACACCAGACATTATGATACAGACTTATAATTTGCACCAGTGTTTTTTTTTTTTGTTTTTTTTTTTTGTTTTTGTTTTTTAAATTCTATACACGAAAAGTGAGTGCAAGTAAACAAACAATAGATATAAGAAGAGTAAGAAAATAAATATACACTTTAGGGCTAGGGGTAAAGGGATCAATAACAATTTATAATTTACAGTTTGATGATTTAAAGTCTCACACAGCCTGTCGAAAGGGGAAGGGGTCCGGCTGCTTCCAAATGGAGCACATTTCATTCATAATGTTGTAAATCCAAGGGGGGGGGGGGGCAGAGGGAGTGTTCGCCCAGGGTGCCAAACAGGCTAGGACCGCCACTGATCTACAGACAAGAAATTTAATTGTGCGGATACCAATGAATACCTGCCATGATGAATTGCGATTATTTGCTCAGATTATGATTTTTCTCATCCGCATTTCCACGCAAGTTTGACTAAAGTCTCGTCCAAACAGAAGTAGCGGCATAACAATTGAACAATAATTCTCATGCTAAATTTGGCCTTTAATATCATTCAAAATCAACATTAAAGCTGAAAAGTAACTTTTACCCCATGTTTAGAGGTAAAAATATGAGGTGTACTTACTAGTGTTTGGTTTGTAACTCAAAAAGTAATTTATTACACAGTACTTATCACTTTTTCAATTCAATTTTATGTATATAGCACCAAATCACAACAACCGTTGCCTCAAGGGGCTTTATATCGTAAGGTAAAGCCATTATAATAATACAAATAAAACAGAGGAAAACCCCAACAATTGTGTAACCGTACTATCATTTCTCATTCTTTCTGCTCAATTTTCACTTTTAGCACCAAACAGATAATCTATATATATATATATAGATAGAGAGAGATAGATATATATAGATCTATATCTATAGATATAGATATATAGATATATAGATAGATATAGATATATATATATATATAGATATATAGATAGATATATAGATATATAGATATATATATAGATATATAGATAGATATATATATAGATATATATATATATAGAGATATATATATAGATATATATATATATATATATATAGATATCGTGACAAACAGGATGGTCCCTGTGGTCACTGAACAACGGTTCCGTGGACGGGCTGATCACCCCTGAGGAAAAAGGTACCTTTGTCCTACCAGCTGTTGAAGCAAAGGAAGTGGAGGAGTCACGGAGCAGTGTTTCAGTCACCACAGAGACCATCGATTTTGAGGGGATTCCGGCAGATGGGTGAGTTGTAGCTAACTTGTATACAGTCATGGAGAGTTTTTGTCTGGCTGAGGGGGGGAACGCTGGCCGACTCCGGAGTTCGAGTCTCCGGAGGGAAAAAAATCCTGGTGGTTTGAGGCCCCAGGCTTGTGTTGGGTACGGTCCATCACAAGGACAGTGGCTCACGCACGTTGTTGGGGAGAAGCCGGCCCAGACCTGTGTTCGGTCCAAGTACGTCACAGGGACAGCGGTTCAAGTACACTGTTGGGAAATCATTCCTACGTGGAGTGATGGTATTTTAGCACTTTTCTGCCGGTAAGAGAAGAAAGCCATTGCAGAGGACGCTCTGAATGTAAAGGGAATCTGGATCCAGTAAAGCGGCAGGCCTTCCACCCAGAGACAAAACTAAATATCTGACTGTATGGTAAGAACTGAGTAAATGTGTGGTGTGTAAGATTGCAGAGAATGGTTGTGTGGGAAAAGATTGTGTATGTAAAAACAGTGAAAATGGGATTAAAAATGAGGAACAAAAACAGGGGAAAAAAAGAGGAGTGTAGAAATTTGTGTAAAAGTTGTTTCCAACTAGCGGGAGAGGGTGGTACTGCAAGCCACCAGCTCCCCTAGGGTGGACACACAAAAATTTCTTTTTTTAGCAGAATTGTTGATAAAGATAAGCAATAGAAATAGGAAGAGGGTTTGGTGATTTTCAATGTAGAACAACTACAATCTTTCTGGGTTTTTAAGAAAGGGGAGTTCAGAACCAGAGAGAGGAGATGTGTTGTTTTAAGCAGTGAGAACAATGATCAAAATGTCTCAGTGTGTCACTTGCAGGTGAAGAGCAGACCCGAATCACTTTTCCACGTGCAGCAGTCGGAAGAAAATTATAGGTTAACATCATTAGAAACACTCAAGCCAAGTTTTGGCTGAATTGGTTTACAGCTTAACTTCCATGTGTTTGTCACCCTGAGAACACAAGCTCCAAGAATCTCTACCTGAAGACAAGAAATGCAGTTCCAGAACAACGAGATGGATATCAAGAGCTCACAGCAGTATCCTGAGCAGTGAAGAAAAGGTCCAGCAGCAGCTGTGCAAGACAGCGGCAGCAAGGAGAAAAATGGCATCATCATGACTGGATGGATGTAGATGTGCATTTCCAACAAGCTGCAACTTCACTGTGTGTAAATGGACTTTTGAAAAGATTGCCTGAGTTGGACATTTGCCACTTTTGGAGCAAAATGGCAAGATGAGACAGTGGAAAACACAGGACAAAGCTGAAAGACAACTGACTCTCACTGGACTGCTGCAAGGGGAGGAGATGAGATGAGACCACAGTGGACGGAGCAGGGGAGAACATGGAGGAAGGCTGTTTTAGTGTGGGAAATGAAATTTGGGTTTAGGAAACTGGGAAGAAAAAACGACTGCCTTGCGTGGACAATTGAAAAGTGTCTGTAGCACCGCAAAGAGGAGAGGTACACAAAAATTATACAAACAGAAAAATGCATTAATCCTACTAACACATACACACATGCAATGAAGCTCATAAAGATCAAGGATGATTGAATCATTGCAGGGGTGAACAGAATGCTGCAGGGGGGTCAGATGAGTGGAGACTAATAGATTATTGAGTTTCTTGTTTCTGATGTGTGGGGGAGGTCTTATCATGACACACATCTGGGTACATGGGGGGAAAACGAAACTCATTATCTAATAGAATATTGCTGTTGTGTGAGGTGTGACTGGTGGATGAACATTTGGGAGATTTACTTGGCTGATGCATTTTCTTTTGGTACCACTTGGAACCTGCCAATTAGCTTTTGTTTTGATCTATCATTCTAAGAGAGTATGCTTAGACAACTTCTAAAAAGAGGCCTTCATATTTTTTGATTTTTAACAGTGCACTGAGATTTTTTGTTTGGCAATATTCTCTTTTTCAAGCAGGCCTGCAAGATCGGAATCGAAAGCGCTACACAACGTGTTGAACAATCGCAAGTGAGTTTCTCCAAAATTAAAATGGGCTCGGGAGAAAGCCACTTATTTGGGACAATCAGAAAACAAGTCCCTGCCAAAAAGGATTCAGCGAGGTAATCCAGTCTAATTTTTTTTTTCCTTTTTTGAAATGACGTCATTGTTGGCAGTAGAAACTTATTGCGTCACAAGAAGTTATACTGTCAGCAAATAAAAAATGGGGACCGACTGGACTGACAAAAGCTTTCACTGACTTGACACCAGTATGCAAGATTGCACCTCCACCCAGACAGTGACAAAAGGGTGGATGTATGTATGTATGTTTCTTTTTACAGGAGCAGAAATGTGACAGCAACAGGTTGCATGAGCTTTTGGGCCGTGCTGACTTAACCTTTTCATTGCCACTTTCTGTGTCTTTGTGAATTTACCAGCGGTGTGTTATTCATGACCTTGTATTGTTTACAGTGCAGAGATCACTGTGAGAAAGTGTGCATATAGATGCGCTGCGCTAACATCTACATCACTTTTTCCACAGCAAAGGGTTAATTGTGGGATCTAATAACATGATTTACAGCAGGACACACCACTGGCTAATGTTTTTTTCTTACGACAGGGCCTGGAGTGGAGCTACTCCAGGGGAGAATCCCTGGAATTTTTAATAGACAATGCACAACTTTATTGTGCATGTCTAATTGTGCTAAGCTGACATAGGGCAAAAGAGGGGTTTCTGGGGGAGCATTCATTTTTAAATTGCAGGGACCGTGACATGAGAGATATGGAAGGATTGACTGAAGTGCAGATGCAGACCATGACCAGGAGAGAAGGCTTCAAGAGGACCAGTGAGAAGCAGGGACCAGCTCCAGGACAACTGACAAACGACAGTGGGCTGCACCACTGGGCTTCCAAGAGATTGTCACGAGGAGATTTTAAACAGCAAAATCTTAAAATAAAATAAAAGAGTTTCTACGTTGACATTGAGGAAGACTACAGGAGTGTACGACTTGCTCTGCTCCTAATCTACAGCTGTGTTGGAACAGAAACTGAGGGATGAAGAGAGCATACTAAGCTCCAAAAGTGACAGCGCAGAGGGAGATCAGCGTTGGAATTGTGACTCTGAAAATGGCACAGACACCAGGAGCCATGACCGTGACTGGGAATAACCACCTATTGCTGTTACACTTTGCCATGCAAAGCACTTTGACACTCCAGAGAAGGCCTTTCCTCTGTATCATTGTTGTAGCCATGTGAGAGCTTAGATTGTGAGGAGGATTAAAGATGAACAAAGGGTGGTGGGAGAACAGTGAAGTGAGGATACACAGTGTGAAACTCCTTTAAGTGTACAATAATGTTGATGAGATATACAGAATGTCAGGAAAGAAATTCTGGTATTAATGTGATTCTTGATTTAAGAATCAAAGGGTGGGATTGTATAGGAATTTCTTTTACTTATGTATTAATCACATTATTTTATTGTATAATGCCTTGGTGCCACTGGATTTTAACATGTTCACACTCATACAGTAAGACAAATGGTGGGGGTCTAGTAAGGAAGTTGGGGGAAGCAGACAACTCCACAGGAAGAGTCTTTTGTCTCTTCGAGGACTCTGGGAGGTACCAAGGGAGTGTGAACCTTAAGGTGTGAAACAGCTGTGTACTGCTTTTTGATCCTGATGAAGGTATTTAACTGAGAGCCATGCTAGGCTCAGGGAGACTCTTCTGACCGTCTGCCCCACGGTCATGCAGGCTCCACCAAGCTTGGTTGTCTGTTCTTTGTGTGCTTTGATTAAAGAATGTTAGCTACCGCTCACCAATCATCTGCAGGCTTTATTTAATGGAAAACTTCCACAACAGGATGATGTGTTCCTTTTTCTCCAAAACTCACAAACCAACCTTTCTGAGGTATTTACACTAATAAACTGGTTTTCAAGAGTTTATTCAATTAACTGGTCAAAATCTACAGGTCTTCCAATTTACTGCTCCTTCCATAATTCTTCTTCTACCCTACTACAATCTGGAAATATTAAATATTTAGGTATTAATGTCTCTCCTAAGCTTTCAGACTTAACTAAATTAAACCATATCCCACTTCTAAAGAAAGTAGAAGGCGATCTGACTAGATGGAAATCTCTACCCATATCACTCATGGGAAGGGTCGCCACTATAAAAATGATGATATGGCCAAAAATAAATTATTTATTTTCAATGATCCCGAACAAACCATCACAAGATTGGTTCAGATCTCTGGATTCATATATTTCTAAATTCCTTTGGAAAGATAATCCCCCGCGTATCAGCTTAAAAACGCTACAAAGAACCAAGGATAAAGGAGGATTAGATCTGCCTAACTTTCAACAATACTTCTTAGCCAACAGGCTTCAGTTCATCTCAGCATGGTTAAAACGTACCTTCTTAGATGAGCCCTGACTAGATGTTGAAGATGTAGAGATTTCAGACCTACCATTTATCAGCTCAAACATCAACATCATACACCTATCTGGAATAACCCTGACATATTACAAAAAAAAAAATATGATTATTTTTCCAGATTGGGGTTGTAAAGGAATTAAATACTTGGAACATATATTAGAAGGAACAGACTTTATGCCGTTTGACAGACTAGTTATACAATATGGGATCAACAAGAAAAGATTTTTAGAATATCAACAAATTAAATCCATAGTAAAAAAAGAAATTTAACCTCTGTCAAGTTGAATTACAAACACCACCAAGTGCTGTACATTTTCTTACTCTTAAATCCCCCAAATTATTGTCTAAGATATACAGAACACTAGGGATGGGTACCGGTATCCGGTGCCATGATGGCACCGGTTCTGACATAAACGGTAGTAACCAGACCGAAAAGCAGCGCACATTTCGGTGCTTTATTTCGGTGCTTTTTTTCCCCTGAGATGTCATACACTTCAGATTCTAGCCAATCATTTTACATTTCCAAGGATAGTAGGCGGACCCAGGTACGTACGTTCTTTTAGAGCAGAGCTACAGATTAAAAATGCCTAAAGCGGTCAAAAGTCTGGCTGTACTTCACAGCAAAGGATGCAAACTCAGCAGCCTGCAACAAGTGCTTTAAGGTGATACTGTGCAAAGGAGGTAACACCTCGAATCTGATGAAACACCTGGCGACGCATAGTGGGTTTTTTTTTAAAGCCGAGAAATGCACCGTACCTACTATGGGTGTGGTGCCTGTTATCGGACCCGGAGTTAGCAACATCCCCCAAAACCCCGAAGAGCAGAGTCCTGGCCCCTAGCCCTGCCAGTGTAGCAGAAATGATGATGGATGATGATGGCAGCAGCAGCCGTTCTTCTCTGCGTGAGTAGCTTAATGTTGTTCGTGTGTAATTTACGTTGAGTAGGCTAACCATGTTATTACATTAATGCATGTAAGGTGAACTAGCAAACACCGTCGTAGTTACATGCGGCTGTCTTCTTGTTTGATGGCAGATACTCCCTTCACCCTGGCCAAAAAGGCTAAAATGACCAAAGAAAAAGTGGAAAACGTTAAACATGAGAGGTTTTTGGACAAAGTTTGTGTTTTTTTCCATTGTTTAAGCACTGCTTCCAGCCAAGAGTGATACCATATATGCCCTATAGCTGCAGAAAAGGCTAACATTGTTATCTTTTTACAAAAAAAAAAACAGCTAAACATGAGAAGTTTGTGTTCTCCATCTCCATCTTTAAGCACTGGTTTGAGCACCGTTTAAGCACCGGCACCGTTTAAAAGTACTGGTTTGGCACCGGTATCGGATAAAACCTAAACGATACCCATCCCTACAGAACACTTTCTAAAATAGATGAATCAATATCCCTTCCTATTGCAAAGTGGGAAGCAGATTTATCAGTCAGCTTAGACCAAAACTTCAGGTCTCAGGTATGCTTAAAAACCTGTCAATTGATTCGAAATCCCAGTCTGCAATTAATACAATACAAAATACTACATAGAGTGCACTATACAGGTCATCGGATGTTCCAGATGGGCTTTACATCTTCCAACAACTGCTCACAACGTCAAGGCAATACACCAGACAATTACATCCACGCTCTTTGGTTCTGTCCACCAGTTCAGAAGTTTTGGCACGGGATATGTGAAAACTTATCAAAGTGTCTGAAATATAAAATTCCAACCTCCCCTTTAGTGTGCTTGTTGGGAAAATTGGATGATGTCACTACAGAAACTAATACAGTCCACATGGTTTTTACTGCCCTATGCATTGCCAAGAAAACGGTCCTCATGAACTGGAAAAATAAAAATAATCTTAATTCTAGCCAATATAGAAACCATCTAATAGATCACATTAGGCTCGATACAGCCTCTGCCACCACATTAGATCAATCCCTCTGGGCTCCCTTGATCGGCTCCATCACCTAGCGGGGGTGAGGGTTCGTGGTTTGGTCCCGCCTTCGCTATTGTGGTTGATGTGGAGGTTGGGACGGGCTTAGGGCGTCTGGAGAATCCCTAGGGACGTTATCCCTGGAGGGCTTAAACCGGGGGTTGCGGTCATAACCTGGTTCTGGTTGCTCTTAGAGGGTGTTTTCCTCGTGGCTGTGTGCAGCAGGGCTGGGGGAGGGTCTGTGCTGGCAGACGTAGGTTACTGGCCTGGTGGCCTGGCTGCCCCTGAGTGGATCCGGCGCAGGCGTGGGGGCTTGGGGTTCAGGGGTGCTTCACCTTCGTGCTAGGGCTCTGGCTGGGCCTTGGGGGCTTCGGTCCTCGTTGGTATGTCGCCAAGGTTGTGGGCAGGTGGGTGCACGGGGGCTCAGCCCTGGCGCAGGGGGCCTCTGGTGCATCGGCCTAACAGGGGGGCTCTTCAACTGGCAGGGAGGTTGTTCCATCCTTGCAGGAGTCCACTCTCCAGGTGGGGGAGAGACATAGGAGAGGTGGAGAATAAACTCAACCTGGGTGTCTATTGTCTGGTGTAGTCTGGGAGATGATTGAATGTTGGGGTGGGTACAGGTTCCTCTGCGGTGGGGTCGGGTTGGCTGCCCCGGGTCCTGTGGGGCTTGGCGGTGCTGTTGCCGTAGGCCCTGGGGTCAGTGGGGGAGCTGGCCCCAGAGAGGGGGCCAGCTGCCTCCCTCTTCCCGCTCCACCACACCTACCCACACATGAGCGGGAGGAAGGAGGTATGGGGTTTTCACACACCCCCGTTCTCTGCTGGCCATCGGGGCGGGGAGGCTGGGAGGAGGTGCTGGCCGTCCGACTGGGATCTGGGATGCGGGGCCTCCCTGCTGCTGCGGAGCCGGGGCGGTCTGCTTGCCTCCACCCCGGGGAAAAGGGTAACATCTCCTGGGTCTAGGTGCCGTTTCCCCCTCTCGGGGCAGGGGTACCCTGACCCGATGTATAGAGTATGTTTGGGGAGTGTGATTGTGTGTACAATCTCCATTTGTGTCTATCTTTACGTTGGGTGAGTGTTGAGTAATTGCATACGAGAGCATGAGGGTGGGAATGCATGTTTGTGTCTGTGTGTGCCTGTTTGTCTGTGTCTATATGTCAGGTCGGGTCTTAGACTCCACCTCTCTGGGAACTCCCAGGCCCTCCAAAGTATGGAGGCCTATCTCCCCTCACCACACTCCCTGCCGGTGGCTGATGCCCTCAGGGGTTGGTGCGTTGGTGGTTCTTGGTGTCTGGGGCTGGGCCCTCAGGTATGTACCAGCTCACTCCCGGTGGCTACTTGGCAGGGCCTGGCGCCTGTTGCTCGGTCAGGCCTCTTCCGGGGCGTAGGGGGCCCTCGGACCTCCGGCCTCTGGGCCTGTGGCTCGGTTCACTCTGGCACAGCTGGCTGCTGGCAGAGCCGGCGGGCATGCCAGTGCAGCCCCCTGTGGCTTCTGCTCCGTGGCTGCTGGGTAACCCCTCATCTGGGGCTCTCTTCAGCTCTTCCCAGGAGGGTGGCACAGATGCCCCTCCGGTGGTCCTCCTTGGGCTCGCGCACTCTGGGGCCTCTGGATGTCTGGGGCATGGATCTCCTCCATGTCTGCTTCATGCCCTGGGGGACGGGGCTATGGCTCTCTACACCCTCTAGCAGACCGTTACATGGGGAAACCTTTTGAATACAAGCGCGCTGATCCACACAGGTGTGCACACGGGTGTTCACTGTCCATAGACATAAACTACAACTTTCTTGGCTGCTACCTCAAAGCACATTGTGTGCTGTCGGTCCTGCGTGCTGCACCACAACATTCAATATTTAGTATTTACTGCTGTTTACACTTAGCTAGATTAATGTGATGGTGTTGTGTTTATTATGTTGCTTTTTTTTGCTGGTTTTCTCTTCTTTTTCTCTCAACAGGCGATCCAGGAGTTTTTTTGTTGTTGTTTTTTTTCTCTCTTTCTCTTTTTAAATAAAAAAATAGAATAAAATAAGCGGTTGTAATTATTTTCATACACACATTGCAATCGTGAAGGACTTAAAGTGCTTAGGGGTAGATGCAAACACGCTCACACACATAAATAATATTTAGACTAATCCTGTAGATTAGAGAGTCCCGAACATGATATTCTGAATCAACTTTGAATAACTACAAGAACAATCCATGAACATATTAGATTATTGAGGCGTCGCAGAGAGGTGTTTTCTTTTCTGTCCATTACAGAAGAAGGAGCAGATTCCAGAACCACAGCAAAACCATGAAGGGGTTGGCGAGAATCCAGGAAGCACCAGACCGAACGGATCTGGCCAAAAAAGGGGGACACAGATGTGACCTAAAAGAAGCACAGATCCCAGAGAATCGCCCGTGCCAGAAGATTAGTTGTTTAAATTGTAAAAAAGGTCAAAAGTTTATTAGACAGAGGTTATAGTGTGAGCACAAAGTAATGAAAAGTAATGGGAGGATTAGCTTTAGTAATAGTTTGTATGATTTTTAAAGGGAACTGAAAGTTGAGTGCTTAGAAACCAGGAGTGCTTTTAAAGAGGAAACGGGTTAACTCTATAGAGACTGTTTCCACAGATTGACAAAAATGATCTAGGACCTTTTACCAGAAAAAGCTAAATTATATCTGTTTGGATTTTACAGTAAGCAGTGAGGGACGTCAGAAGTGGGTTTAAACTATGATGCTGGTTGAAAAGGGGGTCAGGAAGTAAGCTGTTCTGATCACGTGTGGATGTTCTCTGGTCCTGTGTGCTAGACGGCTGTTTGACAAGGGAGTAGCAGCATGAGAAGTATGGTGACCTTTCTGGGGAAAGGTCAAAAGGATGAATGTTACGGAATAAATATATATTCTTAGTGCTTATTTTCTGATTATATTGTTTTATGTATTTTAATAATAAATGCCTGTATAAAGCAAGGCCAGCTGTGAGAGAGAACTAGGTCAGAGGGTGACAGCCTTAGCAACAGATGCATATTAATAAAATACAGGAAACCAGACAGAAAAAGCGGAACTAAGTAACACAGAATGAGTTGTTTTTATCGAAACTATGTGTGACGTGTAAAGGACCAAAATAACACCTATATGATACACATTTTTTGGCTTCTAATGCTAGAGGTCTGCAAAATGGCTTTGGCTGTCCACATCTCTCTCTCTTCCCGAAGATGATTGAATAAATAGGCTAATTATAAACACTTTGAAAACTGAGTCGTGTTCTCTCTATTCAGTAAAAGAATCATAAAGAACTAGATTTAATACTGGATATAAGTACTGGCCACCTACAAATTACATTAGTAGTAGTATATTGTAGACAATTTACTTATTATTGTTTCCACTTTGCAGTAAAATCACTTGCAGCTAATGACTAAATATGTAAGAGGCAAGGAATTTCATGACCATAAAGCATAAGTACAATTGTCCATATACTGTAGCTGTCTGTCTAAGGCTGATGACCAAAGAAAGGTGTTGGATTTTAATATCAGGATATTAATTAATAGAGAGAAAATTTCTTAAATCAATCTCTCTGTTTAGGCTAAACAAACTGAAAGTTTTCTATTATTTTATTAGAGTGTACCACTTAAGTGGAATGGGGATAAAAACTGCACAGGACTATAAAAACATGTTTGATCATTATCCAATGTGTTAATTTTAATGTTGGATATGATAAACAATCTCAGAATAAATCTGCAGTAATTGGGCAATCTGGGTGCTAAACCCTCCATAGTTTTATCAACTATTAGCTGTGGTCTTTGGAATGACAGTTTTGATAACATTTGTGAAATTTTAGACAACCTGGAAAGTTCTCATATGTATACCTTATAGGTTCACCACCCATCTAAGAAGGCAGTCCTGACAGACTGGGGCATGGCAAACATAAGAGACACTGTGATGCTTCGTCAAGGGAGTAAGTTCACTGCCCAGGCTGTTGGTCCAACTGGTGGCACATATCTTTACATGGCCCTTGAGTGCATACTGATGTTTGAAGAGGCCTCATTCCAGACAGACGTGGTCCCTCAGAGCCACATCTGTAGATCCTGATGGGGTCCACTCCGTGGATTGTTAAAAAACAAAGAGAACTAGCTGCACTAATGGCCGGCAAAACCCCAACACATGCCCTATCACATCTCAGTGACACACAGTTTTCTTAGTGATTTGGTGAGGTATGACCCAGACTCAAGGCCTTTCGCATCTGATGTTGTTAAGGTCATCAAGTCAGGCCTTGATCTTACAAGCCGATATGGCTACAAGTGGTAATGTTGCTACAGTCTGCAGTTCAAAAGTCTTTCAATGTTAATTATGTTCTACATTAGGTTAACAAAAGTTGTGGTAAATGAAACACTGAGTCATTATGAAAGATGGCACCTTGTCAATTGTATTTCAACGTTTTATTGTACATTTTGTTGATCAGACAGTTTTCAAATTATCTGTTGATTGTAAACAAGGATGGATAAATGTTAACAAACATTGTTGCATGATTTTTATTGGTCATTGGAAATGTTTACTGATGCACCTTCCATTCTTTCTCTCTTCAGAAAGATGTATGTCATTTGCCTCTGCAAATTTAGAAGGTGTCGGAACTGCATTTCTGTTCAGGGCAGATGTGAACTCTTGGGCTAGCATGAGGTATGCAGCAAGGCAACCATCAGGTGTGCAGGGAAACTGGCTGTTTTCTAAAATGTTCTGGCACACATTTCTGAATTCCTGGTTTGCTACCAGGGGAGGGGAAGGGGAGGGGGGTCCTTGTTGTTGTGTGTGACTGTGCGGGGCTGAAGTGAGGTGTTGTATGAGAGCACTCTCCCCGGAGTTAACGGCCCGTTTGCCTATGTCACGGAATAAACGGACAAACTGAGACCAAAATGTCTGGTTCTTGAGAACGTCACACTGGTGTCAGAAGTGAAGAACGACCACCTAAAACGCCTGACACCCTGTTGCTGGCGACGCTGACCGTCACGAGACACGAGGATGTTGCCGGACAAGATTAAGAGGGAGACGGAGGAGAGGGAGGTTCGCCCGCACTCGCCTGCCCATAGAGTGAGGGAAACGGCTCTGCGGCTGTCTGCTGAGGCTGGATTTTCTCCAGGTTTGACTAGGCTCGGGACCTTTTCGCACCATGGCCGCGATTCCGGTGGGAGGGAGTCGACCTTGCTTGGCGCGCCGTCACGTGATGTAAACAAACATGGCGGCGCCCAGCAAGCTGCGGCGAACATAAAAACGCCTAAGTTCAGCGGCAAGACACCATGGGAAGTGTTTATTGCACAGTTTGAGCTGTTAGCTGTTGCAGCTGGCTGGTCTGAGGAACATAAAGCTCTCCAATTGGCTTTGTGCCTGTGTGAGGATACAGCTGCATGCCTGCTGCTGCTGACCGAGGAGCAAAGGGGAGATTATAATGCTCTGGTTGGGACACTTCAGAGGCGTTTCGGGCAGTATAACCAACCGGTGCTGCTGAGGTCGGAGTTCCACAACAGACGCAGATTGCCAGGAGAGCCCCTTCGCATTTTGGCCCATGAAGTCGAGTGTCTTTGCCGGAGGGCGTATGACACAATGCCACCATCAGTGCAGGCGGAGTTAGCTCGGGACCAGTTCCTGCAGGCCCTGAGCCCTAGAGAGCTCCGTATGCAAACTCAGCTTGCTTGACCGGCCACGCTCAGTGCGGCCCTGGAGCTAGCGTTGGAGAGGGAGATGCTTGCAGGATCCTCTGGGGGCGCTGATGACACACATGTGGTGAGGGCTATGTCAGCACCTGCGGAGCAGATGGAGATGCCGGCGGGCCCGTGCAGTTTGGTTCAGACGGCTTCTCTGCAGTCACCTTCCCCTCGAGCTGGCCCACGCCGCCGTCCACAGAGCTGCTGGGGATGTGGACAAGTCGGACACCTCATCAGGCAGTGCCCCAAGCTTGCAGCGGTTCAGGGAAATGCCCATGGTGGGAGTACACGGGCCAGGGAGAACGACATCCCCACACCACCTTCATTTCCACCCGGTGCGGTCATCGCTGTGGGCTGGACCCAGGTTGGCGACTTTTGCCATGTTCCAGTGATGATTGCGGGGGTGTCCTGTACGGCCCTTCTGGACACGGGGTCCAATGCAATGCTGGTCCGACCCGATGTCGTCCCAACCGGAGCTGCTGTGCAACCGACTGATGTGCGACTTAAGACTATGACCGGGGATCTGGCCCCAATTAGAGGGAGGGGAGTGTTCCAGTTTAAGGTGGGGGACCTCGGTGTGCCTCATGCTGCCTGGGTGGCTGACGTGCAGGACGCCTGCATCCTTGGGCTGGATTTTTTGCGAGCCATTGGTGGTGTACTGGACTTGGGCAAAGGCTTCCTCATACTCCCTGATGGGAAGAAGGTGCAGCTTATTCCTCCCCCGGTCTGCCCAGCATCTGCCGCAGCGTCCACCTCCACCTCGGAGACCCCCGCAGACCCGCCAGCAGAACAGCAAGCGGGGGAGGAGGAGAGGCTCTCAGCAGTGAGGAGCATCTGGTCAAAGAACTGTGAGGGGCTGACTCCACGGCAGCAAGAGAGTCTATGGCAGGTACTAAGAGAGTTTAGTGACATTTTTGCCCTGAAAGAAAGTGATGTTGGCTTGACACACTTGGTAGAGCACGTCATTGAGACCGGGGATGCCCAGCCTATTAAAGTGCGCCCCCGCCGCCTGCCCCTGGCTCGTCAGGAGGCTGCTGACAGAGAGTTGTGTGAAATGATGAAGGCGGGCATCATAGAGCCATCTGATAGCCCGTGGGCCTCCGCTGTGGTGATGGTGCCTAAGAAAAACAGCCCAAGGATGCGTTTCTGTGTGGACTACAGACCACTCAACAAAGTGACAAAAAAGGACTCTTACCCCCTTCCCAGGATTGACGAGTCTCTCTATATAGTAGCCGGATCCTCCTGGTTCTCCACCCTTGACCTGCGGAGTGGCTACTGGCAGGTGCCACTGTCCCCTGAGTCCAGACCGAAGACAGCCTTCTGCACCAACAAGGGACTATGGCAGTTCAAAGTCCTGAGCTTTGGTCTTTGTAACGCTCCTGCTACCTTTGAGAGGCTGATGGACAGTGTGCTGGCTGGTGTCCCACGGCAACGGTGTCTGGTCTACCTGGATGACCTTCTAGTACACGGGAGCTCCTTTGATGCTGCCTTGGATGCCCTGAAACAAGTGTTGGGGAGGGTGGCAGCTGCAGGCCTGAAACTGCACCCCGACAAGTGCCACTTCATGAGGAGGGAGGTGGAGTTTCTGGGCCACAAGCTGGGTCAGGAGGGCATCGGCACTTTGGAGGAGAAAATTCACACCATTACTGAGTGGCCCACACCGGCGGACCAGAAACAGCTCAAAAGCTTCCTAGGACTGGCGTCTTATTACAGGAGGTTTGTGAAGGGCTTTTCCTCTATAGCTGCACCACTCTTCCGCCTGCTGCAGAATGACTTCATCTGGACCCAGGACTGTCAGCAGGCATTCAACACCCTCCGCAGATCGCTGACAGAGTCCCCAGTCCTCGCCCCCCCTGACCCCACCCTGCCTTTTGTCCTGGACACTGACGCAAGCAATGTGGGGCTGGGAGCTGTGTTGTCGCAGGTTGGGCCGGAAGGTGAGAAGGTGGTGGCGTACTTCAGCCGGGTCCTGAACAGGAGTGAGCGGCGCTACTGTGTCACACGACGAGAGCTGCTGGCCGTGGTGGCAGGGGTGAGACACTTTAAGTACTACCTGTGTGGCACATCATTTGTTATCAGAACTGATCATGCCGCCCTCCAGTGGCTGATGTCTTTCAGGGAGCCAGAGGGACAGGTGGCTCGCTGGCTGGAAGAGCTCCAAGCCTTCAATTTCACTGTAGCACAGAGCAGGGACGCACCATTCTAACGCAGACGCCCTCTCTCGCCGCCCATGTGCTGCAGCTGGCTGCCGTTACTGTGAGAAGCGAGAGGAGACAGAGCGGGAACTCACAACAATGGATGGAGCAACACAGCTCACCTGCAGGGCTCTTCTGGTGGTGGATGCAGTGGAGTGGAGGGCACGGCAGGAACAAGACACTGACCTGCTGCCAGTCCTGCAGTGGCTGGAGAAGGAGGAGCGACCCCTTTGGGATGAGGTCACTGGGTTTTCCATCTGTACCAGGGGGCTGTGGGCCAAGTTTACCGCTCTCAGGCTGAAGGAGGGGGTGTTGGAACGTGCCTCGAAGAATCCTGCCACAGGGGAGGAGAGGTGGCAGGTTGTGGTGCCAAGGTCGCTGAGGTCAGCTGTGCTGGAAGCCTGCCATGGGAGCACTGGCTCCGGCCACTTTGGGGTCTCCAAGACCCTCCGCCGCCTCCGCCAGGGCTACTACTGGGGTCAGCAGCGGAGGGATGTGGAAGACTTTTACCGCAGCTGTGATGCATGTTCCTCGCACAAAGGGCCACAGGACCAGTCCCGGGCTCAGCTTCAGCAGCAACCAGCAGGCGCTCCAATGGAGCGAGTAGCTGTGGATGTCATGGGCCCATTTCCTCGTACAGACAGAGGAAACCGCTATGTCCTTGTGGCCATGGACTATTTCACCAAGTGGCCGGAAGCATATGCCATCCCAGATCAGGAGTCTGAGACTGTCGCTGATGCATTAGTGGAGGGGATGTTCAGCCGCTTTGGAACAGCAGAGACCCTCCACAGTGACCAGGGGCGTAACTTTGAGTCCAAGGTATTTGCTGCCATGTGTGAACGCCTTGGGATTAAGAAGACCCGCACCACCCCACTTCACCCCCAAAGCGATGGACTGGTGGAAAGGTTTAACAGGACGCTGGCCCAGCAGCTAGCCATCCTTACCTCAGAACACCAACGGGACTGGGACTACCATCTTCCCCTTATCCTCATGGCTTACCGGTCGGCAGTGCAAGACTCCACCCAATGTACGCCTGCCCTGCTCATGTTAGGGAGAGAGCTGAGAACTCCTGCAGAGTTGGCTTTTGGGAAGCCCCCGGATGCGCCAGAGGCACCACCAGGCCGGGACTACGCAAGGAGGCTGCAGGACCGGCTGGATTCTGCACATTCCTACGCCTGGGAGCAGCTGGCGAAGGCAGGCCTGCGCCAAAAGAGGAATTATGACATCACCACTAAGGGGAGGCACTTCCGTGCTGGGGAGCTGGTGTGGGTCTACAGCCCAAAGAGAAAGAAAGGACGGTGTCCTAAACTGGATAGCAGCTGGGTGGGGCCCTGCAGCGTCCTGGAGCGAGTGGGGGAAGTTGTTTACAGGGTGCAGTTGCCTCCTAGAGGGAGGAAAGTGGCGCTGCACAGAGACCGGATGGCCCCCTATAGAGGGCAGTCCCTTCCCTGAGGGACGTGTACAGAGCTCCCATGACCCTGCACAGAGGGACCCCCGGCCGGAGCTGCGTTCCCCTCCCTCGGACTCTTCACCTCAAAGCCCCGAAGCTCCGTGTACACCCTAGGGGCTCAGGAGGTCAAGGAGGGAACATAGGCTACCACCCCGCCTCAGAGACTGTGTTGTTCCCTCGGGGATGAGGAACTTATTGCTGGGGGGGCAGTGTAACGATGGTTAAATGTTATGTTACAGTCAGGTTGGTTATCTCTGCACGCTGTTGTTTCTTTAAGATACATGTTTGGTTGTGCTGCAGGAAAAAGGGGAGTTAATGTGTGCAGGAAGGGGAGGGGGGTCCTTGTTGTTGTGTGTGACTGTGCGGGGCTGAAGTGAGGTGTTGTATGAGAGCACTCTCCCCGGAGTTAACGGCCCGTTGGCCTATGTCACGGAATAAACGGACAAACTGAGACCAAAACGTCTGGTTCTTGAGAATGTTACAGTATTATGTCCATTTGAAGGTTGCTCTAAAGACTTCAGTGTCCGAACATCATTTTCCAGCCATATTTCTCGAAAACATAAGTAGACAGTTTAGCAGTCAAGCCAACAAGAAATTGGGGGATTTGCCATAATACAAGGACAGGACACAGTTAATCTATTAGAAGACAGTTGACTTTGTGTCATTTAAAAATGCAGGCTAAAATGCTCTTGCCACCCAGCACTATACAGAGCATCATAGAGGAATTTCAGGATCTTTGCAGCTGTGCAATGCAAGAAACAAAAGTAGACACTGAATCTAACACCATTAACCCTTCGTTGGTAATGGTAGGACTAAGGGTGGAAATTGTGACAAACTGTAAAATATATTGTATTTTACGATGTATTTTTCAACTTTTCAATGCAAGACCTTGAGTTTGCAGTTCTTTTGCAGTCCTGGGATTGATTTTCATCTTCAGACAAGGTCCCCAAAACTGCCTTTCTGTTAGTACTCAATGCTAATTGCAGGGTTCATCTTTTAGTGAGGACATATTTGTTTAAATAGCCATATAAAGTTGCTTTTCCAATGATCTCTCTCTCTCTCTTTTTTTTTTTTAGATGGCAGACCCAAGAACCTGAATGATACCATTACTCTGGAGCTTGGGAAAGATTTCCACTCCAACAGTCGCATGCAATCACAAGAGGAGACAGAGGTCATCCAGAGGACAGGAGAAGTATGGTTAGAATTGTTGTGGAGGCCATGCAAGTTAACTGCAGAAACCATAAATGTGCATCTTGTGAAGAGGTTGCTAAGATCATTGTAAACAGATACCCTCAAACATTTGCAGATTTTACTGAAAAGGGAGAAAGACTGGGTTGTGGACATTATTCACTACTAAGAAGCATCAAATCTAGAGTTGAACATGTTAATTGAGATAATACACTTCGTCAAACAAAGAGAATCAGGAATGAGGAAGACTGCAGTCCCAACAGTAGTGCAACCCCACCTAAAAAAGTTAGATGCCTTATTGATAGCTATAGTTGTATAAATTGGCAGCCAGTTGAACTTCCTGAGGGGGAAACGCCAGCTTCTTTAGAGGAAAAGAAACACATCTTGTTAACAATTTTCAATTCGGAAGGACCTGGAGCTGTGGAGAGACCTGATGTGAATGACTTCATGTGCCTCACATATATTTGTCAGCGGCAGCTTATCAACAGTTGTCCCTCACTTTCAGTAGCTGAAATTCAGGAGCAGTGGCCATTCTTGTTTACTCGGAAAGGTCTTTTGAACCACTTTTACAAACTCACAGGCATCGATATCAGTGAGCGCTTAAGTCAGGCTCTCATAACCAAAGGCAGAAGGATTATTAACTATTTCTCCAGCCAGAAGCTCAAATAGAACCTTGGTATAAGGACACTCATCCAGCAGATAGAAAGTGAGGGAGTTTTGACCAACAACAAGGTTGGCACAGCAACCATACTTCTCATGATGAAGTATTACAAGGAAGATGAAGACTCCCTCTTTGTCTTAGCAGATGTAAGCTTCTTACATACAGCTCTATGTTTAATGCTGTTGCTTGCTGTCCTGTTTTTTTTTTTTTTTTGTTACATAAAATGTCTTGGTCCTTTTTCTGGCAGGAAACATCTACCAGGATGTCCCTTGAAGCAGAGAGCAACCTGCCAAGCACCCCAAAGCTGATTATGCTTGGTAAGAAGTCATTCATGAAAGCTGATTAGACCATATTAAAATTTCTGTTTGGCACAGGAGCTTTTCGTGGACACAGGTCTCTGTTATGTTAGCTCAAATTTCTGTAATTTCCTTTATAAACCAAGGTTGTTGGACATGTGTTTCAGTAAATCCAGCAAAGTAACAATATCAAATTTCACATTACATATTACTGATCAACATGGTAGTCTAGCTACACCAACAGCAGAAATACTGAAGTCACTACTGTAAAGTTTATCAGCAGCACAAACTATAAACTCCAAAATAACCATACAGTTGATTCATCTCCGGTAATTTAATTGGGCTAACTCTTTGTTAGGTGTGTTTAATGTGCAGAATAATTTCCAATTATGTACAATTATAATATGTTAAAACGGACTTATGTACATAAGGCCATTAATAATTAACTGTACGTAGCTATTTGCTTTCTGACTATCTAGACAGTGTGAAGAAGTGAAGTATTGAAATTATTTTATGTTGCATAATGACAACATGTTGCCCCTATACATTTTAGGACAAAGTTCAATGACCGCCACCTGCTGGATGGTGAGTGCAGAGGGGCGTGTAATTGTTGAGCTGGACAAAGAGAACACCTTTGCTGATGCGATGTCAGTTTTCTTTGGTTCATTCTATGTATTGAACCTGGAATACCAGGAGTCAGCGTGTGCAACATTGGAACTAATTCAGAGGTATGTTTGAACAGTTAGCTAATAGTGATAGATGATGAATAAACTATCCCTAAGTAACTCATTATTTCAAATCACAACTCAATGTTACTGTATGTTACTATTCATTATGGCGTTTTAAGGTTTTTTGTAAGGATAAACCCTGAAGAGGGAACAAAATGTACCTCCAAGGTTGGGACAAGCAGAAAGACTGGGACCACTGTGAAGCGAAAGGTTGTTCACATTAACCCTCATGTCACAACTTTCCTCCAGCGGCTTACTGAATTTGAGTGGAGAACTTCAAATTAGGTAACTGTTTTTGCCATTTTTAGTGAATTTCTTGTATAATTTAAGTGACCAATGTGTTGTTACCTGTGTCTCCACAGATGATCCATGGCCCATGCTTTCTGGACATTTACACAAGACAAACAACAATGAAGCTCTCTTGCCATCTTGCAAGACGCTGTCTCTGTCCAATAGGTATTTTGAGTGCAACAGTTTTGATTTTTTTTTTCCTTCTTTTACCCGTTTGTTAAAAATTATTTCAGCTACTTACACTTTAATTGTCACATGTATTGGCTCACCCTACAAATCAATGAACTCAGTCCACAAAGCAAGGTCAGGGTTCAGTGCAGGTCAGTCAAGTTCCTTCACACCACACACGCTCATCCATGTCCTTGTGGACCCTGCTTTGTGCATTGATTTGGTGGTGTGAGCCAGTATTTTGGACAAAGTGTATATAAAGGCAGAAGTGTGGTGCTTGATATTATATTCATTACAATTCAGTTTATTTCTATGGTGCCAACAAAATGAATGCCAAGGCACTTCACATTGTAGGTTTAAGACCCTACAAAATATAACTAAGAAAACCCAACACTTGAGCATATGTTGTCTGCCATGATATGGATATGACATAATATCGTTATTGTTTGTACAACCATCTGAGAAAATAATGGATTACATGGTTTAGTAAAAACAAGTGCTTCCTCAATGAAAATATGTTTTCAGTTCTTTTCAGTTTTTGATTTTGGAAATGTATATTTCAGCAGGGAAAAATCAGAACAGAAATAAAAAGTGGTGTAAAGCACATGAATTATATTTTGTGTGTGTGTGTATATCTATCTATCTATCTCGATCAATCTATCGATAGTGGGTATATACAGTTAAGCCCATAATTATTCATACCCCTGCCAAATTTTGACTTAAAGTTACTTTTGTTCAACCAGCAAGTTCTTTTTTGAGCAGAAATGACACAGGTGTCTCCCCAAAGATAATAAGACGATGTACAAGAGGCATCATTGTGGAAAAAATATTTCTCAGGTTTTATTTATATTTTAGCAAAAGTATCATGTCCAGAATTATTCATACCCTTCTCAATAATCAATAGAAAAAAGCCTTTATTGGCTATTACAGCAATCAAACGCTTCCTATAATTGCAGACCAGCTTTTTGCATGTCTCCACAGGCATTTTTGCCCATTCATCTTTAGCAATGAGCTCCAAATCTTTCAGGTTGGAGGGTCTTCTTGCCATCACCCTGATCTTTAGCTCCCTCCACAGATTCTCAATTGGATTCAAGTCAGGACTCTGGCTAGGCCACTGCAAAACGTTAATGTTGTTGTCTGCTAACCATTTCTTCACCACGTTTGCTGTATGTTTTGGGTCATTGTCGTGCTAAAATGTCCACTGGTTCCCAAGGCCAAGTTTTTCTGCAGACTGCCTGATGTTGTTGTTGAGAATCTTCATGTATTGCTCTTTTTCATGGTGCTGTTTACTGTGATTAGGTTCCCTGGTCCATTGGCTAAAAACACCCCAAAGCATTAGGTTCCCACCACCATGTTTGACAGTGGGGATGGTGTTCTTTGGGTTGAAGGCTTCTCCTTTTTATGCCAAATGATCACAATGATGCCAACATCATTGTGACCAAATAATTCAATTTTTGTTTCATCTGACCATAACACTGAAGACCAGAAACCTTCTTCTTTGTCCAGATGAGCATTTGCAAAGGCCAAATGAGCTTTTGCATGCCTTAGAAGTGCCTGGAGAAGTGGCGTTTTCCTTGGTCTGCATCCGTGGAACCCAACAGTGTCTGTTGGACTGTCTGGCTTGAGACATTGCCACCAGCAGAGCCCAGATTCACCAGAATGGCCTTGGTGGTGATCCTTGGATTCTTTTCACCTCTCTCACTATTCTCCTGGCCAGCACAGGTGTCACTTTTGGCTTCCGACAACGTCCTCTGAGATTTTCCACAGTGCGGAACATCTTGTATTTTTAATAATACTTTGCACTGTAGCCACTGGAACTTGAAAACATTTGGATATGGCCTTGTAGCCCATTCCTCACTTGTGAGCAGCCACAATGCACAGCTGCAGGTCCTCACTGAGTTCCTTTGTCTTAGCCATGACTGTCCACAGACCACCTGCAAAGAGCTGCTGTTTTTCACCTGTTGAGTTGATCAAAACAGCTATTTCCAATTAATCAGGGTAATTAGGATGCCTTAGAACAGCTTTGACTATTTGGAATGGATGGAACTTTGGATTTTCCCAGAGACTGTGACAGTTTGTAAAGGGTATGAATAATTCTGGACATGATACTTTTTGCTCAAATGTAAATAAAAGCTGAGAAATATTTTTTTTCCACAATGATGCGTCTTGTACATCATCTTATTATCTTTTGTGAGACGCCTGTGTCATTTCCAGTCAAAAAATAACTTGCTAGTTGAATAAAAGTAACTTTAAGTCAAAATTTGCCAGGGGTATGAATAATTTTGGGCTTAACTGTATATGTTTTTATATAAAAATATACATAAATAAATAAATGGTACATTTTTTTTTAATACAATTTTTTTTGGAACCCTCCAGTCTCTTACAGTATGTTACTGTTTCCTTAAATTACGGTAAATTACGACCTGTTAAACAGTAAATGACCGCCTGTTGGGACACGGTATCCTCTAGCAGAGATGAATATTTTTGGTACTGATGATGCGTGATAACGGTAAATTACTGGTAAATATACTGCAGTTTATTACCTTGCAGCGGGCTTACAGTGACATACCGTGAATAAACGGTAGTATACCAATTTCTTAATCACAGTATGCTGTTACTTTGTTGACATAATTTACGACATAACGACATAACGGTATCTCACTGGCGACAGTGACGCCAGTGAGATACCGTAAAAAAAGCTATGGTGCGTTACCATAATTTGTCCAAGAGTATTATACCACAACAGCAAAAAACGGTATCATCCTGCAGAACGGTAAGCTACCGTAACACGGCGTCACGGTATGACGCTGGCAACAGTGACGCCAGTATGTTACCGTAAAGTGGAGACGAAAAGTCTAACAGTGCAATAATGAGCAGAATAACCTGCAGAATGAACAGTTTAATACATTTATCAACATTTCTTCATAATCAGCACCCTGATTTTCACCAGAAATCATTACCTAAATAATGAAGGTAAAAGTTAAAAAAAAATCCTTTTTAGTTTCATTAAGACAGACTTTCAGATTGATATCTGCACAGCCAGCAGCTGGTTAACTAAAGAGCCAACTTCAACCTGCAAGCACCTGAGAGGCTTAAAAAAATAAAATATGTAAACTGGGTGGTGTTTTGCCATCTGATAAACCTTCCAACTCATTAATATCTTGCTACACTCTTGTATTGTTTTTTTCTTCTGTACCTCAAAAAGAACAAAATCGAAGTCCCTGATATTTATTTAAAACCGAGACTCGCTCATGTTTCTCAGCACGTCTGACTGTGAGTCCCAGCAGCTCTCAGCTGTTCTATGGAGACTTTGTGCATCTGAACTGTGAGGAGGACGACAGCTCTGCTGGATGGACTCCGAGGAGAAACACAACCTTTGAAACCAGGACTCAGTGTAGAGCTGGGTGGTGAAAACCAGCTGGTTCATCCTGTAACATCAGCTATGTTGACCCATTGGACAGCGGGGTTTACTGGTGTGAGTCCAGAGAGAAAGCAACCAGCAAGAGCATCCACCTGACAGTCAGTGGTAATCTCAGCACATATAGTGGTGTGAAAAGCGTGTGCTCCCTTCCTGATTTCATTTTTTCTTTATGTTTGTCACACTTAAATGTTTCAATTTTTTTTAAAAATGTAAAAATTAGAAAAAAAAAATCAAAAACAGACTGGTCATCTCTTTCTTTGAATTTCCTTGACTTTCTTGGTTTTTTTGAGCAGGTAAATAGTAGGCCATCTAAATTCAAGTTTGGCTCACTATTTAATTGTGTATGAAAACACTGGATGTTAAATATGAATCAATTTTACTAAAATTGGTAATATTTTACAATTTTCAGTTTAGTTATTTTTACATGATTTTACCTAATTTTCCTTTAGCTTTCAATCTAACCTAACACTGACATATAAGATGTAAAGTGGCATTACATTTTGTTGTACTTTGTATTCTACACCACAGTACTGTTTAAAATATCAATCTGCATACAGGATGTTACACTACAATGTATAATTAATTGCTTAGAACTTGTGCTGGTACTGATGGTGAATAATGCATACATGCCAACCCTCCCGATTTTTCCGGGAGAAACCTGAATTTCAGCGCCCCTCCTGAAAATCTCCCGGAGCCACCATTCTCTGGAATTTCTCCTGATTTTTCACCCGCACAACAAAATTGAAAAAACATATCCCAGAATTCATAGCGCAGGCCAGCCAGTTCCAGTTTCCAACAATGGCAGCAGCTATTTAGTTTTAATATTACTCTTTCTGGATTGCAAAATAAACTTTTAACATATTTCCAGGAGAGAATGTAGCTGTGTAAACTTCAAATATCTGAGCTGGCGAGAACAGCAAACTCCCAGCACATAGTTTTTAAAGCAGTCTTTCGCTACTCAGGTTAAACGTGATGTATAAATAACTTAGATAACTTAAACATATTATTGTTTGGTGTTTTTCAGTGTTTTATTTGTTCGTGGGTAAATTGGTTTGGTTATTTAATCTTCCTCCAGGGTTTTCACACAGCTGAATGAACATTAAACAGAAAACTGATTAAACAGAAGTGTGAGATGGTCGAGAATTCACACCAGTGTCTGGTTATATTTTAGATAGCAAGGAGCAGAGGGCAGAGTTTCACTCCACTGAGAGCTCGTGACGTAATTCTGAAGGCTAGACCATCCAATTTCACAGTCACTCACTTCCGGCCTACCTGGCTTTCGGAGGACCCGGCCCACTTAGACCGCGAAGGCTGGGTCTTTAGGAGGACGCAGCCTCTGAATTTGGACAACCCCGCTGTTTCCGTCCGGACAATAACAATGGTGACATTTTACTTATTCTATCCCTTAAATAAACACTGTAAAATTCAAGTTTTTTATATATTTTATATACATATATATATTATGGAATGCCGTTTAGGAAAATATTATATATATCTTACAATCAAAGTCTGAATATATAGAATGAAACTTGAATATATAAAATGATCTTCTGAATATATAGAATGAAACTTGAATATATAGAATGAAACTTGAATATATAGAATGATCTTCTGAATATATAGAATGAAACTTGAATATATAAAATGATCTTCTGAATATATAGAATGAAACTTGAATATATAGAATGATCTTCTGAATATATAGAATGAAACTTGAATATATAAAATGATCTTCTGAATATATAGAATGATCTTCTGAATATATAGAATGATCTTCTGAATATATAGAATGAAACTTGAATATATAGAATGATCTTCTGAATATATAGAATGATCTTCTGAATATATAGAATGAAACTTGAATATATAGAATGAAACTGGAATACATAGAATGATCTTCTGAATATATAGAATGAAACTTGAATATATAAAATGATCTTCTGAATATATAGAATGAAACTTGAATATATAGAATGATCTTCTGAATATATAGAATGAAACTTGAATATATAGAATGAAACTGGAATACATAGAATGATCTTCTGAATATATAGAATGAAACTTGAATATATAGAATGAAACTTGAATATATAGAATGATCTTCTGAATATATAGAATGATCTTCTGAATATATAGAATGAAACTTGACGTCAAGGAGGCGCTTGCGCCATCTAGTGTTTTCCTTGTTTGTAGCTGCGAGGAATGGCACTATGAGCCAGTCTGCACGGAATCTTGTGGCTCAAATTCTAAGTAATGAGGAGCTAATTAACACCCTGGCAAATGCATGTTCTGGCCAACCTAATATTTGTACTAGTGTACCGCATCGTACTACTGATGAAGAAATTTATTCACTCTTTCATCATAGAAGACCAAATGCAGTGAACCTCTCCGGTCAGATAACCCCTGGTTATCCAGCTAACGTTATGGAGAACGTGCCTTCCACATCACAGGAGTGCCCCACAACGGGTCCCATCTACAATCTTAGACCTTTCACTCGAAAGGGCCCAAGGCAGAAGAGGTAAGAACAGAACTAAATGCACTGAAATTACCAGTGGAAGGTTAGTAATTTCCCGTAAGTTTCAATTGCTCGACGAAGCTAAGTAAACAAAAATATCACAAAAAAACAAAACAAAAAAACTGTGCGATAGACTGACAGCGTGTGGATGTGGAGACTAAACTGTGCACAACCGTTAATTTGTGTTATTGTGGAAACATGCGATTTCTATAATATTTCAAGTCCCGTAAGCTTAATCTGCAAACATCGTGTAAAAGCAAAGCACATCATTTGTTACAGTACATAGTTTTTGGCAGTATAAAGTTAACAAAACTTCTTTAAAGCAACAAAGTAATGCAGGCAATAAGGACTGCCTTCCAGCCAGTTGTTGAAGGATGCAGGTAAGCATTAGATCCTTTTTTATAAAAATATTTTTTTTTTGTTACTTAGATTATTATACTATTAAAGGTCGACTTTGGGTATTTCCAAAAAGGATCTGGGAGAACCGATCAGATGACTGGATTGAGATCTTTTAGAGTTAACAAAAATTAAGCCTTTTAATGCGTTGTGTTGTATTGTAGTCTGTTAGCCTTAACAAAAATTTCATATACACTATGTTTTCTTCCTCCCTTAGGCTACAGATTTTGCTGGCAAAACTAGTGATGGCTCAACCAAACTAGTTGAGCCATCACTCACTTCCAAACAGACTGTGAATGGAGACCTTGTGAAAAAACTGTTTCATCAGAAGTCAATTTATGTCAGACCTGACAAGGTCATCTTATGTGAGGACAATGAATCAGTAAGTAATCCTGAGCATTTCAGCAAATGTATGTATGTTCATAAAATGAGAGTGAAAAAGGCAAAGATGGATTTTAAACTCCCTTAAACATTGTCACTTGTGTTATGTTTTTATACATAATACATAAACATATTACTAATATTTATTATGCCATTTTGTTGTCAGTATAATGAAATGTATTATCTGTTTTAATTTACAGACATATTCTGATGGAGAGAGTAGCCATACAAGCGGCCAGGATTTCACAGAAACGTTGAATTCTGACAAATGTGGTAAATATTTCTATCTAAAAGTAGGTCCAAATAAACTGGAAATTAAGTTGGTTCAGTGTCTGTTACTTAGTCATCTTAGGCATTGTGTCTTTAGTTAAGTATCAAGTCTTTGTTAAAATCATATTTAAATGTAGTTTAATATTTTGAGCAGGAAGAAATGTACCCCTAAATACATGAAAAGTAAAAGCTATATATGTGATTAGATGTTATTCAAAAGTTAAACTCCTGTTCTTTGTGTTCTCACAGTTGAAATTTCTAAAGAAGTTCCCTCAGCCATTCCCATTGTTAACACACAGTCCATGTCTGTTGATGATGAGGCCATCTGGTGCGTTGCTACCCAAGATGTTTGTACTGTTGAATCTTCCATCTCTGCTGACACCCTCACAATGTCCACCAATCCTTCTGTCATTGCTACTGATGAGGATGAGCCTTACTCCAGTGGAACATCTGCCTCTGTCAGTTACAACACACCTGGCTTATCAGTGGGTTCTTCTGCCAGTGTTAGTGGTGACACACGTGTCTTCTCTAGTAACACCTCCAGTGTGTCCAATGGACCTACCCAGCCAAGTTTATACAGCACATCCTACAGGTATGTGTTTTGTACATGTTTGTATCTTTTAATCTTTTGAGCTATATTGTGCAAAAGTCATGAGCCACCCCTGCTTTCTTTGTATTTTGCTGGAAAAATAGGAAAGAAGCGCAGTGATTTACTGAAGTCTACAAAATTATGTCTACAAACAGACATGGAAGCGCAGTATATTAGAGTAGAACAAAACTTATAGAATTTTAATGAGATTAAAATTCAAAATGTGATATGAGCTACTTTAGTCTTCAACATAGCTTGAACTCTCTTAACCAAGCTTTCTTTTTATTGAATTTCTTTAAGCATGGTTCAGGAATAGTTTTCCAGGCTTTTTGTTCTGTTCTCTTTCAAGATGATCCCACACAACTTTAATAATGCTGAGGCCAATCTATGTATTGTGATAATGTAATTATGTCAACATAATTTATATGTAATTTAACGAAATAATTTACAAAACATTCTGGCTTTACAGTACATATCTTGGCCTGTTTGAGGAAGAATACCTGTCAGATGACCCCGACCTCCAAGAAGCCATTTCAAGGTCTTTAGACTCAAGTGCAAGTGAAAGGTCAGTACAACACAAACTTTTACTTCTCATGTTGAACGGTCAACATATTAACAATTTTTTTATGTTTGTTGCGGAAAAGGAGTCACCTACTGTCTAGTTTTGGATCAGTTTGAATAAGCAAACTACAAACTGCAACCTGCGATTTCTGTTGTCATTTGAAGATTACCAAGGCTATCAGATTAATTATATTTTACTTGATATATGTTATGGTTTATTTTTACTTTTTTGAATGGAGGTTGGTTGTCAGTGTTGGATCTTGTTGTTTTTCTTGTTCTGCTTGTATTTATATAGTGTATTTATACTATTTATAAATACTAGTGTATTTATGACAAGATAAAAATTTAAACTTAAATTAACTTGAACTTAATCTTTTTTCCATTGTCACAAACATTCTTAATTTGTATCTCTTTTTTGTTAAATATCAATTACAGTCTTAAGGATGGTACATCATTATTCTGTTGGTGGGTTATTGCCATTGAGACTAGTATATTTCTTTACTGTTTTTTTTTTTTTTTTGTGTGTGTGTGTGTGTGTGTGTGTGTGTGTGTGTTTCAGTGACGTCCAGAGCTTATAGAGAATCTTGGAGCAGATTGTTACTAGAGTAAATAATGACAGCACTGTACGCTTCAACATCATAAGGCGAAATGTGTGGGATGGAGCATCCAGAGCCATGGGCAGATCCAATTTTTCCCCAGAGAAAAAAATAGATGTGAAGTTTACTGATGACTATGGAATGTCTGAGGGTGCTGTTGACAATGGAGGACCTACTCAGGAGTTCTTTCGACTTTGCCTCTGTGAAGTCAAGGACAAACTTGGCATCTTTGAAGGTCCACCCAATGCTAAAGTTCTTACGTACAATTCTAAAGGTACTTATGATTTAATTAATTGTTGCCATTTGATTTATTTTACATCAATACATTATACATCAATTGGTTTGTGATTACATGTACGAGTTTAGTATCTCATACATTTTTTTTGGCAATGATAAAATTTTTGTACCACCACAGAGGATTTTAAAAAATTAAACCTAGATTGACTGAAGGGCAGATTCTCTGTTTTAATTGAAAGGTTTGAAACAGTACTGCATATTTAGAAAATCTGGCCATTTTTATACATGCTCTCTCATTTCTCAAAAGTAATTATTCAAATGACTGATATGGTGTAATTCACCAATCAAGAGATGCACTTATGAATGGAAACACAGATGTTTTAAAACAAGGTGCAATAGTAAATAACTGGAAGGACTTTGCCAGAAAACATCTAAAAGAACTATGCTATACTACTATGAAGATATGGACAGATGACACCAAGATTAACCAAAATGATGGAAGGAGAAAAGTATTGTAAAGAAAAGAATAGCTCAAGTCACACATAGTGGAAGCAGTGTTATGACATGGGTATGGGTAGCTGCCATAGAACCAAGCCACTACTGTTGTCAATGATATCACTGGTGATTTGTGAAGTGTAAAGGGCAATCTGTTCAGATTCAGCCAAATGCAAATGCTAAATTGATTGGACAGTGTAAATTGATAATAACCCAAAGCATACCAAGCCAGCTCAGTTACCTGATCTGACTGTAAGGCTGTAAAGAATTGTAAAGAATTTTAATCCTTGTATTAAAAATAATACATAAAATGGTGTTAGCTTTCAATCACTTGTCTAAAGCAACCATCTTTAAAGATGGTGGATAATGTATAAAATTGACTGTAATTCCTAATTAGCTGGTGCCATTTTTTTTAATGAAATACCTCCGAGGAATTGCACTTCAGTATCATCTTGATTTGTTTTAAAATCCAAGGTGGTGGTGCACAGCAAAATTAAGATGATTATGTCATTATCCAAACTCTTATGGGTGCAACTGTATGGGCAATATTTTTTTCAGAAATAACATTTGGTAACTTGTACTATAAAAATGCCACAGTGACACAAATAATGATGCAAGCTTTTGAGATGATGTTTTATTTTATTTGTTAACAGCAATGAAAGATAATGGATACTACTATGCTGGCCAGATCATGGCAATGTCAATTGCCCATGGGGGACAGAGTCCATGTTTCTTGTCTGAACTCTTGTATGAGTGTCTTCAAAAGGGTCCAGACAATGTAAAAGTCAGCACTGAGCATATTACTGATGAGGAAACAAGGTCACAAGTGCAGTCGGTGAGCATATTTTCCTTTGGTTCTTTCAATTTCATTGTAGGTCTTTTTTTGCTTGTCCAACATTTTTACTAACACTTTCCTAATTTTTCTTGCCTGAGTCATGCACCTTTCTAGTAAAAGATCAAACATGTTAATGGCTACAAGAAGGAAGAATTAAAAATGTGTTTGGCAGGTTATGGTTCTGTTGGTTACTGCCCAAGAAACTCCAAGTTTCAGTTTTCACAATTTAATGATTGGACTTGTTTTCCAGCTTAATAACTTATACCTCAGCCTCCTGATGGGTTATGGGGTTTCATAGGGTTAATGTACTAATTAAACACTGAAGCTATTAGTTTTGTATGTTCTACTAAATAGTAGAGTCAAATAATTCATTTTTAAATTTCCTCATATTGTTTTTAGATCGTACAGGCCGAGAATGATCTACAGCTGCAAGATGCAGTTGCACAGGCAGCCAACTTGATCAGTCTTGCTGGTCACAATGTTTGCATAACACTTCAAAACAAACAAGAAACTGCTTTGGATCTGGCTCACTGGTATGTCCTTCAACAGACCCGTGCACCTTTTGAAAGGTATGTCTAAACACATACTGTAATGGTAAAAAATTAAGCCTGTCAAACTAAAGTCATTGTGTTGTGAAACAATGGTATTACCCTAGTTATCTTTATTTGGTGGTGCAGGTCTGGAGCGCTCCATTCTAGCACAGTTCATAAAATAACAGATATCTTTCATTCATGAAATTAAAATTCACATAAACGTTGTATCTGTGCCAATGTAGGCATTGTTACGGGTTCAGATATTGAGGATGGGCACAAAAACAACAATTGGTCCAGGAGAGTCGGTCAAACAATGATTTTAATTGAACACACGCACGTGGGAGATGTATGCTGCAACATCAGCTGTAAATCTCAAAATGGTGGAGCATTGCTCAAACTCTTATAGCCTCTAGTGGCCCCCACCTAGTCATAAAAGCCTAAACATTCACATTCTTTCTCTCACACGGCGCCTAAGTGGCGGCCTTGGCTCCCTGTTTATCTGCTTCCAACAAGGTGGTGGGGGTGAAGCTCCTGTGGAATGTGCTCTGTCTCCTCTGCTATCAGAACAGAAAGGCCCTGAGTCTCTGCACACAATATTCTCTTCTTAACTCAGCAGTATAGTGCATCATAAAACAATATCATCCATTCACAATAAATCAGCAGTCTAATGTAATACAAATCAGTTTAACCAGTGTAATAATTATCACCTTCTTCTAATTCAGGAGAATAATACAAACTAAAACTACATAATAGTTTCACAATCTTTAATTAGGGGTATAACGTGGCATAAGATAATATTATAATCCCACAGCATGTGTTTAAATATGTTAATAAAAATAGATTAAAATTGAGTAGCATTTGGGTTGACTGTAGACTGACAGAAAGGTTATGCCAGTGGAACAAGAGACCAGATGTATTTGAAAGCAATTTGTCACTTTTACTCCAATTCATGACAGGTCCCTGTGTATCATATTTCAACTCAGTTGTTCCATGTATAGGCATTCTTTATCTGTATCTAAGACAGTCTGGCCCTGTAAGGGGAAAAATGTTCTTCACCTCTGATACAGCAGTCCACAGGAAAGTAAAATGTAATTAGTTCAGAAATGTCTCTTAATAAAACCTCAAAACCTCTTGTTATGATACAGGTTCCAAATCCCATCAAATACAAATATATAAAATACACTTTGATTTTGTTTTATTTTGGCTAGGTTCAGAGATGGATTGAGGTCTCTAGGTGTCCTAGATGCTCTACAGACATACCCTCTTCAGATGAAGTGCCTTTTCGTGAAAGCTGGAATGGCTCTGAGAGCAACTGATATGGAGAATCTATTCCAGATCATTCACTCCGAACGAGGGAGTAATGCATTTCAAGACAAGTGCCGGACCATGGCTTTCTGGCAAGACTATCTTCAGGAGGCAGAATGTGAGTTTACTATTTGGCACATTGTTTGACCATAAATCAAAATTCTCACTTTTGTGCAGCAGCATCATGAAATTACAGACATAGACGCCATAACAAAAAAGTTTGATAGATGGTACTGATGCAAGTGCTGGATTTACAAAGAACATTGCATCCAAATGTGATTTCAGTTTGACTTCCGTGTATTACAGTTTTTCTCAAATGCTAAAACACAAACGCCAAACCTCTAAACCAAATGACCAGTTGTCTAAACATATTTACTAAATCTAGCCATCATTTACCAATATCATAAACACATGTCACATGAAGACACAATTCACAGAACACAATCCTCCGTTGTCATAAATCTAACCACATTTTGCCTTGCTAAAACACAAGTTGCAAAAGAACTCTGCTCATATTCTCAAATGAAAGCTCATGTGATGCAACATGCTTGCCACAGTCAGCAATATTTGAACACAATGAACACACCTGGCGTCATTCATTACACACAACGACTCAAAATTGAAGACACTTGTTGCTAATGCTGTGACCACATGTATAAAAGCAAGTTCAGAGTGCACAGTTTGCTGAAGATTCCAAACAAACACAATGGATGAAGGCAGAGTCAGGGGAAGAGGAATTCGATGCAGAGGAGGGAGAAGAGCTGGCCCTGGAAGAAGAGGAGCAGGCCAACGAGGAAGAGGAGTTCAAATGAGAGGAGGAAGAGGAGCAGGTCAATAAGGAAGAGGAGGAGGCCAACATGGGAGAGGAGAAGGTCCAGCAGGGAGAGCAAGACAACCTCGCACCATCATTACGGACGAGATGCGAGCAACAGTCATTGACCATGTCATTGTCCATGGCATGACAATGGCTGAAGCAGGACTAAGAGTCTGTCCAAACCTGAGTAGGTTCACCGTGGCCACCATTATCAGGGCATTCAGACAACACAACAGGTATTGTACTCTATTGCTTTCTTTGTCACAATACAGTTTTACAAACCTGTGAAAGTAGTCTATTGGTTTCAAATCAGTTGTGACTGTATTGTAACACATGTCAATTGACAACACATGTTTCTTTCTTTAGAGTTGAAAGAATGCCACATAGAGGTGGGAGGGTTGCCATATTTACAGCGGCACAAGAATCCCTCATTGTGGATATTGTCCGGAGGGGTAGAATATTTTACTGCTATTATTTGCTGCTATTTTTATAATCATCATTACCATTTCATGTTAATAGTGATGTTGCATTTAGATGCATTCAGGTGTTCAAATATATGGGTATTATATCAGTCTTTATTACAAGTCCAGTGAGAACCACTTCAAACTGTGGAGTTGAATCTATAATTTAAAGGTTTTTGAATGTTTTTATATTCTTACACATAGTCTTCAGTGGGTGACAGACGGAGTTGCAGGCTGACAGGAAACCCGTCTGCAAGGCATGCTTTTGCAGAAGTGAAACCGAAAGCAGAGTGAGTGCAAGCCAAAGAGTAGGGTGTTTATTATGCATTTATCTTTGATTTAAGCTTTAAGTAGTTGTATTAGATTGAAACATTTGTTTTATACATTTTACATAGAAGTTAAGATCATTACACACAGGATGGCCTTAGCCTGGTTGCTTGAGTTGAGGTCAACTAAGGTGCAGAGAGCATCTGTGCGCAGACAGACGAGACATACACACACATACAGACACAAATAGAGAGGTCACGACACGTACGCAGTACACAGCACGCACGCGCCCCCGCACGTGCACGCACACACAAATTAGATAGACTCATTTAGTAGGTAAGAGTGAATGATGTTTTGCTTATGGCTGCAAAGTCGAGGTGTACGTGTTAGTCTGTTCCAGGAAGTACACCAGATGTCCCAGAGATGAGCGACAGCGAGGATGGAGACAGGAAGCACACTGCAAAAACCCACCTCCTTAATACTAGAAAAATACACTTATTTTTGGTGAAGATTTGCTTAAAACAAGTGAAATTATCTGCCCATGGGGTAAGTGTTTTTTTCTTAATAAGATTTCTTGAAATAAGAACAATATCTAGATTTAAATAAAGCTAAAAATAAGTCTTTTACACTCATTCCAGGCAACAAATAGAACATTGAAACTTAAAATAAGCTTTAACCACTTATTGTAAGCCACAAATAAGATAATAAAGCTAAAAATAAGTCTTTTACACTTATTCCAGGCAACAAATCAGAACAATTGAAACTTAAAATAAGCTTTAACCACTTATTGTAGGCCACAAATAAAGATAATAAAGCTAAAAGTAAGTCTTTTACACTTATTCCAGGCAACCAATCATGGCTTGAAACCTAAACATAAGCTTTAGCCACTTGTTCTAAGTAAAATGTTGAAGAAATTAAATCTGAAAATAGGCATAAAACACTTATTCTAACGAACAAATCAAGGCAAATAATCTAAAAACTAGTACATTAAATCATTTTAAAGATATTCTTTTTAAATTTAGCTAAACACTACTTTAAGATTATATTGCTGATTAAGGACAAAACAAAACTGAAACAGAGCAAAAGTGTCCATCTTTATTTGTCCACTTTAACAATAACCTGTAGATAATAAAGATACAATTGAACAGTACAGGTCCAACATTATGAGTTTGTTTAAGTGGTTTCAACAGTCTTAGAGGTTTCGCCATTGCCCCATTAAAATTGACGAGTGACATAGGAAGACCACAAAGATTCAAATTTCTTCCGAATGACACCGAATATCACAAAACTTGTCTGGGTGAGTAAATGAACATTTTCCATTTTAGAAATAAGACCCAGATTGAAAAAACAAAACAGAAGTGCCCTCTCATAATCTTATCTGAAATTTACACACTACTTTCCAATAAATGCATGCCATTCTGCCAGGGCTTTTCTGTAAGATGATGTAGTGTCACTCTCATGAATGGCATCCTGGAGAACTTCTGTCTGAATGACAGACAGCAGGGTTGCCACGCATTTGGGGTAAGTCAGATGGAGTGCATAAAAGTATGCCATCACATATATCATAGCCTCACCAAGTTTTTCTTTGTCAAATGTTGTAACTGGTAAATTACCAACAGCAATGACACACTTGCAGCCATCGAACATCACTACTGGACATGACAAGCTTCGTTTCTGGAGGACAGCATCTGGATCTTCTGTAGGCTGCAAGACACATAAGACATGACAGTTAACATCTTATGTTAATTGTATGTTTTTTTGCTGGGATTTGGTCATAACGTCGGAGACGTCATTATCTTGTTTTTTGTTGGTTACACACATTTTATAGTAGTTTTGACCTATGGTTTATCAGTGTCAAGCGACTCCTTATGTGACCACACTCGTGTACATTAAATACGTTATAAATTAATGAAAACAATAAATTATAGATTTAAGTCTTTCGGCTGAAACCGAAAAAGCATTTTTGAGTCATGTTTGACCGAAATATTTCGTTTGCCAAATTTTCTGTAGATCTTTATAAGCAAATTTTACAAAACTTACCTTCAGGACATGTAGAAATGCTTCAGAAGCATTCCCCATCTTTTTTGGTGGATGGGCAGGTGTGGGAAAGAGTGTTGGAAGAGCCTTCATCAGTGCAAGGTGGGTTTCAGCTGGACAAAGCAGAAACAAACCTTCATAAACATAAATTTTAAAGGATGAGAACTTTGTATTCAAATGGTAAAACTTACTTTTGTCCATGGTCATTGGTGGATTCATTGCCTTCTTTGACACACCGTAGAACTCTACCCTGGAGCAGAATTCTTCCCATCTCAGTTTTATTTGACTGATGAACTTGTTGTTGTGGGGATCCAAAATTCTGCGAAGCTCACCCAACGCCTACAATAGGTTTAAAAACATAAGTAAACAAATAAAATCAAAATAACTTTACTACCACACCAAATATATTTGAAATTAAAGTGATTATTGATTAACTCTTCCAAAAACTTACATGATGCAATTCTTTAAAGCATGGATATGCATCCAAGATGAGGTGAGCTCTGTTCTCCTCTTTCATGGTGTCTGAGTCAATGAAGGCTCTTCTGGCTTCAAACTCGAGGTCTAATAGCTGGGACACATCTTCTTGGTTTGGTTTTGCCTTCTTGCACATTTCTTGTAATGTTTTGTAATGTCTTGCTTGTATTTGCCAACTATCCTTGTCAGCTAAGATAGAGAGAAGTACAAGAGCATTTTGGTTTTTCATTGTTACTGAAGTAGACTTCTACAAAACATTAGCTACTACTGGCTGTGTGTTGATAACCACTTTACAAAATTACATGTATGTACTCACATGAAGTGGAGGCATCGTCAGAAATTCTGACAGGTGATAACAGAGTAGATGCACTACTGGAAGAACTGCGATCAGCATCTTCATCATCAGCTTCTTCATCCCTTGGGGAGAGGTCAGTGAGCCTTCTCTTGGGCCGTCCCCTCTCCGGTGTTGGTCCTTGCCTTTTTACTGGGGTTTTCATATTTTGCAGCCTTTTTTGTAACTTGGCATTAATGCTCTCCTGGTGAAAAATACATATATATCATGCTCCCTGAACAAAGCAAAATGATTTATATATGACACACAAATACAAAAACTTACGTGTTTTACGCTTGCATCATTATCCTGCAGCATAGGATAATATTCCACAACTTTTTTAGCCATTGCAGTGATTTCGGTCTTAGAGGGGTATCTCTCCATTTGGCCTTGGCTTGCTCTCAAAAGGGACACCATACTTGTGATTGTATTTCTCACCAATCTGCATCTCAGTTCTTTTGACATGACGCATGCCTGTTCCCTGCCGGAGCAGGCCAACTCCAGGTAACTCTTTCGGCATTGCTCCAACTCACTGTCGGTGTACACAACATATTCCGGAGGACTGGGGAGCTGCAAGATTTTCAGCTGGCCAACATTAGCATCAGCGGTTGGAGGGCCTGTTGCAACTACCCTGGGTGAAGAAGTTGTTTCAGGTTTCTGTGGTAGCGGATGGTCTTCCTGGTTTAGGGTGAGAAAATAAAAATGTCAAGTACTGCTAAAATAAAAGCATACTTTCTGGAGATTAGTTGAACTAAATATTTTTTACATAATACCTCAGGATGAATTATTGACCACACATGTTTTCTTCTGAGAAAGTGCTCAGGCCCAGAAAAAAGGTCCCTCAGATCATCACGGGTCAATGTTAAAAGCATGCGCTCGTCAATGCTTGCAGCTAACAAAAAGACAAACACCAGTTAAACTGTGCAAGCACATAACTGCACAAACAAAACTGTTAGATTTATATATATATATATACATATATATACACACATATACACACACACACACACACACACACACACACACAAATGTATTATCAAATATAACCTTTAAGGACAGATACTGTTACATCATCCAGCTTCTCCATTGCTCAGTCACCTGCAAGACAAATGTTTACAATTAGTGTTATGTTAAAAACATTTGAAAAGTTGAATCTTAATTGAGTCCCATGAGAATCAAATTGATTCACGTCAAAAAATCGTTTTGATTGTTCAACATTTTTACCCTTTTTAAAGCTATAATATAAAAGAAATGTCCAGACAGCCAGGCTGAGGTCTGAAAGGGTTATAGAATATTGCCCGGTGAACTTTTACTCACCCAGATTTGTGTCATTGAATTTCATCAATAAGATTATGCTGACTAGGGCTGCCACAAACGATTATTTTGATAGTCGACTAGTCACCGATTATTTTTGCGATTAGTCGACTAATCAGATCATGCATCCATTGGACGTAAAACGTACAGCTTATTGCACCAGCAGCATTTGCTCTTATATAACTATCATTAGCTTACAGCTTTAAGTGTTTAAGGTATGTGCTAACTAAAAATAAAGACAAGATGATAGTTTATTACATTTTAAAGAACTTTGCAGATTGCTCCTTGCTATCTAAAATATAACAGGACACGGAGTATATTTCTCGAGCATCTCACACTTCTAATAATCAGTTGTCTGCTTGACGTTTATTCAGCTGTGTAAAACTATAACTTTAATCTCAGCCAAACCGATTTACTCAGGAACAAATAAAATACTGAAAAAAGCCAAACAATAACATCTTTAAGTTATTTAAGTGACTTATATATCATGTTTCACCTGAGTAGTGAAAGACGGCGGTGGTTTTAAAATGGTTTGCCGAGTCCGGTGTTCTCACAGGCTCTAGTGAGCGTTAAAATCGGCTAGCTATCGAGCTAGTGGGTAACAGACGTCTCCAAAAATGTCGGAGCGCTTTTGAAAATATGTGGTGTCTTGATAAATTGTCCAGATATTTGAAGTTTACACGGCTACATTCCCGCCTGAAAATATGTTAAACGTTTATTTTGTGACCTAGAAAGAGTAATAAGAGAAATTTTAAAACTAACTAGCTGCCGCCATTTTTGCAAACTGAGCTAGGCCGCGCTATGAATTCTGGGATACAGCTTTTTCTTCTTCGGGGTTTAATGGCAGCTGGCATCCTTGTACATGCAGTGCTGCCATCTTCTGTTTCAATTTTGAATCGATACACAGCGCTTGTTTTACCAACCAGCCTGATTCCTGAATAACACTGTTTTGAGCCCACTTTAATAAATCCAATTAATATCAAAATATTAATTTAAACCCACACCTTGTGAGGGAATTCAAACAGCTAGTAAATCAGTCAAAGACAATTGGAAAACCCTGAATGTGGTTAATTAGCTCTCTTGCTAATTGAAAGAAATTCTCAGTGTGCCTATTAACTTAAGTTAATACAAACGGCTAACATTGCCCCTTATAAATTGAATAGCTAGGAATTCTCACAACATTACAGTAGATACTTCACTAAATGTTCTCTGAACCACATGCGAGGGCTGCTAAGCTAACGCTAGCATCCGTTAGCATGCTACATTACTCCTTCCCGCGCTCAAATTAAATTTATTATTCTGTCCGCTTGACTTTAAAACAGTGATTAGACTACACACTACTTACATTCGAAAAATTAAAATTGCTTACCTCTCTTTCTTGAAGAAGTTTTCTCTTACAGTTTTTCTTTCAACGCCCAAGTGCAGAAGATTCCTGTGACTCCAAATTCAAACGGAGTTAGGTAACAACTAACATGGAACATGAAGGGGGTGGACATCTCAATTTGCTTCTATATACAATTTAGTGGTTTGTACGTTCATAAAACACAATGAAGAAGAAATTTACAGATAGGTAAATTTCTTCTTCATTGATATAAAATAAACTCTTATAGGTGTTATTTCATTTTACCTTATTTGTGACCATTTTTTGTTTTTACAGCTACAGTTTGTAATACCCCCCTCCCCCCATGAACTTGGTATTTCCCAAACTAGCGCGGCAACAGCTCCACTCTGCAACATATTTCCTGCTTGACTTTAGTCTACTACAATGGCCTGTTGGAGGTGTGTGATTTGCTTCGTCTTTGTGGCGTTAACATTGAAGTCTCTCTTAAGTCACATTAATACTGCACACAGTCGCAGTCCAGATTTCCGTGTCATTTGTGGAGTCGATGGATGCGCCGAGGATTACCGTGTTTTCAACTCGTTTTACCACCATCTCAGACGCACACATCCACAATACTTAGCCACTGGGAACCCGCCTACAGGATGGCTGACAGCTTCATCCGATGCAAATGTATTAGGAGGCGAAAATTTTGGTACAGCCATTTTTGCTGACTATACTGCCGAACCCAGACAAACTGTTAGCAATGGCAATGGCACTGAAGTAGAGCCACCACCACTAGACCCCCCAGTCACATCGGAGGTGTTGGAGGAGGAACGACAGGAAAGTCAGAACGTGATGGAGCAAGACGCAGCTGAGCTTCAAACACCTCGTCAGAATCAGGTAATGTACTTTATGTGTTTCAGTGTGTACGCGCACGAATTTTTAAATGTATGTGTGTTGTTTAACCTTAACCAAGCACAGTTACCCCAATTCAGCTTCAGTAAAACCGTAGTAAAGCCTAACTAGAGAAAATGTACTCAGTTCAAGTGAAGGTTATAGTTTTAAAGTTATGTGTTTTCTAAGATAAACTACTTGATTAGAATATTTTAATAGGTATGAAGGCCAGTGCTGAATTTCAAATGCATGAATCCGTTGAAATTCAGGCTTGCACAACAATGTAGGCTTAGTTTCCATACGTAAACATAATAAATAAACTCATTATTTACCAGTGTTGTGTACCTGCCTTGGTTGTTGTTAGATGCTCCATGAACCAAGCAGCTTTCAAATTTTTCTTTCACTTAACTTCAGAGTAGATTCCATAAAGACTGGTTAAGTTTCATTAAAGGCCCTGGGACCTTTTGGTGGCCTTAGGGCCTTTAAAGGGTGCATTTTTTAAGAGCCTAACAGGGGTTAAATAACTCTTAAATTGTTCATAACATTTGCAGCTTCATTAGCTATCCATTGTAGTAGGAATCTTTTAATAGCAAAAATGTACAACAGTTTGGAATATTTCTTTGTTTTGCTTTGCATCTGGTGGAATTTGAAACACATTCTGAGTGAGTCATTTTTCTTACACAATTGTTTTTCTTTTTGTCCTGTAGGGTAAAAGAGAAACTGTTGATCTTGCCAGATGTGCAGCTGCATTTGCTATTGGAAAGGGAGCAATGCCACCTATCACAGGTAGTGCTTCATCTTATATTATGGGGGTGTCATTGTTAACTTGTTAATAAGTCTGGTTCAATGTAAGGCTGCAACTAATGATTTTTTTTTCATAATCTGTCCACTATCTTTGCAATTAATTGATTGGTTTTTTTTTTATCACTGGTTTTATTTAGCTATTACTTTCACCTATATAAGTTATTAAGAACAAATGTACATTACGAAGAAGTTAAGCACAAGAGTTGTGCAGTTCACTGCAATGTATGTAACTCTGGGCACACTCAACAGTTTAAAATAGGCTTAACAGTGTAAAATATGTTCACTTTTAGGCATAAAAGACAAATGAAGTAGAATTACATAAAAAAAAATAAATGAGGTAATCATTTGTTCCCTTTTTCTGTTGTAACCTTTCATGCTCCTCCATCTTGTTCGGTGCAATGTGTTTGTGCCACGTGAGTCATGCATGTGGCATGTCATGCAAAACAATGCCAATTATTGGTTGATTTCTTCTTCTACTGCTCCACTGGTAAATTACAACATTCAGTGGCTCATTAATTTGAGCTAAAGAAATAGAGTTGCATTTTGCTTCTGTTATATTTTCTGTTTACGTTTTCATGTCTCTGATGTGTGTTTTTTTTTTTTTTTTTTCCCCCATCAGAGGAGTGTCAACAACATTGTCCTTGGTGTCCAACAGTATCAAACAGCTCTTCTGACGTCCTTGAGGGGAAAAATAAAGACCATCCTTGAAAGGCAACCTGAGAGCAATGGACCTTTACAACAAGAAGTTCTTTCAACACTGGACAACTTTCAGGATCCCTTTCCCATATGTGCAGCTTCAAACCTACAGGACCGTGTAACACAGATGCATTTCAACCCTGTCACACCTGAGGAGATCATCATTTCCAAGTATGCCTGTAGAGTTAAAAAGGGAGAATCGAGAGTTCTTGCAATCAAAAACAAGTCTTTCTACTACATTCCTTTGATTGAAAGTTTGAAACAGCTATTATCCAATTCAAGACTATTTGACATGCTCAGTGCTGGACCTCAGAGTTGCCCCAACGCCAGTTTTTTGTATGACATTAATGATGGAATTATTTTCAAAACCCACCCACTGTTTTCAAAGAAGAACTCTGCTTTACAACTGATACTGTATTCTGATGAGATAGAAATGTGTAACCCCCTAGGGTCACGTGCGAGTGTAAATAAACTACTAATGTTTTATTACACCTTAGGCAACATAGACCCTAAGTTTAGATCAAAGTTGGCTTCCATCAGACTTCTCGCAATCGCAAAATCTAGGGACATAGATGAGTGTGGGGTAGATATAATACTACGGAGAATCAATGAGGACTTGAAGTTACTGTACGATGGTGTTATGATTAACACTGTCAATGGGGAATTTTATTTAAATGGAGCAGTTGTTGCTGTGTGTGGAGACACTCTTGCCCAGCATGAGCTTGCAGGATTTAAGGAAGGAGTTGGTTTTGCGTATAGCAAATGTCGTCATTGTGAGTGTACTTTTGATGAAATGCAAGAAAATTTCAATGAACATAGTTTCACCAGACGGACATTGGACGGACACATTAGGCAGTGCATTGAAATAGAAAGGGCAACTACTGAATTTTTGAAATCCTCGCTCAAAACGACTTTTGGCATAAATAGACAAAGCAAATTAGTTGATTTCCCAGGTTTTAATCTCATAGAGCAGATGCCACAGGATATTATGCATGTAATTCTTGAAGGAGTGGCACCAATGGAAATTAAGTGTGTGTTGAAATACCTTGTTTTATCTGGAAATTTGGAATTGGACTTGTTTAATTCTGCCATGCAGAACTTTTCCTTTTCATCAGTGGACATACGTGACAAGCCTTCACCAATTAGTATTGCTACTTTAGCTTCAAGTGACAACAGACTCAAGCAATCCTCTGGACAAATGCTTATATTGATCAAGATTTTGCCATTCTTATTGTACAGTCTTGTAGAGAAAAATCCCTTTATCCAGTTTATTTTGGATTTAATTGAAATTGTTAAAATACTTTTTGCCCCAGTTGTGTCTTTACAAACTGTGTCCAAACTAAAAAAAATGATAGAAGATCATCTTAAACAATTCAGGCAACTGTTCCCAGAAAAAAATGTAATCCCAAAGCAACATTACATGCTGCATCTTCCCTCGCAAATTATTGCCCTGGGACCTGTAATACGTCATATGTGCATGAGATTTGAGTCTAAACACAGTTTTTTTAAACAATGGTCATCCAAATTAAACTTTAAGAATGTATGCAAGTCTCTTGTAAACCACAATCAGCTGCTGGAGTGTTGCCAAAGTGAAGCAGGAACTGAGCATCCGATATTTGTAAATGAGAAAGAACTAGGTCCTGTATCAGAGGTTGCTAATATGGACCATTTGCAATCAAAGGTTGTAGATTTTTTGGGGATTGAAGATGCTATACATCATGCCGTTAGAGTAAAGTGGCTTATTTTACATGGAAACAAATACATCTGTGACAGGTCTCTTATACTCATTTCAGCAAATGGTTTAAACCCTATCTTTGGACTTGTAAAAAACATTTTTATTGTTAATAGTGTACTTTATTGTTTTGAATACCAGGTGTATGAAACCTTGGGTTTCAACAAAGACTTTCTTGCCTTTGAAATTGCAATTCCCAACCTTGCCCAAGCAACTGAACTGACTGATGTTGAAAACCTACTTGATTTTACGTCATATTACCCAGTCCATTTCAGAAACAGTGTCTATGTTATGACAAAATATAACCTTGAAGATGTCCTTTCTTTAAAAACCTGAAATAAATACCTTCCAATGAGTGACTTTCTTATTTCAAGAAAAAAGGTGAATGTTTCTTATTTTGAGATAATTTTTGTTTTACACTCTATCTAAAAGCTACTTTTGCTTGAAATAAATGTAAAATGGTTCATTTTTAGATATACAGACTAAATAAGAAAAAAAAGTAATATATACTTGAAACAAGTTTAATCATCTAACACATGAGACTGGAAACTAGCATGTAATGTTCAAAACAAGATGGACAAGATAATCTGGCTAAATTTAAGACAATAAATCTTGTCAAGCTACAAGGAATTTGCAGTGCATCTGCCTTCGAGGCGAAGATGATGTTCTGTTTTAGACTATGTTAAAAGTCATTGTGGTTTTGAGTTGACGTATGCTTTGTTTGAGTCTGCCTGGTAACAGGAAGACTGCCAACCCTATAAAGTCTTTGTTGTGAATATTGTAGTTAGTTCGACGCTGAAATCTGCACAGCGTTCGGACTCACACATGTGTTCATTAAAATGCCGTCTAAATTGTACACGCCCGGATCTGTGCTTATTTATGGATTCCTCCTCAATAATTTTGAACCTTAACATTTGGGGGCATCGTCCGGTGAGAGAGAGGGAATTTTGGTGTAGACGGAGAGATCCGGGGTCCGTGGTAATTGGACGGGCAGACGGTAATCAGTGGTGAAAGTGAGCAGGCATTCCCCGGGGCATTTAAAGGTAAGACACTGCCTGTTGAAATATATTTCCAAAAGGTGTCACATTGGGCATGTCAAATTAAAAGCCTGGTCACTGTAATTACTGGTGAGTGTCTGTTTTGATTTTGGTGAAGTTTTCATGAGGTTTACCGGTTGAAGTAATGATAATGAAGTATAAGTGACAGTACTGAGTAATGAGAATAAAGGAATGAAAAGAGAAAGCAGTTGGACTGCTAAGTGAACTTAGAGTGATAGGGAATTTGGTCATTGTGTGGGTTGGAGCCCCATTGGTTATGCAACCCTTAAGAAGTTTCTCGGAGGTGACGCTCCCTGCTGGATAGAGAAATCTATCCTTCACCTAGCGGCGACTAGGGATAGTTTCGGGCAACATTCGAGGAGGACTTGGGAATCTCCAAAACTGTTGAGGGTTGTCCTTAATCTTAATCCTGGTTCGGATGTAGATTGTTGTTTCAAATTATTCTAAATTCTTCTAGAACGACAGCGGCGTCTGTTAAGAAGCGCACTTTTCTCCTTGGTAACGCTTGCGCTTGGGCAGGACGCTGACCCTCGACCTACCGGTGAGTAGGGATAGTACCGTCGACAGCGGGGGAGAACTTGGGAACCTCCAAAATTGCTAGGAGCTAGAGTCTCCTATTTTGCGCTTTTTTGGCTACGATAAATTTGGTTAGGGCATTAGTAATCGGGCCACCGTCAGGGACGGAATACTGGCTAAAATTGGTCGCAAAAAAGTCTGGGACTTGATCGGTTGGACCGTTATTATTAAATTTGTCGAAATTATATAGGTTTAAGAGGCCTAGAAAAATCTGTGCAGTTGTAATTAAAGACGTCTGTAATATAAAATATGAGATCTATGAGTAAGATCAGTCTCTGTGTCAGGAATGCACAGCCGGATGTGCACTGATGGTGTGTGTAAATGCAAATGAGGAGCGGTGACGCGCAGAGAGGGTGGTTTCAGTTTCGAGAGTATTGAGCTTTATAACTATTGTTTGCCAATATTGCTAAATGCCTATATTTAAGAGGCTGGTTTTGCTTATTACGAGAGTATAAATACAGTTTGAATATATTAGTGTGGATGTATAGTAATTGACTGAATTTTGATAGATGTATATATCTTGAGCCATAAATGCTGGTGTGTTTTATTTTTCAGTTATGTGTGTGTGGTGAGAAGCTGTGAGAATGATGAGAGGTTTCAGTTTCTTTTTCTTTTGACTTGCTCTTTCTGATTATGGAAGGCATCTCCAAAATACGCATAGGAAAGTGTATTTTGAGTGATTTTAACTGTGTGAATGCTGTCAGTATTTGATTTGAGTGACTCTGCGTGATTTGTCTGAGTGAGAGAAAAGGCAGGGTGTGTGAGACGATTCATGGCGTCTGAAAGAGGTTAGAACATTTAAGAAGTGTGTATGAAATAAAGGAGTGTGAAATATATTTCTTTTGTGAGGTAAAATAGGATGTTTAAAGTTTGCAAGTGCTTTTAATTCAAGAAACGCATGAGTGATGTTATGAGAGGTTGAGTTTATTTTTTCTGATTGAAAACACATAAGTGTATACGCTACAAAACTGACCTAAAGAAGGGTGAGGTGTGTGGAGAAGTGTTAGTTGTCCTGATGTTTGAAAGAGCTCTATTTAAATGTGTGTGAGTGAAATGAAGGTGTATTGTTTTTAAATCAAGATTTAGGAGAATTACTGATTGTTTGTAGACTGTGAAATTTAAGGGGAGACAGACTCTGCCTGTTGCCTGCAGAGTCTGCACAAACAGGAAGTGTGTGTGTGTGTGGGACAGGAAACGCATGCCCATAAATGGTAACTGAGTGTGTAAAGAGAGAACACAGAGAGACAGATGAGTTAAACTCGAGGGAGATGAAGCAAAACAGAGGTTTTAAGAATAAGAAATGAAAAGAATACTAATTCTATGTTTTAGTGTGCCAATACAGGTGGACTTCTCTCAACATTGATCCTTGAGTACAGCGGCTAAATGATTAACAGAATTGGGAGGAAAACAGGCCAGCCTTTGGCTTAAAATTTGACAGCTTCACCTCTCATTGTCTCCTTATCCTGAGAAGGAGCTTAAAGAACAGTCAATCTCCTGATGAAGACCGACAGAACACCGTGGACTTGAAGAATTAACTGAAGCTAAAAGCAGTGCAAGCGAAAGCAGTAACACTGACGATGACTGATGAGTCCAGCAGTATGAAAGATGCAACATGCATGCTGGTGAAGAACAGTGTGATGTGTCTGCTTGAAGGCACTGACTCTCATATTTGCTATGTTTGGAGCAATCTTGGAAGAGAAGACTGAAAAGATGAATGGAGAAGAAAACAGAGTAAATGAAAATAAGATTGAAGGAAGAAGAATACTGAAAGATCAAAACAGAGAAGAAACAGACTGTGTTTGCTGGAGCTTTGAAGGACACTGTGAATGAAAAAGGACCAGTGAGAGATGAAGCTGGACGAGTTTGACTGCGAGAATATAGGATATGATTGGACTGAAATTGAAGCCGGAACTCATGATTGTTTAGGGATGTCCACCACATCACAACAAAGAGGTAAACAATACAAAAGGTTAAAATAATGAAAGAAAATAACTGACAACTCTATTAATGAGTAGAAAACACACACACAAGTTGCTACATGTGAGATTATTTTTGAAATGAATTAGAAGTAAGATAGTTTGAATCTAGAGCTCAGTGAAAAGATGCATAAATTAAATATGAATATATAGGATGCAATGAAGATGCAGCTTACACTTAATTAAGATGATCACATTGCATGCAATGAAGAAAGCAGCTTACACTGTATTAACATGACCGCCTAACGCAAGGAAGAACACGCTGACATACATGACATAATTGATATCTCTGACCAGAGAGAGGGAAATGGGTCGTTTAAGCAATGATGATAATAATGAAAATGTCTTAGTTTTGTTATTTTCAGGAGTAAAGCAGACCCCGACCAGTTCTCCACGGCCGCAGTCAGAAGAAAATTATAGGTTAACATCACTGGATATGTTAAGGCAAGTTTCTGGTTGAATTGTTCACAGAATGATGTGTCCATGAACCTGAAAAGCAAGCCCTAACACCTGGCTGAAGACCAGGAGGGCTGTTATTTAAGGTGGGAAATCAAAAATTTGGGTTAGTAATTCGGGAAAGAGAAAACTGACTGTTTAAATGGAGAATTGAGAAGGTGCCTGACAGACTGTGAAGCCATAGATGCAAAAATAACATACACAAACAGAATGCATTAACCTTACAAAGACAAGCTCCTGAAGCTTAATGCATAGAGACATTGATTGAAAACCTGGCTAAGAACACAAGCATATGCAATGAAGATCAGCTTGCTACTTGTATGAGTGATAGAATGGTGTGAATGTTTAATAAAATAGACTTAAAGCTTGAAGTTGAAGTTGACTCAGAGGAGTTATATGACAGGGGAGTGAGTTATGGAAATTAACAGAAGAAAAGGGACTAAAGCAGTTTTAAAAGAGTGACTTAGGAGTGCTCTCGTACTGAGTGATTAAAGCAAGTGATTAGTATAGAAAGAAAATGAAAATAATTCAATAATGTGATAAGGTTTAAACATGTATTTCTTTTGTCAAGTTGGCTGTTGAGCTGTGAGTCACTATGCAAATTAGCTGGAGTGAGTGACAAAGACACTTCCTGTGTCTGTGTCTCGGAGGCTTTCAGTTCAAGAGAGCGGTGGCTGTTGTGTTGAGGATTATTTGGCGAAATATATAATGGTAAAGTATCAGGATATTTGATTACGGTGGTCAGGTCTGTTCAGAGGTGCAGATTTGGACAGGAAATTTATAATTTAGTGATGGTACGGTGTTGAAATCGGTTTATATTTTATGCTGAATGAAAACATGGCGGAGTAAGGAAGGGTGACATTGTGCAAACGGTCTTTGATCTTTTGACAAGGTTTTCAGTGCGTTGAATGGGTGAAATTTAAGATTGTTTAAGATTTTTTGGGGCTGTTGTTTTTCATTTTAATAGAGGGAGTTTTGATAAACATGGACATGTCTAAAAGGGCCCATAGTTTTTGTAACAGTGCACTTAGGAAAAAAAACCTGTCAGGTGATTTTGTTTTGTACTTTGATGAGCTAATAATCAGCTCTCTTTTCATTTTTGTTCTAAGCAGGCCTGGAAGAGAGTGAACTGACGGCACTGACAAAATTACCAAGTACGAAAATCAGGTGGGCTTTACAGATTATAATTGATTACAATCAGAGACTGATTGGCGGCGAGTCTCTGTCTAAAAAGGATTGCAGCGAGTCAATCCAGTCAAAAGTATAGAGAACTATTTTCCTAAAAAGGAAAACGAAATAAAATAAATGATTGAGCTCATTTTGCTGATGTGGAGCATTTCATTAGGCTGCAGTATCAGCAAAAAATATCATGTGAGAATGCATGTGAGTGAATGTGAGTGACTGGACTAAGGTGGGAATGAAAAATGTGGACAAATTTACCATGTGAGGAAAAGAAAGGGGATGCTTTGTTTTGCTTTTGCCATAAGCAGGACAAGTGGGAGACTTAAATCTGGGGATGTTGATGTTCCTTTGAGTGAATTTCTGTTTTATTGATTTGGGTTAGACCATATTATTACATTATAAAATGCTAAAAGGGAAACATTGTTTGATGAGATTCAAGTTACCATTAACTGAGGTAACTCATGATTAATAACTGTTCTGTTTAAGTTTATTTTTTGTCATGACACAGACTGGATCATAAAGGGGGAGAGTTAAGTACAGGTTTTGTTTCCAGGAAGTTCCAAGGATCCAGACTTTGCATGGAGCAACGATTTTGAGAAGATTTGACATAATAATTAAATTGATCTTATTCCTTAAACACAGGTTTTAGGTCTGGAGCAAAATACCGGAGAGGAGGATGGCTGAAGTGTTCTGAGAAATGATATGATATGACTAACCTTTTTTCCCTTGTTAATTTGTTAAGCTTGGGTGAAGCATGTTGAGTTTTTGCCACATGAGATGTGTCAAAAAGAGAGGATTTAAGATTTAATTTGTTTAATTTGAAATGGGTTTTAGTATGATTTTATAACGATTGGGGTTGTTTGATAATTTAGATATGGTAAAACTTAGGCAGAGATTGTTAATTCTAAAGAAAGGAGTAAAATGAACTGAATTCTGTTTAGAAGATAAATTGCTGGTGTTAATAAGAAGTGGTATATAAAACTTAGAGGGAAACTGTGGGAATAAAGGATATGCTTTGGGGAAAATAGTGAACATTTTATGAGTAGAAAATGTGGGATTTCTTTTTGATTTTTAGAATAAGTTGTTATAATGTAGGCTTTAGAAACAGAAATTAAATAGATTTACACATTGCATTCTGTGCCTTTAACGGAGTTGTGGCTCAGAGAGTCGTCTCTTGAGGGTCACAAACTTTTGGTTAGCGTTATGATTAGCCAATTTACTGTGAGAATGACCTGAGTTATTGAAGGATTGCACACGCTTACAGACATATAGAGTTCATCCACACAGGACAGTATTGGTTTGAGGCCTAGGGCCTGAAATTCCTTTAGCTTCTAACTGAATTTGAGCTGGCCCTGTAACAAGTGACAGACAAGAGGAACTGAATAGGAGTTTGGTTGTAACTAAACTGTGTGACATGTAAAATATTGAGATAACACATGCAGCTCTAAATTAGTCTTATTATATAAAAAGCAGTTACAGAATAACAAATGCTTGTTGAAGTGACCAAGTTTTTGTTTAAAACAGAAGCAAAGGGAGAAAGCTTATATATTTTGGTTAAGTCTGATAAAGTATAAATTAGAATGTATCATTACATTAAGAGCAGCAAAAATGAAATAAAATGGTATACCAAGAACCGGGTATAACACGGGAAATGTGGGTTCTGAAATGCAGTTAGAGTTCAGCTTTTAGCTATGATGAAATTTACTTAGGAGCAATTAACTAGGTGCTTACACTTAGTGATTAAAGTGGTTGTTTTTTCTTTGATCCTTTAGTAGAAGAAGTGTTTATGATGATTTTTCTTGTGAAAGGTGACGTTAAGGGAGAGCTCCGTGCAGCAGCGACAGTTTGGTGCAGAGGAGCAACAGGAAGCACATGCAGAGACGTGCTTCCTTTGATCCTCTTAGAGGCAGTGCTTTTAAGAGTTTTACAAATGCTGAGTACGGTTGAATGAGATATAAAAATAAAAGTCAAAAACCAAATACGAAATTAGGTTCATGTTTTGAGTAATATTAGGTTGAATTAGGTTTGAATGAAGAGAACAAGAGAGGGACCCAGGAAAGGGACGGACCACTGGAGATTCACAAGTGTAAGGGGTTCGTGGGAACAACCTCATCAGACTCCGGGAGATCAGAGACAAAGTCATTGCCGATAATGTCAAATTTGAGAGCATTGACGATGTCAGCTTGGCCACAATAGACCGAGTTCTCCGGCGCCAAAAGACGCGGATGAAACAGGTCTATAGCGTTCCCTTTGAGCGCAACTCTGCGCGACACAAAGACCTACGTTACGAGTATGTGCAAGTAAGTATGCATCCATGTTCACAGTACAGTTAGTGGACATACTGTGTTGCTCAGTGGCCTACATTACTTCTGGACAATACTGTGCTACCTGATTGACTGTTGTTCTGAACACCTGTGCACTTTCACATTTTCACAGAGGATATTATAGTTGGACGCGATGGCCAGACCTCATGTGTACCTCTTCCTGGATGAGGCTGGCTTCAACCTGCAGAAACGAAGGCAAAGAGGCCGTAACATCATTGGTCAAAGTGCCATCACTGAGGTCCCTGGCCAATGGGGGGGGTAATATTACTCTTTGTGCGGCCATGGGTTCGGAGGGGCTTGTCCACCGGCATGCTGTCCTTGGGTCTTACAACACCCAACGTCTCCTCACCTTCCTAGAGGAGCTAAAAGACATCCTCCTGGACCGCCAACAACACCATCCTGGGCCCGCACATCACATTTATGTGATCATTTGGGAAAATGTCCGCTTCCACAGAACAAACCAAATCAGAGAGTGGTTCACCACCAACAGTGACCACTTTTTAAACGTCTGTCTGCCACCCTACTCCCCTTTCCTGAACCCTATAGAGGAGTTTTTCTCATCGTGGAGATGGAAGGTTTATGACAGACAACCATACACAAGAGGGAACCTCCTAAGGGCAATGGAGCTGGCCTGTGTTGACATCCCAGCGGAGGCCTTCCAAGGATGGATTCGCCATTCCAGGGCGTTTTTCCCGCGGTGCCTGGCGAGAGACAATATAGCCTGCGATGTGGATGAGGTGATGTGGCCCGATGCAGCTCAGCGACATGATGCCGCACAGTGATTGTGGTGTGTGTGTGGTGTGAATAAAGTAAATAAAAAAACTTCACACCCTGATCATGTTTTCAGGAGTACTGTTGTGTGCAATAGATTCTGTTTTTGCATTGAGTTGTGTTACAGTAGTGTACGTACATGCAGGATTTTCTATAGATTTATACTCTTCATATGAAACTCACAAATCTAAATGCCTAATCCTCTGCAGAGATCTACGACGGTCCGTTACTGTATAGTTTTGAAAAATATGCATTGGCAGTTATGAAACAAAGAACCTTCTCACAAATTGAGCATTGTGTTTTTAATTGTTTTGCTGTAGCGTGTAATGATGTGTATAGTGTTTACATTTTTGCAAGCTTCGAGCTGCTCTTTTGGTGTGAAAGTTTGAGTTTTGCAGTGGGAAGGTGTGGTTGTGTTTATGTAGCTTTAGAAAAGGGTGTTGTGTTTAGACATTGGGGAACATGGTGGAAACGTTTGTGAAATGTGTTTTTGCATTTGAGAAAAACTGTAACAGGATAAATAAATAACAGGATAAATAGGAGGATAACTAAATGAATAAATTATTACCAATCCTGTATACTAAGTACAAATAATAGGCTATTTCTGCATCCACGTACGTTTAATATGTTGTGGTCTCCACTAACTTCTTTTTTTGACATTGTGGTTTCACTGTATAGCCTAAATAAGCTTCATGTGTGTCTTTCAGATACAGCTTAAATTTAAAAAGTATACATGTTTCACTTTTGATTTAATCATTTGGTAATTTAATGTATCTGTACATCAATAGTCTTATTCAGAATCTCATTATCATTTTGTATTTTTCTATCTTATAGTTGAAAATGATGTCTCTTTGGAAGATATTCTTGTTTTCTGCACTGGATGTGACAGCATACCAGCCCTGGGTTTTTCTCTAAAGCCAAGCCTTGAGTTCGTCACTAACTGCAGATTTCCAGTGGCCAATACTTGTGAAAATATCCTTCGTATACCAGTCCATGCAGTGTACACTACTTTCAAATCAGACATGGATTTTGCAATACGGAATTCACCAGGATTTGGAAGAGCATGATGTGTTTTCTTAAGGATTGTTGACATGATGAGGATTTGGGTTTTTTTCTATTTTGCATATGCATTTTTTATTTTCTTGTTTTTTGTTAATGTTGTTAACCCCGCATCAGAGTACACCCTGGACAGCAGTAGGACTGTATAGCCGAAATAAGCTTCATGTGTGTCTTTCAAATTACAGCTTAAATACCAGTTCATGCAGTGTACACTACTTTCAAATCAGACATGGATTTGATAAGCTGAAGAGAATGGATGGAATAATTTTGTTTCAGTTTATACATGTGAGACATTCTTTTGTTTGACCCATAGTAACATTAGATTATTTAGCACCCCTGCAGTGAGCAAAATAATATGCCACAATCTAATTGTTATATAGAATTAAGTTTTCTCAAACGCTTCCTGTGTTCAACTATTCCACATAATGTGAATTTTCAAATGAGATGAGTTAAGCTTTATTTCAGTGTCCCATTTGAACATTTATGCTTTACACAGAACTTTGTATTAATATCATTTAACTTTTAGCTTAACTCACAGGTTTAAAAAATGTTTTTGTTAGGTTTTGGTAAAGTTTTGAAAAGTATTACAGTAACCCTACATGCTAAAAGGTGGAAAGACAGTATCTCCAACACTGGCAGCAAAGTTGTCTTTAAATGTGACAGACATTGGTTTGGTCAAAGCTGGTTATGTTACAGGTTGAAATATGAACATTATATCACAGTATATGTTATCAAAGTATTATGAACAACAACAACAACAACAACAACAACAACAACAACAATAATAATAATAATAATAATAATGATGATGATAATAATAATAACAATAATAATAATAATAATAATAATAAACATAACCTGGTTTGCAGGGAGTGTTTTAACGATTTCGTTTGCATATTTTACTATACTACTTGATAACGCAGGCTCATTGTAGATCGTTTGGGTTTTTTTATTTCCTCTTTCATTTGTGTTTTTTTAAGACCAGCCCTATTACTGCAGAATATTATTTCCTTCCTCTGGGTACTGGAAATACACAAATAAAGTGTTCTGTGTTCCTACTTTTTATGTAATTTGTGTCTTTAAAAAAAAAAAAAGAGTTTAAAGACTTTAAAATGTATAACATATTTTATTTAATGAATGAATCATAATTCCTGTTTATTAACAGATAAATTAGTACATCATACAATCATATGTAACATATACTGTAACATTTTGTACTGTGCAAAGTATGGTTTGTCATGAAAGAAAAGTGTAGTCTAAACACTTTATTTGTCTACTTTTATGATTTAAATGGCACACGTGAATATGAAGATAAAACCAGTCTTTTTACCTTACCTTACTTTTACCTAAATAATAGCCTTGGACCTTTTTCAGTATCATGATATTTCACAATTTTTAGTGTCTGGCACTCAAATACATTTTTTAATTAACACAAACAAATTTAGTAATAACTTAACTGAAGCATGCGGCATGCTGTCAAAAAAACTTCTATCCCATGATTTCCATCGTCACTCAAGGGGTCGATCTACCTCAAGTCAGCCGTCAACTGCTGGTGATGGTAAGAACGATGTCTGAAGTGCACTTGACTGAGCGGTCTGTGATGCTGAGGAAGTTGCAACATTCCAACAGTCCACAGCTGCAGCGGGGAGTTATTTTCCATTGTCCTTAAGCTGTGATGGTTCCACTGATTTACAAATTCATCCACAGATCTGTTAATTCTTGGAAGATATACATGGTGAAGAGCCCTAATATGAAATGGGTCAGTGCTATCTAAAATCCCAACATTTTCCATAAAGAGGAAAAGGTCTTTAAAGTATGCTGACACAACTCTGTTTAGTTCACCCCACAATCTTTCAATTCTTTGATTATGCACACTTCGTCCAACCTCCGTTCCCATTTTTGCTCGATGACAACTCGAACTTTTCCACTATCCTTTTTCTCCCTCCTCTTGCTCACAGACACATAACGTATATGACAGTCCATTCTCCCTGCAACACGGACTACACTGCCCATGAGGCTACATTCTTTAGAGCCATGCCTGTAGCATTCTGCCTATTAGCTTAGCACAACAACAACAACAAAAAGGCGCTCTCTCAGCCAGGAAACACATAGTCGCAGAGAGAGAGAGCATCGCCCTGTAACCATGGCAACCGTAACGCTGCCGCCTGGAACAACAGAACGTAGCTGTCAAACAAAACCCAAACAGTTCTGACCCGCGACAATATGAAACAGGGAAGTACCGCCGTGTAATCCATTTATTTCAACAAAGTAACTGTATTCTAAATACCACCTTTTTAAACGGTAACTGTAACGGAATACAGTTACTCATATTTTGTATTTTAAATACGTAACGGTGGTACATGTATTCCGTTACTCCCCAACACTGATAATGAGCCCATAACATGTGCTTCAGCTTCTGCTCAAAGTGTTAGCTCAGTTGACATCTCCATTAGTGATTGATAAATTCCCTCAAGAAGTGTGCATAATCTTCTCCCAGAAACATTTTGTTGAACATTATTCATGAGCACTAGAAATGTTGCAATAATGAAAACGTGTTCTTCAAGGTGACGTAGTATAAATTCCAAATTATTTCTACCATTTACAGTTTGAACAGCTGTCGCAAAACAGTTGTCAAGCTCTAAAAAGTACTGAAATAGTTCAGCTGATGCCATTTTGTAAAGGCAGAGAATTCAGAAACACCTCATGTCTAAAAATGCGGTTCATACATTCCATATATTCAAGTTTTATTCCATATATTCAGAAGATCATTCTATATATTCAAGCTTCATTCTATATAATTCAAGTTTCATTCTATATTTTCAAGTTTCATTCTTTATATTCAGACGATCATTCTATATATTCAGACTTTGATTATAATATATATATAATATTTTCCGAAACGGCATTCCATTATATATATATATATATGTATATATATATACATATATATATATATATATATATATATCTCATGGTTCACACCGAACCGCCGGACGAGGAATTACCCTGCCCGTCGGAGCCGTCTCCGAAAAGAAAGCGACGTTCGCGCCGTCAGCGCAGCACCCCACAGCTGGATGTCGGGACATGTAAGCCACCGGCAGTGGTGAGGGACACTCTTTCTGCTTTATCAGAAACAAGGACAATTTATTCTGGGGCCATTTTCTGTGTTTCCACTGAAGATAATAGTGGTTTTTCTATGGCCACTGCTTCAAAGACCGTTTTTCCTGAGCCCACGCTCTGTGTTAATGACTGTTTCCACTCTGTTGTTTCCAAGCCTGGCATTATGAATTTAGAGAATGGAAATGTTTGGGACTCTTTTTCACCTGCACTGATTCATTCAGGGGAAGCTGTAAACCTCACTGAAACAGTTTTTCCTGATCATGTTCTCCCATCCACACTTTCACCACAGTCTAACGTTGGGTCTGCAATACAGTTAGCAGTTCAGTCTGCAGCCCAGCTGCCCGCAGTCCAGTCAGCCACTCCACCACCTGTTACACCTCCATTACCGTCATCTTTGCTACCTGTAGCTCAGTTGCCACTAGTTCAGCAGCTTGCCCACTCTTTCGTTCAATCACCACCCTCACCGTCTCATTACAAGCAGGGAACACACTACATAAAAACTGTAGCTGGTTCTCAGAAGCTGGTCATCTTCGAGAAAGTAACTCCATCCAGGGCCTCCCCAGAGGTTTGGTGCCAGTTGCCAGCCAACTCTGGACCCCTGGAGGTTAAGCCACCAGCTCCAGCAACTTCACCCGAGAACTTTACTGAGCAGTCTCAGCCGTCATCCCCTGCTGAGAGCTCCAGTGAGTTTGCCCTTCTGCCTCCGTCCTCTGCTGGACGGTCAGAAGGACCCATTCAGCCGCCTATCTCAGCTGGAGGGCCCGAGGAGCCCGTCCAGTCTCAAGCCAAGTTAGCTGAAGGGCCCGAGGAGCCCGTCCAGCCTCAAGCCACGCCAGCAGGGGGTTCAGGAGAACCCAGCCAGCCTCAGGTCTCGTCAGCTGGGGGTTCAGGTGAACCCAGCCAGCATCATGCCTCGTCGGCTGGAGGGCCTCAGGAGCCCGTCCAGCCTCAAGTCTCATCAGCTGGGGGTTCGGGAGAATCCAGCCAGCCTCCAGTTTCGTCAGCTGGGGGTTCGGGAGAACCCAGCCAGCCTCAAGTCTTGTCAGCTGGGGGTTCGGGAGAACCCAGCCAGCCTCAGGTTTTGTCTGCTGGAGGGCCCGAGTCGCCCGTCCAGTCTCATGCCTCGTCTGCTGGAGGGCCGGAGGAGCCTGTCCAGCCTCAAACCACATCTGCTGGAGGGCCCGAGGAGCCCGTCCAGCCTCAAGCCAAGTCAGCTGGTGGGTCCGAGGAGCCCACCCAGCACCACGCGTCGTCTGCTGGGGGTCCTGGAGGACCCAGCCAGCACATCTTCATGTCAGCTGACGGTCCGGGGAGGTCTGTTCAGCCATCACCTGCTGAAACATCCCCTGCGACTTCTACACTGTCACCTGCAGCATCCACATCACCGCCTGCAGCCTCACCGCCTGCAGCATCACTGCCTGCAGCCTCACCGCCTGCAGCCTCACCGCCTGCTGCATCACTACCTGCAGCATCACTACCTGCAGCATCACTGCCTGCTGCATCTAGATCGTCTCCTGCAGCATCACCACTGTCTGGTTTCGCAGCCGTCCCACTGCCGTCAGGTTCCGCAGCTGCCACGCTGCCGTCAGGTTCCACAGCCGCCACGCTGCTATCAGGTTCCACAGCCGCCACGCTGCCGTCCGGTTCTACCTCTGTGTCTTCATCCACGCCTGGTCCAGCCTCTGTGTCTTCATCCACGCCTGGTCCAGCCTCGTCAGACTCGTCTACGCCTGGTCCTGCCTCGTCCGGTCCTGCCTCGTCTGGTCCTGCCTCGTCAGCTTCAGCCTCCTCTGGTCCTGCCTCGTCTGGTCCTGCGGTTGCCACACCGTCATTGGACCCAGCTCGTCCTGTTCCGCCTTGCCTCTGCCGGCCGCTTTCCAGGCCTCTAGTTGGGCGTCATGGCCATCGAGGCCAGCCTCCAGAGGGAGTTCTTCACCACCGCTGGCTTCGCGGTCGTCCTCCGGACCTGCTCCTGATTTGTTTTGTCTGCACCGCCGCCGTTGCCGTGTGCATGGTCGGCCCCCAGAACTGTTTGCCCCTCGCCGCCATTGTTGTGTGCACGGCTGGCCCCCTGAACTCTTTTGGCTCTTGTGCTGTCGACCTCCGGGTCGACCCCCTGAACTTTTCATGGACTCCTATTGAGCTCTAGTTTGGTTCTGTTTTTGATCTGTTTTCTTGTGTTCTTGGACTGTTTTCCTCTGTTATGAACTGATCTGGACTCTTGTGCTCCTTGTTTTTTTGTTTCGGACCCTCCTTCCTGGACCCCCTCCACCCGCCATGGCCTGGTGCTTTGTTTTGTTGTGCTGCTTTTCGTTTAGGGCTGTCGGGAGCCAGCCCTTGGAGGGGGGTACTGTCACGGTTCTGGTTCGGTTCGACCCAGCATTTTGAGTTCCTTATGTTTTGGTTTATTTTGCATCTTGGAGTGTTTTGGGGTTGTCTGGTGTTTCTTGATTATTCGTGATATATTATTTTACTGTGGTTCTGGTTTAGGGTTTTTGTTCGCAGGTTTTGTGTTCTCATGTTTTGTGTGGGTTTAGTTCTGTGTCCTGTCTGCGTCCTCGTGTGGTGATCTCGTTTTTCCTGTTTTATTGTGAAGGTCTGTGTCTCATGTGAATGTGTTCAGTTTTACCTCTTGTCTCGTCTCGTTAATTACTCCCAGCTGTGTCCCCCACCTGTGTGTAATCTCCCTGTGTTTCTCTGTGTGTATTTAAGTCGTGTCTTCTGTCATTGTAGTTGCTGGTCCGTCTGTGTATCCACCCTGCTCCTTCTGTGTGTTATCCCTGCTGTCTACCGTCATCCGCCTCTGCTCGCCCTCTTTCATGTTCGTGTTCTGGTTCCTGCTCTGTAGTTTAGTTGTTTTCCAGTATAGTTTAGTTTGTCTTCGTTTGCCATTTTCCCTGTGCCGTGTATTCAATAAACCACCTTCACACTTTTACAAGTGCCTGCAATTGGATCCTCCTTTATCATCTCCACACATATATATATATATGTGTGTGTGTGTTTGTGTGTATGTATTAAAAATAAAAAAATAAAATTCTAATGAAATCTAAGTCTACCATAAAGAGAAGACTGTATGAAAGTAAATACAAAGGGTTAAAGTGCAAGATACAAGCCCCTCATAAGCCTCAAGAATAGAAAGGCTAGATTGGACTTTGCTAAAAAAACAAACAAACAAAACAAACAAACAAAAATATCTAAAAAAGCCAGCACAAAAAACATTCGTTTGATAGATGAAACTAAGAAAAACCTCTACTAGAACGATGACAACACAAAAATATGGAGAATGTGTGGTACAGCTCATGGTCCAAAGCATTGCACATCATTTGTATAGCACATTGTGATGGCTTGGGCTTGCATGGCTGTCAGTGGCAATGGGACACTAATGTTTACTGATGTTGATGATTGATGATGTGGCACAGCACATAAGCAGCCAAATGAATTCTGAGGTGTTCAGAGACATAGGCTGTATCTTAATTCAGGGTCTGCAGCCTCAACGGTCCTCAAAGGCCGCATACTCAAAGACCGCTAAGGCCGGAAGTGCGAGGCTTGTGAAATGGGACGGTCTAGTCTCCGTCGTGCTGCCCAGGTTGCCTAGCAACCATGATACTAACCGCTGGAAACATTTCATACAGCTTTGTTTGACAAAAATGAAGGAGAACATATTTTGTTCATTTGTTTGTTTGTTTCTACATGAGCTTTGTGTGATTTAATAAGTATCTGAGGCTGAGACCACAGAACTGTAAAACATTATTGTCGGGCTTCATTTCTGTACTGAACACTCATTTTAAGATTAGTTAGTAAATAACAATTAGCTAATGTTGTTCATGATACTAAAGTCATCTTACTTTGGTAATGTAAATATAATGGCCAATATTATATATATTGTCAGATTATTATGATATGTTACAGCAGTGAGGTTGAACTCTGTGTCAATTATTCAAGTTGCAGTTATTTATAAGTTCTACCACCTTAAATCTTCACTCAAAGACAAGTATCTTTGACAGTGTATATATAGATGTATTATAGGGATGCACCGATACCACTTTTTTGGAAACGAGTACGAGTACGAGTACCTGCATTTCCGTACTCGCCGATACCGATACCGAGTACTTAATAAAAACATGATTTAAATTTACAGGCAACAGCTTTAGTCCTATAATTTAACAAAAAAACAAACAAACAAACAAAAAAAAAAAACAAGGGACTGGTTTGGATTTCAGAACATTTATTTAAAATGAAATGCATGTTGTATGCAACATATTACAGAATAAATAATTATGAAAAAAGATTTAAACAGTGACACTGCAACTCAAGTATTTTTTTCAGTTTATTGTAAACTCTGCCGCTTTGAACAACACAAGGGGCATTAATAAACATCTTTGCTATTTAGTGCACAATATTTGAATAAACTAACAACATCCACCAACATAGAACTGTGGCAGTCAGTGCAACTGAGATAGGTATTAACATCAAGTCTAAGACGACTCACTTAATGGAGAGAAAAAGTGAGTGGCAGGTTTTTTTTAAGAAAAGTAGCTTTTCTGCATTATCAGCAGTCAGACTGTTTCTGTTTTCATCTATAATGTGTGACACTGAGCTAAAAAGCCTTTCACTTTCTACACTGCTACATGGGGCTGAGAGGTATTTACGTGCTATTTTAGCCAAAGTGGGGAACATGATTTTGTTGACACCCCAGTACTTCAGAGGACTGTCTTCATGAGGGCTTGGGGCCTCTCTGAGGTATGTGTCGAGCTCAATGGCAGCACCTGCTGCCAGCGGCTGTGCTGCCTGGGGCTGCTCCTTAGCGATTTCGTCAAATACAGTGTCCAGACTGCTGCTAGTGCTGGCCTGGGCCTTGAGGAACAGTTTAGCAGGAGGTTCTGCAGCTTCTGCCCGACTCCCCTCTGCCTCAGCTCTGGACATCATCTGCAGCTCCTGCTTCAGGTGCAGCTTGGCCTCTGGAGCAGTGTTGTTGGAGAAGAAGCTTTCTTTATACCTGCACAAAATTCATAAATGTATTACAGTTTTTCTCGATTGCTGAAACACTATAACCAGGCCTCTAAACTAAAATTTCAAAACCATAAACGCTATTGGTCAAAAAGCTCACCCATTTCCCTGAACTATAAACACTATTCCCTGCTTTGACACATGACTCAAATTTGGTGAACTGGTACTGCAAAACTCTACACACAAATCCCTACATTTTACAGTGCTTACACCATGTAGTCATGTAGAAAGCACTAGCATGCAATAATGTTAACTTAAGTCAGCATAGCTTGAGCCCAATTAGCACACAATTAACCAGGTGGAAACACTAGGAGTCAAAATTTAGCACACACCAATCAGAACCTGCGATGGATAGATAAAAGGGCCAAAGTCAGCTCATTCAGGTGTGAAACAATGGATCCAAAGAGATGCAAAGGAAGAGGACGTGGTGGAGAAAGAGGACGTGGTGAAGGAGGAGGACGTGGTGGAGAAAGAGGACGTGGTGAAAGAGGAGGACGTGGTGGAGAAAGAGGACGTGGTGAAAGAGGAGGACGTGGTGGAGAAAGAGGACGTGGTGAAGGAGGAGGACGTGGTGGAGAAAGAGGACATGGTGAAAGAGGAGGACGTGGTGGAAGAGGAGGAGGAGGTGGTGAAGGAGGTGGAGGTGGAGAACGACGGCGACAAGGAAGGGGAAGAGCAAGGGCACGAAGACAGTCAGTCTCGGATGAAATTGAGCCACTTTAGTTGACCATGTCCTTGTCCATGGGATGACTATGAGGGAGGCTGGGCAACGAGTACAACCAAATTTGAGTCGCTTCACTGTTGCCTCCATCATCAGAACCTTCAGGGAGGAAAACAGGTAGGTGTACTTGCAGTAAGACTGCTTTGTACAGTAACGTTTAAGTTACTGAATTTATGTGTCTTGAGTTTCAGTATGTTTCCATTATTTTCCTGTAAAATGAATGTGTGACAGTTACAGTAATGAGTGCTTCTATTTTTATAGGACACAGAGACGACCACCTGGTGGAGGCAGGTTAAGGCTTTTGTCGGAGGAGCAAGAGAGGAACTTGTAAACATGGTAATTGCAAATAATGTAATCCGCCTGCAAGAGATTCAAAGGAGAGTGATTGAGGATGATCATCTTTTCGAGGCATAAATGCCATCAGCCTCTCCACAATTGACCGCATCCTCCGAAAGAATCAATTCGGATGAAACAGGCATACCGAGTCCCTTTCGAACGAAACTCTGACAGAGTGAAAAACCAACGTGTGGAATATGTTCAGGTATGAGTTTTGATACTGTATAAGGTATTGTGTACCATCACAGCATGGCAGTTTATGCTGCCATTTCAGCACTCTTGAACTTTGGTTCAGGGTACCGATTGACTCTACTGTGTTATGTGTTTTGCAGAGAATCTTTGAGATTGAAGGACGGCCTGTTCCCCATGAAATGATCTTTGTGGATGAGGCAGGTTTTAACCTGACCAAAAGAAGGAAAAGGGGGAGGAGCATAATTGGCCATCGGGCTATTGTAAATGTCCCTGGTCAGCGTGGGGGAATGTCACTATGTGCGCAGCCATCAGCCAACGAGGGGTACTCCACCGCCATGCCGTACTAGGACCCTATAACACTATGCTTCTCCTTGCTTTTCTTGATGGTTTAAGACAACATATGTTCCAGCTGGACTACAGGGAACCAGCACAGCCAGAGCAGCCTCACTACGTTGTTGTGTGGGATAACGTCAGCTTCCATCGCGCTGCTCTGGTTCGTGACTGGTTTACCAATAACCCAAGGTTTTCCAATATCTTTCTGCCTGCATACTCCCCCTTTCTAAACCCGATAGAGGAGTTATTTTCGGCATGGCGGTGGAAAGTGTATGACCGAGAACCTTATGTCCGTGTTCACCTCCTTCAGACCATGGAAGAGGCCTGCCTGGACATATCAGTAGATGCATGCCAGGGGTGGATCAGGCATGCAAGAGGATTTTACCCCTGCTGCCTGGCTGGGGCCAATATAGCCTGTGATGTGGATGAGATTCTCTGGCCTGACCCAGACCAAAGACAAGATGCTGTGGTGGGATGATGTTTCTGGTGTGTGTTGTACTGTATAGTACATGAATGACAATGTGCCACTGTACATACATTGGTTGCGTCTTTTGTGTTTATCATGTGACAAGGGTTTTGAAGGGGAGAACCATAAGCAACCTAATTGCTTTGGAACTATTGTTTTGAATTAATTGTACCAGTGTGCAAAACTCTGTTGTAGTGTGTGTGTTTTTGAGGGCTTGTGTTTGATGTCTGAGGGCAAAGTTCGGTTTTTCAGCAGGAGTGAATAGTTTTGGGTGTAGAGCTTCATTTTGACCTGGAAATAGGATGTTTGGGGAATTGAGTGAGATGTTATGGATTTGTGTTTACTGTTGTGCGGATATGAGGCGTAGTTTCAAGAAATGTGTTTTAGCAATCGAGAAAAACTGTAATATGTGGGAAAATAGGGCTGATTTTAGTTTCCCCTAAACCACTGTGACAAATGCCAGCCATTTGACTTTCTGGTAGTAATAAGGAAAATGTATTTCATATTATATATATTGCATACATTTGTATTTGTGTATTTTAGTTACAAATATATAATATTTCAGATGTAAAATAATCTTACATTTAGTACTGTAGTTTATCATTGAATACCTACACTCTTAGAAGGGATGTGTTAAAATTGAACACGTTAAATTTTAACACGTGCTGCATCAGCTCAGGGACAACACATGATGTGTCATTTTTAACACAATTAATGTGTCTGCTCCTTTAACACATCTTCTGTGTTAAAAAAAGTCAACACAAGGATGTGTTATTATGACACAAAAATTTGTTAAAATGTGTACATTTCAATTTTTTTTAAAAAAGGAGAAAAATGGGCATATATTATACATTTATTGAATTCCATTTTTTACTTAGCATATTATAAATTATAACAAACTGAATAAACAACAGTTGTCAGAATCTTTTCAATTAAGATGTTCTACATTCAATTTTAGCCAAAGCTTTATCACAATTTGTACTTGACAAAATCAAACAAAATTCATATCTGACTAACTTTCTAACTCTCTAGATCATTAAAATGTCAAAAAATTAGAAAAAAGGGCAATTATCATATATATATGTTCTGATATAATCATGTCCAGACAATACATGAATTACATTTTTTTTAAAGGTAACAGTTGTCATCTTCAACAAATTGTCAACATTCAACAAATGTGCATGCAAACTGAAATAGCATCCAGGTTATACAATTTTGTACCTTGGGTTTAAATACAGCTTATTAGCATCAAAGCTTGTCACTATATATAAAGGCCAAAAATGAAAAATTTCAGCCAATATAATCAGTTCATATTGTCTGACCTTTCCACTGCATAGGCATAAAAATGGTCAGAGTCCTAAAAAGCAGTGTATTTGACGAAGATGCCAAATGAGGTTTCTCACCGCTGTGAACAGAGACTCTCTACATTTTGGACAGGTGAACATTTTACTTGCTTGCTTTAATCTGTGCAATCAGCTCCAGTACTTTGGTTTTCCTTTGGGTGGACAGCGGCAGGTCATAGACAAACTCAAAGAAGGTGAAGACGGAGCTGGATAGGACAAGTTACATACTCAGTACAGTTTGAAAAGCTTATCCACAGCACACTTCAGGCCATCATTCAGAGGAACGGTTACTTTGTCATTCTTAGCAACAATGATGTACTGCCTGGTTGCACTCTTTAGATCACCGATCCATATCAGCTGGGGTTGGTGTGTTGTGGATGATGCTTCAGGATCACTGCAAAGCGATGCAATACTTGTTCCAGGCTTGGAGATGGGACGATAAAGATAGATTTTTAGAGAAGTATTCAGTGAGGTGTAGACAAATGCTTTCCTCAGGTAAATACCGTGTGAACTTTACTGAATACATACCAGTGCAAAATCAACCAAGTGCTTTATTGCTGATTTAAGGCTGCAACGACTGGCACCAACTGGTGGGAGCAGGTGTGTTAACACCACAAGGGCAGTTTAACAAGCCTCATCTAACAAAGAAAAGCAAGACGTAAAATTATATTCTGAAAAAAAGAAACACATGGCTAAATAAGTGTTGGGTTCAAAATATTGGGAAGAAAACACAGGAGGAATGCAAGTAACCACAATGGTCCAAAAGATGAATTCAAGCGATGACTTTAATGAAAATCACACGTGTGGGAGACACACCCTGCAGAACATCAAAGGTGGATCCCTCAAACTATAAACAACATGTCAGATACAATATTTGCATACGTCAAATCAAACCCACAAAACCCCAGTTAACTTTTGACCCCTTTTAAAAGAACATCGGCTTCCATCCTCCTCTAGGTGCAGTCCCCGCACCCACAGTCCCCACAAGACAGTTAGACATCCTGTACTCTTATCAAACCATCACATACACCCACAGAAAAACTGCAATCCTAGCAAGCATGCTTAACTTTCACCTAAATAAACTCACTTGTATATTTGTGTACGTGTGGGTGTGTGTATGTCTGTGCATGTGTTACCCTCGCCTTGCACCCTATGTGACCTCTCTGCTTATGCAACCGGTCTGAGGCCATCCTATGTGTGATGATCTTGGCTTATATGTAAAATGTATAAAAAGGTATTAAACAAATGTCTCAATCTGATACCACTACTTAAAACTTAATAAAAAAGTATACCTGAATAAAAATAATAAAAACAGAATACAAATGTATTGTAAGCATGTGCAATCCTTCAATAACTCAGGTCATCCTCTCAGTAGATTGGCTAATCCTAACGCTAACCAAAAAGTTTATAACCCTCAAGAGACGACTTCTTGAGTCACAACTCCTTTAAAGGCACAAATGCATTGTAAAATAATCATAGGTGCTCCTGCAATGACAAATTATCATATGATTATACTGGCACCTGTACATAAAGTAAATAAAGTAAATAAAAGTGAACTTAAAATGAATGCAAACTTTAAGGTAATATCAATAAATGCATCAATGCAAATGCTTGTTATATGATTATGATGCGATAACAATAACCAAATAATAAAACTGAAAATAGTAAAATGAACTGATAAAACCTGGCAGGAAAAATAACATCTCTTTCTCCACATAAGTAAGATAATTTACATGGTCAAGTTGCTGTTGTTTTTTTTTAAATAACACTGACTATTACTTCCTCAGAAGTTCTGCATAAAAAAGAAACTATATCAGAGCATGTTTCCAGCAATAAGCCTTAAAAAGAATGCACACATACTTTAGTTAATCATACTAGATGTAAAAACTGCTTTAACTGCTTAAAAAATAATTATCTCTGTCAATATGAGGTATATTTCATGTTAACCAGTGATAAGTAATTATAACAAATATTTATCACAACACTCCTAAATGTAGTCTATTAAGTGTGATAACAGAAGACAGAGGGGCGACATCAAACTAAAGTTACTTAGTCTTTATTCCTATTCTGTGCTCGTAAACGAATGGTCGCGGTGATAACTACATTTGCTATATTCAGAGCTAACAACAATATTGTCATTTTACACAACACTGCTAAGGTTAGGTGCTGACTCTGGCGTTGCTCATAGACAACAGAATGCCTGTCGGAGCCGCTAGCTCAACTACCACACTGGTTCTAAGAGCAATTTCTGAATACTCTAATACATAAATAAAGTAAATAGATAAATACATGAATAAAGTAATACATACAAATACTACCAAAAACTTCATTAACTCCAATGAAGTATGGCACTTGTTACGGGTTCGAAATTGAGGATGAGAGTAAAACAATGATGGTCCAGAAGAGGTCAATCAAACAATTGATTTTAATGAATGCACGCAGCGTGGAGAGGTGCAAACTGCAAAGCAGTTGTACATCTCTACCCAAAATACACTCTAGATTGCTTTTATAGCATCAGGGTATTGTAACGCCCCTTCTTGCGTTTACAAGCACATAATTTGCATGTACAGAACATTCATGTATTTTAAGAATTAACTGCAACATAGAGGTTCCTCCTTGTGGCATACTCTTCCGAATATAGTGATGACCTAAGGCCTTTGAGGTCACCATGGACTGGACATCCTTCCGTCACCTGTAACTAAGCAAACTCAAATACCACAAGAAGCTGAATACATTCAGGCCTTTGCTCAGCTACTATTTTACTGTAACAATATACTCAGCATATGAGTTATGATATATATATATTTAACTCAATCATTTTAAAGTAGTTATACTGCACCTGTAATAAACATGTTAATATTTGATTATGATAACCCCTATAATATAAATTATAACATAATGCCAGCAGCTTCAATAAATGCTTGGATGAAATGATAATTAATGCCATGACAAGATGATGGTTATGTAAAATAGTCCCTATAATTCTACACACTAAAGCCAAGAACTAATACTAAAATTAAGAGTAGGATATGTTAGCAAGACTGTTACATCAAGGTTAGCTAGGTATAGTTAAGCAGTAATTCAATCAATCAATCTTTATTTATAAAGCACTTTTCATACAAAAAACTGTAGCACAAAGTGCTTTACATGGTTAAAAGCAGCCCCCCCACACACACACACACACACACACACACACACACACAGACACACACACGCACACTTAAAGAGTAATATTGGGCTGGGTACGCATTAGCCAAGTGAGGAAACACTATCACAGGGAGCCGTCTGCACCAGGAGCCGGTCACAGACCGCAGCCTCCAGGCTGGGCACGCAGCAGGAGGGAGGCAAAGAAGCCCCTCAGCCAGGCTGAGAGGACCCACAGACCCCCAGCAGCCACGGTCGATCACAGCCCCGGTACAGAGAGCCCTCTCCGAGGAAACACTGGAGATATGACCTAATAAGAATATAAACAGGATAAAGAAATAAAATAAATAATAAAGAAATAAAATAAATATTAACAGCGCTTAAACTCAAAACTCCTACATAACTCCTATATTTTATATAAATTTAAAGTTTCACATTCTTCCAGAAACCCGATATATTTTCAGTACATTAAGATGATACTGGTAAATGATACTTACTGTAAGGTCTCACAACATACTGGGCGACGTAACCTCCATCTTTGTCTCCTTTGTCTCAGTGGCGGGAAAAGATAGCGCCCCCTTCCCGCCTCTGGTATATCATGTTGCTGGGCAGAATTTGTTTCAATTTTCAGCATGTGTATTCTTATTCATTTAATTTTCTACTTTTACTTCAATTGTATTGCCCTAGTTCACATGTTACAGTCAAAATTAAGCCTGTTCTGTGTGGATACTTATGGTTATAGTTAGAGATGGCACGATACCACTTTTTTATGTCCGATACCGATACCGATATCATAAATTTGAATATCTGCCGATACCGGTATAGAATAGAATAGAATAGAATGCCTTTATTGTCACTATACAGTTGTACAATGAGATACAGAGCATCTCCTACTCAGTGTAAACATGCTGGGGGGGGGGTACATATATACACATATATACATATGGACAGTATTAACATATGGAAGAAGATGTGTATATATATATAAAATGTACAATTTACAAGCCGTAAGTAATATGTAATAAATAGTGTTATGTATGTACAGTTGAGTTATTGCACATGGAATTGGTATAAATAGTGTTATGTATATACAGTTATTGCACATAGAATTGGTATAAATAGTGGTGGTCCATAGAGGAAGTGGGAAGTGGGGGGCTGTGTTATCGGTGCATGTGTGAGTTCAGGGTGGTTATGGCTTTGGGGAAGAAACTGTTTTTGAGTCTGTGGGTTAATATGTGAATCCGATATAGTGTGTTTTTTAATCAATAAAACTGTTTTTTAATATATTGCTGCATTTTGTATAAGTTCATACTCAAGTTTAAATAAACAACAACACTAAAGCTATTCTGTTATACCTGTATGTAAAAAATACACTGCGCCCAAAATATTTCATAGTTCAGCAATACTGATCAATCTAATAAACTTAAACCTACTCCATCCTCCCTATTCTGGTATTTTAAAGAGTACTTAGCAGAAATATTAAGCAACCTAATTAATAGGGTTGCAAACTCCCAGCAAAAAAAAAAAATAGGGAACCACCCTCCACCTCATGATGCTTAATCGATGTAATCAACTTTAATTTGATGCAGGGTGAAAAAAATGCTCAGAAATAAAAAAAATTTCAAGAATAATTAAATAGATTCAACATCTTTCTTCAACAGAATTGCAGAATTCACAGATGGTACTTTCCCAAAGGAAAAAGTACTATAGCTTACTAGGGTATATTAGACTTAACAGTTACTATATACAGTAATGGACTTCTATACATTTTACATCAGATTAAAACTTTGGGTGTAAGATTCAGATAATTATTTATTAAAAGCTAGATATTTTAAATGAGAATAAGAATGAAAAGTATGTCTCTGTGCCCCCTTTTCCCTGTTAATGCCCTATCGGCCCCTCTATCGTCGCTCCATATATCGGTTGTTAAGCTTAACATGGGAATGCTTTACAAACATTCAGAGATGAACTTACACACTTGCTTTACTTCTCTCTGGGATAACTTCCTCAGAGATGAAATGCTGGTTTGGTAGCGAGGCTACAAATACACACAGCCGCTCTATCACGTGATGCATACTGCTCCGACGTGCTACGGTTATGAGCCGAGTTACGCCGTGTCGCAAGTTTTGTGAGGTGCTTTTTTGATATTTAATGGATCGGATTACATTTTTTATTTCTCGCCGATATCCGATCCAGTAATTTAGGTCAGTATCGGACCGATACCGATACGTAATATCGGATCGGTCCATCTCTAGTTATAGTATAGCCATGGCCATTAATTGGTATGCCATACATATTGAGAAATAAAATTTAAAAAAAATCTTCTTTCAGGATGTTAGTACATCATTGTGGAGATTAGAGAAATATTTTGCTGCTATTTTTTATAATCATCATCACTACCATTGCATTAATAATTAATATTGATATTGCTTTCAGATGTTTAAACATACTGGTATCATATTAGCCTTTATTACAGGTCCAGTGAGAACCACTTTAAACTGTTGAGTTGAATCTATAATCTTAAATGCTTTTGAATGCTTATATAATCTTAAATGTTTATATGCAGATTGCATTGTAAAAGAAAGGCCTAACGCTGAGTATACTCTGTGCCAAAATAAGACAGGAAACTGCATGCTTTGCAAAAGTGAAACCGAAAGCAGAGTCTAAGTGCAAGTTATTTTGAGGAGCTGTTCGGATGATGCTATTTTAATAACCAGGTTATTCTTTATTATCTTTTATTCATTTATATCTTTTGATTAAGCTTTTAGTAGAGGTTCTTGATTAAAACATTTATTCAGTAGATTACATATACATAGTTTCAGTTCGGTTATTACATATATGAGAGTGGCTTCTGTCTCTCTGTCTGGTGAGAGGTCAGGAGCTAGTCGGCGAGGTGAAATAGGGTGCAATTGTGGTTAGCACACACACACACGTAGACACCCACACACACACTCAGTTAGAGAGAATCATTTATAGGTGAAAGTTTAATCATATTTTGCTTGTGACTGCAAAATTGTGCCTGCATGAGTGACAGTTTGTTGCAGAACTGCTGCTGATGTTCCAGACGATAAGCGAGCGTCCGGCAGCGAGAGGAAGCACCTGCCATGAAGACAATGTTCTTTTTAATTGTGTTAAAGGTTGTTAACAGAACATTTGTGGTTTTGAAACTGATGCATGTGATGACGTAGAGAGGGCGTCAGTAAACATACCTTGATGCTATAAAGCCATTTCTGTGTAGTTTTTGGGGCGAGATCTGATGCTGTCTCCGTACAGTGTACATCTCCCCACGCTGCGTGTGTTCATTAAAAATCATCGTTTGATTCCACCTGGCCGGATCAGTGTGTTATTTGGATTTCCTCCTGTATCCCTCCTTAATTTTGAACCTTAACATCATACAGACCTTGGTCCACATTACATTATAAAACGTTTTATTTGTTGAAAATAATGAGGAAAGGATTATGGAAAACAAACAATAACTAAACATTTTATTTATTCAGTTAATATATTTATAATACATTGTTGATCTACAATTTATTTCACTAAACACAGGGCTAACATCAAATTACTGAGCTGCTAATTTTAGGTCCTGTTGTTAGATTCTGAAAATAACACACACAATGTGTTAAACTGCGCAACACATCAAGTGTGTTAAGCTTTTTACACATTTTTTCAATGTTTACACATTTTCTTGCACATGTTATGTTAAAATTTACACAAAAAGTGTTAATAGTGTAATAACACATTTTTTGTGTCATTTCTTAACACATCCTTTCTAAGAGTGTATAGCACACAGACTTTACCTTGGGTCAAGTATGGTGGAGATGAAGTACAGTGGGTTGGTCTCGACGTCACTGACGTGCTTCTTGACAGCTGCCAGTAAGGTTGCTTTTATTGTCTTGACGCCGTGGTCCTCGTCTGTTTCTCTGTTTAGAAGTCTCACTAGCACAGTCACAGCTGGGATGACATCAGAGGCTAGTGCGTCGTAGCTGCTCACTTTTTTAGTTAGTTCCTCAAAGGGGGCGAGGATGGCAACAGTCGTCTCCATAAGAGCCCACTGGTGAGCGGTGAGATAGTCAGTGAGTTCATGCTCGGACACATACACCCCCAGCACTCGCTTTTGCTCAATGAGGGACTGGAGCATGTAATACGTGCTGTTCCAGCGCGTCTGTACGTCCTGCTGCAGTCTCTTTATTGGCTGGTTGAGCTGTCCCTGCATGTTCTCGAGGCGGGAGTAGGCTAAGGCCGAATGTTTAAAATGTCCAACTATTTTCCGTCCCACTGCTATAGCATCAGCTATGCTCCACTATGCTAATAAGCATGGGTAAACTCTTTGTACTCGTTGTCGTGTTGGGATTTTAGGTGCTTGATTAAATTACTTGTGTTAAATGCGCTACCTTTTGAGCCTCCTCTGGACAATTTCGCTGAGCACAATTTTCAGTCCGCCTTTGTTTTCACGTCTTCGTTCACTTTGAAATAGTTCCACACGGCTGATATGTCTCGCCTCGCCTTCTCCCAGCTCCGAGCTGCAGCCGGGGCCTGGGGGCGGGCACTCGGGGCCTGTGATTAACCCCTTACATGCCACTCAAACATAGACAGGTCTCAGACTGTGGTATCGGTCCCCGATATCGGGGAATTTTAACAAGTACGAGTACTTTAGAAAATGTGGTATCGAGGCCGATACCAGATACCGGTATCGGTATCGGTGCATCCCTAATGTATTATATATAAGAGACAAATATTGTTTGTTTAATATGTTGGCATTACTAAATTTGGCTCAATGCTTACATATATGTGTAAAAAGAAAATGTACGAGCTATGATAACTGTTTCTGATAGAATGAAGAGTAGACTGATATATTAAATATTCCTTTATTCGGTGAGAAAATTAGACCATGTCATAACTGCTTAAAGTCATACAGAATAGATATCAGAGCCTTAAACAGGTTGACTTCTGCTAAATGGACCAAACTGTGCAGAAAGTATACAAACACATAACATCCTTATAGAATATGATGTAACACTATAAAGTTAGAGAAATTTAAGAGGCTTATCCCTCAAAACTGTAAATACAAAAAAGTTGCACAAACTAGTTTCCCACCACAGGAAATTTATTTTGAGTGTCTTTATAGTTTTATTTTTGAAATACACCAATTTTTATATACTGCAGGAAAAACGAAAATAAATATTATAATGCAAATTTGCCAAAAAAACCCAGCATATGCATCAAAATAAACTATTTCCAGCAGTGCAATTTGTTCTAAGCATCCCAGAAACGATACAGAAAGTCATAAAGTCAAACATAACTTTTAAAAACACCAGTATAGGCTCATAAGGCCCTGAAGGTAAATAACTACATTTCTGCAAAATGACGTCACTTCCGGTTTCGGGCAGGTCATGGCGGACATGTGATAGTTCGCGCAGATGTCTATTCCAACGTAGGAAGTGTTACGACAGCTGATCGGATCGGCAAAAAGTCTTTCTGGAATATTATGTTTTTGTTGCTGCAAGTGGTTTTTATGCAATTTTTGCAAAGCTATATGTGGAAGGAAACCGTGACCTAGGACAAGCTGATGGCATAAGATGTAAGTACTCACACATGAAACTCCTCCGGTTTCATGTGCAACTACAGGCTGATTCCTACACAGTTTTAGAAAAAAACATACAGTACTGTGCAAATGTTTTAGGCAGGTGTGAAAAATGCTGCAAGCAAAGAAATATAAATGATTATTTATTGGCACCAAATGTATTCTGCAGCAGGACAAAGACCCCAAACATACAGCCAAAGTCATTAAGAACTATCTTCAGCATAAAGAAGAACAAGAAGTATTGGAAGTGATGGTATGGCCCCCACAGAACCCTGATCTCAACGTCATCAAGTGTGTCTGGGATTACATGAAGACACCGAAGGATGTGAGAAAGCCTACATCCACAGAAGATCTGTGGTAAGCTCTCCAAGATGTTTGGAAAAACCTACCAGTCGAGTTCCTTCAAAGACTAGGTGCAAGTGTGCCTAGAAGAATTGATGTTGTTTTGAAGGCAAAGAGTGGTCACACCGAATGATTCATTTGATTTAGATTCATCTTTTGTTCATTCACTGCATTTTTTTGATTGACGAAAATAAACGATTAACACTTCCATTTTTTAAAGCATTCTTTGTTTATGGCATTTTTTCTCACCTGCCTTAAACTTTTGCACAGTACTGTAAATTTAAATAATATACTGATAATGAAACGATTTTTAACTGGCATCATGGAGATGCTGCACATCTCAGCTAAAACTAATGAACCTAATCAACATAGTCAAACATACAAACAAACTTTTTGCTATAACTTTTTGCTATATTACAAAATCTGAATGTGAACAGAAATATATAGGAGCTACGCCTTATTAATTCTGCAAAAGATTAATAACATGAACAATTAATGCCTAATTTCTTTTTGTCAAGTATGTGTTCTTACAGTTCAGCTAAAGTTCCCTAAAGGACCGAAAAAAACTACAGCCAGCCTTGATTATCTCTAGCTGGTGATTATGATACAATTGTGTAACATTCTGTTAATGATGAAGTAAAGGTTCAGTCATATTAGTTTTCAAACTTATGAATACTACAGAGATTAACTGAATGATTACTGCCTGCTAGGCCTCACATGAGCATACACTTTAACTTTAAAGCATCCTGCTGACTACAATTGGGCAACAATGAATTCTACATACAAACACACACAAAGCACATACAAGAATTGTACAAACAATAAAGGTGATTTGTGCTGTCATTTGCATGGGCAGCAACCTTTATTCTGTATGGGAAATGAAACATTTGGAAGGCAAATCATTTCGTCCATTTTCCATTTTTTCCCCAATTCAAATAAGAATGAAAGCAATGTGTTTAACATTTCACTTCAATCCACAACCTTTGTCAAAGGTTGAGATAACTATAAGAGCTGAGGATGTCTATGATTTCACATCTAGTAAAATAACAAGTGATGGACCCAACATGTATCTTATAATTCTCTTTCTTCTGTGAGCAGCTGATGAAATGGAGCTTCACAATTTAGGTTTGTCTTCTCCAAGACTCTGTTTCACATGGAAGTTATTCTACTGCACTTTTCAGTCGTCCATAACTCTCAGATGTTGGATTAAAAAAAACATTGAAAGTAGCAATGCTACATCAAACTTAATTAGTGTGGACAAATGCAGAACAACTTTTTGTGTTCTGTGTGTCTTTTAGAAAAGGAAACGTAAAAATTTTATGATCATGTATGATCCATTTTGTGTTTTTCATTTTTCTGTTAACAGGACAGCGTCAGCTCTAGGCTTTATTTTAAGACTAGTGATGTCTCTAAATAAAGCCAAACAGCCTCCTTTATTTCCAAAATCAATGGTGATAGTCTGTATACAATTTGTAAAGCTTCTATAAACTCTGACGTTGAATAACTCAATAACAAAACAAAAGGAACAAGTCATAGGGTTTGATTAAATCCTGTGACTGTTCAGCAACAATGTTTTCTCAGATAAGTTTAGGAAAGGAAACCACCAGTTTAGACTTATCATCTACTTCTGGATCTTAAGTGTGGTTCGAGTCTTGACTTAGCCCTGTCTTATGGTAGTAATAAAACTGAAACATTTCCAAACATTTTAGTATATTATATAAATCATTTACATCTCTCTGTTGTACTCAAATTCAATTCTTGTATTCATTTGCTGGTACAACAGGAACATGACAGTTTTCCTGCTCTATGCAGAAACAGCAGAGGTAACACCAAACAATTTGGAAAGTTAAACCAGATCATGTACATCAATGCTGAGCACAGGGCAGTGCTGCTCACTAGACGTGAGATGTTGAGAGCATTAAATAAAAGCACCCCAACAACCCATACCCACACAGCACAGGTTATAGCCATGATGGTGTAGGAAGCTTTGAGCTTTGAGCTTTGATTGGTCAACCATCTCCTTTTCCCCACCCCCTTCCCCTGGCCCTGGGCGAATCAACACACACAGAACAGAGAGGCTGCAGAAAGTTATGATTATTATGGAGAGAGCCAAAATGCAGAACAATGGGGCACTTTTGTAGTTAGAGGGTAATAAAACTTTAACACCCGACAGTCCTAAACTCAGCACCCAAACACAGCCAATGCTGATATTTCTGATCCTGACCCCACGGGCATTTCTTAGACTCATGTAGGTGATGGGGTGAACAACAGCCATATAACGCTCTACACAGGTCAGGAGGTGGAAAAGTATTTCTCCATAATAAGCAATGCTACAGGCATATGATCCTACAGTCTCACTTACTAAGTGATTAGTGTATGCACCACAAAACATGACCAAACATGCTAAGACCCAGATCAGCTCCATAGCAGCCATGTGGTAGGTAAAGATGTCAGAGTGGCTTGCTGTTTTAAAGGAGCGCTGCTGCCGCCATCTTTGGTGACCAATATAAAAGATGAGGACACAGACAGTGAGGAGGAGGATGATTCTCACTGTATAGAAGGGAACCATTTGGGATGAATTTGCATTTGTGGAACAGAAATAGTCCAGAAAATTGTTGGAGGTGGAGTTAAGTGACATATCTGCTGTAGGCCTGAGGAAAAAAACACAAAAACAATTATAGGGACAAACAGGGGAGGGATCGACAGTTCACAATTAAAATGCATCTTATCAAGAAAATGTACTCCTAGACAGTCATAGATCAGTTACTATATCTTTGGGAGCGAAAGTGTGAGTAATAAACTGCTTCCTGAAATATTTTTTAAAAGGAATTTTACAGGACATAAAATCTTAAATGTTAACTGACTTTTTAATACAAAACCAAAATGAAAAGAATTATTGACACTGGAAAAAATCTACCAACAAAGCTTGTGATAATAACATAGAACTGATCATTATCATTGTTATCTACAATATCATTAAGTTGTTGGTTTGTCCACACTGAAAAAAATTGAAATAATCAGAGCCAGTATCTATGTCTAGCTAATATCTATGTTATTACAGAAGATTGACTCTCTACATGAATATATGTTCAAACATAAAATATACTGTCTCTCTTATGATAGCATATACTTATGTAATCATAGTCAGTGTTCTTAGATTCACCTAATCAAGTCTGATTTAATCACGGAAAACCAACACAAAAACATTTGTGCAGTGGATACCATTTTTTTTACATGTTAGGGGTGTATAGGCAACATAGATTCATGTATGGAAAAGTGTCTATTGTCTGCCTTTAGAAGGAATGGGCTAATTGCATAGCCCCTAATATTCAATTTAAAATTAGTTTTAAAAAGATAAATAACAGCTTAAATAATCAAATAAGGCATTTTAAAATGAAGTTGTCACTATAATAAAAGACATTAAAAAGCACCTTTTTGGCTGAATTGTTTCCTCTGGCTTGCGTCTCCAAACTGATTGATTGCTCTTTACACTAAATGTGCAGCGATGCTTCGGGGTACTCACACTGGGTAGTTCACACAGCAGCAGAGTGATAGGAGCTTTTTGCATGACTCAGTAGGTGGCACTTAATGTAAATCAAGCAGCAAATTATACTCTAGCCTTTGGGACACAGAGCCATATCACAGTGTACATGTGTATTATCAAACCATATGGAAACTTTATGTAATTAAAACAGAATTCTTATTTTTACTAAAACTAAACTAACTAACTCGAACTAAAACTAACAAAGAATTTGTGTAAAGAATGCAACTGGTTTAGACTCAGTTTTTTATATGTGACAGGTAACATGCAGTTTGGGCTGTCAACAATGTGGAAAGAGTAGTGTTAGAGATTTTTAATGTCTACATTTCCTTCACTCCATTACATCTGACCATATTCAAATAGCCTGTGATCAAAAGCAGGTGTTCATTCAAATTAAGCAATGTCAGGCAGCCTCTGTAGCAGCAGCTAAGTACTAATCCTTTCCTATTAAAAAAAGAAAAGGAAGAAAAATAACAACAGCATGCTTTTTTTAACTAAAGTCATATCCCTTTTACTTTCCATAAATACATAGACAAAAAAAATAAAATAAAATAAAAACACAGGCAGGAGATGTTTAAGCAGAAGTCAGCTTCACGATCACATCCCTGTGTTAGAGAATGATGGATCTTTTGAAGCTGACACATATAGTTAATCTCACAATTGTGGGGAGGAATAAAAGGGTCAGGGTAAGTTAAGTTATTCGGACATTCAATTGCAAGAATCATTAATTACATCAACAGGTACCATTTGAATACTGCAGTCAAATGTACTAGTCATTTAGCCTAATATCAGCTATTTACTCTGTGTTTGTCTGTGTAATGCTATCTTTCTGAGGGCTAATTTAAAGCATCTGTCAATTTTCAAAGCCCACGAACCCCCGACAGGAAGTCTGGTTCGACTCTCTTATAAACTAACTTTCTAGCAGCAGGTAATGCAGATGCAGATGTGGGTTAAGGGACTGGCCCAGCGCTAAATACCTCAAAATTCTCCAGGAGTCTCCCCTGCTTCCACTGATAAAACAACTTCTTTAATATTCTAAAAAAATAAAAGAAACAATCAATTAATCTTAACAACTACATAAAGACAAACGTACAATAATTCAAACAAACCTCTTAACACCCTGGCAAACAGTCTACGCCCCATCAGTTGAATATATAAAATACAATTAACAGAGAAGTGCAACAATCTGAAAAGTAATAAATAATATTACAAATGACAACCTTACAAAAATCTTTTAAAAAAATACAAAAAGGTGCATTTCCTGCAAAAATGCCAGGTGAATGCCATGTAGCGGAACTTACAGCTGAAGAAGCAGAACTATCTGCTGAAAAGAGATGAAAAAGCTCAAGTATCTGCTGCAGATGGCTTTATTTGAAAGGGTACACTGAAGAGTGACAAGAAAGCAGAGGGAGTGAGAGCGGGGAAGACATGCCGCAACGGCCACGGGTAGGATTCGAATCTGTGCTGCCCGCTCTAAGGGTGCCTGCTCATCTAATTTACGCAAACCGGCACCAGTTTTGCCAACTTTGCGACTTTGTCACTATATTTAGCAAGTTTTCACATGACTTTTTTTCTAAAAAAGCAACCAGCAAGTAAGTACAATTTTATTTGTATAGCATCCTTCTAGATAAAAGATTGCAAAGTGCTTCACATAGAGATAACAAAGTATAAAACAAAAACAGACAAAAGTTAATAAAAATACAATTCTAAAAACATGTGTTTTTAGTTGTTTTTTTTAAAAGAAACTACTGAGCCCACAGATCTTAAGCTCAGTGGGAGAGAGTTCCACAGTCTGGGAGCCACAGTGGCAAAAGCTCTCTCTCCCTTAGTTCTCAGCCTTGTAAGCTGAATAACAAGAAGGCCCTGATTACATGACCTCAGGGACTTGCTAGGGATGTAGGGCAGTAAAGGTTCAATGATGTAGGCTGGTGCTTGTCCATGAAGAGCTTGAAAGGTCAGAACTAGAATCTTAAAATGGACTCTGAATTCAATGGGCAGCCAATGCAGCTGTATTAGCAACGGTGTCACATGTGAGTACTTCGAGGATTTGGTCAGAAGTCTTGCTGCTGTGTTTTAAACAATCTGCAAACGCTCCAGGGAGTTTTTGCTTAGACATGTAAACAGTGAGTTACAATAGTCCAATCATGATGAAATGAATGCATGTATAACAATCTCCATTTCAGTGCGTGACACAACAGGGCTTAATTTAGAAATGTTTCTTAATTGATAAAAGCACGACCGAACCAGAGATTTGACATGAACACCCAAAGTGAGAGCCGTGTCAAAAATTAACCCTAGGTTCCTGATAGACGATTTCACAAATGTTGAAAGGGGACCAAGACCATTCATTATCTTAGGTACATGCCTGTCAGGAGCACATAAGAGGACTTAGTTTTCTTCTTTATTAAGTTGGAGGAATTTTCAGCCATCCAACCTTGAATGGATTATAAGCACTCATTCAGAATCTGCAGCTTAGAAACATCTTGGGGTTTAAAAGAAATATATAACTGGATATCGTCGGGTTAGCAGTGGTACCAAATACCCTCAAAGGGGCTCAAAATATGCTGGAGAGGTAGATATATTAAAAACAATAAAGACCTCAATACAGAACCTTGTGGCACACCATGGGTGAGGGAAGTGGAAGGTGACCTGTAATTAGAAACTGCCACAGAAAAGTATTGTCCATACAGATATGAGGAGAACCACTCTAAGGCAGATCCAAATACCCCGACCCAATATTTGAGCCTTTCAAGCAGAATGTGTGTCAACGGTGTGGTCAACGGTGACATGATGTCCAACATCAGCAGAACAGAGCATTTTCCTGCATCGTTTTGCATCAAAATGTCACTGGAGACACTAAGAAGGGCTGTTTCAGTAGAATGAGCTCTACAAAAGCCAGTGGGAAATTTGTCAACGATATTGTGTTTGTCCAAAACTGTTGTAAGCTGCTTAGCCACAACCTTTAAAAAATCTTGGCAATTAATGGTAGTTTTGGAATTGGCCTGTAACTGCTAGTAAGAGAAGTGTCTAACATGTTTTTTTAAAAGGGGGTGTATGGCAGCATTTTTAAAATAAACAGCAACTTTACCAAACACCAGTGAAGTGTGGATTATAGCGCGCACACAGGGACCAATAGACTTGAAGACATTTTTGAGTAATGATGCAGGTAAAATGTCAAGTGAACAGGAGGATGCTTTCATTGAATTAACTAATTTTACCAGCTCAAGTAGTGAAATGGGTAAAAAAAAAAAAAACTATCTAAAATAACAGGCCGAGCAGGAGTAGGAACTGACCATGGAGATGCTGATGGGGATTTCTTTTTTCTTACATTACTAATTTTTATTTGGAAGAAATTTTTCACAGTCTTCATTTGAAGAAATAGGGGCAGCAGGTGGAGCAGGAGTAATAATATCAGTAATGGTGTCAAATAACACCTTAGGATTACCTCTGCTCTTTGCAACCAGATAAGAAAAACAGAGCCCTCACATCTCTAATTGCATTGTTAAAAGAAGCTAAAAGATCCTTTATGTTAAGGAGATGAAGATGAGTTTTCCTCCACAAGCGCTCAGCTTTACAACAATCCCATTTTAAGCAGTGAATACTGCCATTTAGCCAAGGTGAGGACTTGGAAAGAAAAGCTAGTTTCATTTTAGCCAGACAGATTTCATCCAAAATTGAAAGACAATGATTAGTAAATAGATCTGTTAAAAAATCAACATCGTTTTGAGGGGATAGATTTAAATTAAAAGCATCTGGAAATTCTCTGCTGTGGAGGAATTTAAGATGCAAGAACTAACCGTCTTGTAACACAGTAAGGGGAATTGTTGAAAAGAATATATCAATGGGCCAATAGGTTCGACTATAGGAGCACAGGGGTGTGTTTAAATGAGACACAGAGACAAGAATGTAACTCAAAAGAACCAGCCAACTTTAGTGAAATAAACCATAAGGTTGACAGGCACAGGTTAAAGACACTTTACAATGGTAGAAAGGAAACTTACAAAAAATGAAAGAAAAGTAAAACACGTAAACTACTAAAACAATGACTTGGCCAAGTGTTACTTTTTTTTTCCAATGTTCGGGTTTCAATGTTCGGGTTTCAATGCTCGGGTTTCAATGCTCGGGTGCACCCTAGTAATCTGACTCCTTAACGCTTATAGAAACAGATTACACAAATCTAATGTACATTCAAGTGAAGATCTCACACTCTTTTCACATGTGGAGAATGTTCTACACAACAGCTCATTATTCAAAGTCCCAAATAAAAAATGTCCAAGGGGTAAAGTCCAAAAAACTCCCAGGGTGTGAAAGAAAATAGGGGTGAGAGAATGTCAGTCAGTGGTCTTATGTATAACCAGCTGTGTGTGAAAGTGTGAGTGATACAGTCCTACCACACCGCAAGGTGCAGCAGATCATCGAGTGGAAAAGAAGCAAATCTCAGTCTCTCGAAGTCCAGGTGGGAAGGCTCGCCATCTATTTCACTGGAGGAATCCACCTCAGGAACAATTCAGCATACAAAAAAAAACCTGACCTGTCAACGGACAGGGTCAGAAGAGCAATTCAAATATTAATTATGCTGTTCTAGCTATAATTCACAACTTAGAATTTTGTTGACATCATGTTCGACATCAATTTGCAAAAATAAAACATCTCTCTTACACAAACTATGCATTACACCAAGTAAAGTCAGTGCATATGTGACAACTATTAATCAAACAATTCAGATAAATTCAGTTTCGCAACGATAAAATGTGAAACAGACGTGAACTAACTGAGACATACAACATGTGCTCACCGATCTCAGTGCATCACGGTCGAAGACAATGGTATGGTGTCTCTCGGTCGGAAAATGCGGGGCTCTAAATAATGTAACAGGACATATCGTTTTTTCTCTTTCATAACAGTAATACGACGTGAGGGAAAATAAACATAAGTTGCGCTTCAAGTGTTACCTTACTTCTGGAAGCAGACTGAGATGAACTTTAAGGCAGTTGATAACAACTAGAGCTAATGAAGGCTAACAGTTTAGCTCCACGCGGTACTTTCTAAAGTCGCCAGAAAACTGCAGCATTCGCCTGTTTACTCACTGTGGCTACTCTTAACATGGAAGGTAGCTGATAATCAGCGAAGTTATGTGCAGCACAGTTGGTTGCAACTTATATCTAATACTTTTTCCAGCTCAAAAGCTTCAGTCTCTTTTCTCCTGCCAGCACGCGACCAGTGTTGCCAACTCCTCAGTAAGGAAAATCGCTATTGGCTGTCCTAAAAGTCGCTAGAAGTCGCTAAATGACGTCATCACCTAATTTGCATAATTGGTCACGCTAATATAATTGTAACCTATGTTGTTGGAGAGAGAAATAACATCGTGGAAGAGACATAAAGTGAGTAAAAAACGTCCTAAATGCATTTAGAGTTTATTTAGAACTACAAATTAAATTTCTTTTAGCAATTATTGTTTTTTTAATGTCACAATTCCAACCCCGCTCCTTTACCCGGGCTTGGACCGGCAAAAGTGACCCGAAATAGGCACTCTGGTGGAGTTACTTTGTGTTTGTGTGTGTTTATAAGTAGTTTTAAACCTTGTGATCCATAAAACAGCATAAGAGTAAAAGATTAAAAGAAGAACTGACTGCGTTACAGCACCCGCTGCTTGTTGAGAGTAAAAGCGATACGCGCTTTCACGTCTTTTTTTAGCGACTTTTTATAGAAAAAAAGTCGCTAGGGGGTCTGAAAATTCGCTAAATATAGCGACAAAGTCGCTAAGTTGGCAACACTGCACGCGACTACCTCCACACATAGCAGCGAACACAGAGCAGGTGGGTGGAACATACAGCGGCAGGCTGCTCTCCCATTGGTCAAAGCATACTGGGGCCTGTGCATTCTGATTGGTTGAGCAGGCTGTCCATCTCTCCTCATATCTATCACTCCTTAAAGTGGTACCCTCATTTTATGTGGGTTACAGTCTGGTGAACAGGAGACAGGGGCTGGTGAAAAGACAAGTTAAAAAGAATACAGTGATGATCAGAAATAAGACTGTCCTCTGAACTCTGATAAAAACAAGCTATTTGGACCAGATGTACAATACTCCACACCACAATAAAACGGATCCTTATGTCCAACTTTAATCAGCTGTAGTTCAAACAAAAGAAAATGTCCAACTTTCACTGAGCAGCAGGAGAACCGGTCCTGAAATGCCACAGCGAGACCTCCTCCACGGCCAGATCCCCAAGGCAGGCTGATGAAGGAATAGCCAACCGGGCACAGTTCAATAAGGGACGAATAGTCCAAGACCCGCTGTCAGGCTCAGTCAGAAATAAGAAATAAATTTTATTAATCATAGATCGAGCATTAAAAAGCACCATGCTCAGCAGGGTAGAAGTGTCATTTTTAGCAGAGGCTCAAGTTAATACTCGGGATTTGAGCCTTCACGCTCGTAGATTCCACTCACTAAGGGGATGAAAAGCCAGTCAGCAGGAGCATCTGGATAAACCCTCCTGAGGCAGCACGGACTCGGAGGGCTGGACCCTGCGTATCCAAGCAGGGACGTAGAAAACACATTCCCCTCAATGGAGTTTTCCTGAGCACAGGTAACAAAACACGCTCGATGTCGTTTTTCAGCCAGACCCCGATGCCAGTAAAGCCTAAGCTTCACTTGGATACCTGCTCTTCTCCCTCTCCTTCTCCATGGTCTGAGGGAACAGCTGAGGATGCTGGACGAGGATCCAGCTACTGGCAGAGGATGGAATATGCCAAAGGTGGAGGAGGATGAGACATCTTAAACCATCATTGAAGATCGGATGGATAACAGCGTCAGACGATCATAAACCAAGGCAGCCAGTACATCACTGATACAAAGTGAAAACAGCATGACAACAGAGCGGGACAAACTGCACCCGGCAGCGGCAAAGCTAAACACAGGCACCATCATACTATTGAGGCTGCCAATAAGAAGAAAGTGACAAATCTGGCGACTTTTTCTGGTGTTATTGGAGACTTATGAAAACTTTTTGACATGAAAGCACATATTGCTCTTACTCATAACAAGCAGCGGGTGCTGACATGACCATCTCGCCCATTCCAAAGTGCTCATAGGTGTCGCTTAGTCCTCACGCTGCAGTCAACCCTAGCTGCTGTCAGAGCAGGAGATGTTCACCCCTACGTGTGCAAACTGCAAATGAATTGTGCATGAACGAAGCTTTTAACTCATTTAAATCAAGTGCTACAATTGCTGAACCTGCCAAAGAGGATCTTGACCAAAATGAGGATGACCCACTTTTTCTGTGAGCTAGCACAGCCTATGGTGTGTGGAGGGATGTCTGAAAAGACAAAATAAAATTAAAAAAAAAAAATAGCCCTGAATTAGGACCAGACTAGCACCAGACTAGTTGCCATTATTTTTTTTTTTACGTGCTTCGGAGTTTGTACGTGTTTTGGAGTTTGTACGTGTTTCGGGGTTTGCATGTGCTTTGTCTGTAGGGGCCACCGTAAATATATTTTTATTTATTCGCTCCACATAAAATGTAATAAATGAATCATATAATACAAAAATCAAGTATTTACATTTCAACTAATTAATTTAACTATTAAATTTTCAGCTTTTTCCTTTTAAACAAATTTAAAGTGAAACAACAAAAAACAGTGCAAACCACAACACAATTAAATATAAATTAAAATATGAAAACAAAAAGAAGATGCATATTCTCTGTCATATGGGCCTGCATGAATAAACTTTCTGAATCCTTTATCATCCACAACTGAAAATAGTTGTGGATGATTATTATACCTTTCTAATGTGACGTTGTTGTCCCTGGCTCTCTCTCTCTCTCCCTCCCGCTCTGTTCCTGTGCTACTGCGAGTGTAACTACCGCCCCTCCCCCCTCTTCCCAGCGCAAGCACAAGGCTCGTGTGCGGAGTGAAGCGGAAAAAAGTGCAAGAGAGAGGGTGAGAGAAGGAAAAAAAAAAAAACACGGCTCCCAATAAGGAGCCGGCTCCCATCGTTCACTTCAAAGATCCGGCTCAAAGAGCCGTTTCGTTTGCGAGGGACACATCACTAATGGACACCGACAAAGACAAGTAGTGCTCCACCGCTACATAGCAATGCTTATAAATGTGGGCACACACACAAAACAAACAGATGCAACCATTAATATAATGTTTTATTAATGTCATTTTTAATTAATCACATTTTTAATATATTATGTATTCAGTCGTTTTCAGAGACCTGAAAATCGCCTAAGGAATTATTTAAAAATCTGAGAGATGGAAAAAGAGACAGAAGGAAAACATGCAGGACACACATAAAAGTGACAGGCTCAGGCTGTATACAGAAAAAGAGTATTTTCTGTTTATGTTATTAGCAGTACTAAATAAAATGCACACGACCCATGTTTCAGATCCAGGGAAAACAAGGACACCTTAACACTTTAAGACCTACCATAGAACCAAGTTTGCCAGAGCTTATCTTTATATTTTTAGGTTCTGTAGTGCCATTTTTGGGAGTATTTCAAGGTGTTATGCATTAACACAACCAATATATCCCAAATTTTAATAATATGCATGCATTAAGTCCATAGTAACTACATGATTTGCAAAAAAATTGCAATAAACTACAAAAAAATCCTTTTTGTTTCTTTTTTTAAACATATTTCTAGTTAGAGAAAATTCGGAGGTTTATCCCTCAAAACTGTAAATGCAAAAAAGTTGCACAAAATAGTTTCTAACCACAGGAAATTTATTTTGTGGTCTTCATAGTTTTATTTTTGAGATACACCAATTTTTATGTACTGCAGGAAAAACAAAAATAAATATTTTAATGCAAATTTGCAAAAAGAAAAAAAAAAGAAATAGCATGTGCATCAAAATAATTTCCAACAGTTTAATTTAAGTTCTAAACATCACAGGAACTATACAGAAAGGCATAAACTCAAACATGAATTTTAAAAAACACCAACATATCTTTGTAAATGCTCTATAGGAAAAAAAAACATTTTCCGCGAAAATTATGTCACTACAGGTAAATAATTATCTGTACTGTTTGGGATCCAAAAGCACTGTAGCCTGCCTGAAAAAGCCCTAGCTTTTGAAAAATATGCTAAAGGTAAAATGAAAGCTCTGTCATAATTCAGGCCTGTAAGTTTCCAAACTTATGAATGATTACTACCTGGCAGGCAGTATGTTCTTTACACAGTCATTATTCTGTATGTGACATGTGTACTTTTGAAAGACAAATCATTTATTTTGTTTTGCATGCAGGCCAGCTGGGATACGCACCAGCCCAGCTGTGACCCTGACAATAATAACTGGGAAATAATTGATGGATGGGGGACAGTATTAGCTCTGAAACCCTTTATAATCATCTTTGTAAACTTTGAATTTCAAGGACTAAATAAAAAATAGTGTTCTGGAGGTAGATCAAATTAGTGTTCAATTACAGTGATTTGCTAATTGATCTTACAATTAAACTAACAGTTAAGACATATTGGCCAATATAATTAATTTCTTGATTCTCCTGGGTCTACTTCTGGAACTTACGTTTGGTTGGAATCTTGACTTGCCCTGTGTTATGATAATAATAAAACTGAAACTGTTCCAAATATTTTAGCATACGTTTTGTTTTTAAATCATGTAAGCCTTGTCTTCACTTGTTGGTATAACAGCAACATGAGAGTTTTCCTGCCCTATGCAGATACAGCAGAGGTAACACCAAGCAGCTGGGCAAGTTAAACCAAACCATATACACCAACATCGAACATTTGCCAGTGCTGCTCAGCAGAAGTGACTCCTTGAGAACACTTGAAACAAGAAAGCCAACAACCCATAGCCACACAGCACAAGTTATAGCAGTGATGGTGTAGAAAGCTCTCAGCTTTGATTGGTCAACCATCTCCCTTTTCCCACCTCCTTCCCCTGGCCCTGGGCGAATCAGAACACAGAGTACAGAGAGGCTGCACAAAGATATGATTATTATGGAGGGAGCCAAAATGCAGAACAATAGGACAGTTTTGTAATTAGGAGGTAATAAAACTTTAACACATGTCATTCCTAAGCTCAGCAGCCAAACACAGCCGATGCTGATGTTTCTGATCCTGACCCCACGGGCATTTCTTAGACTCATGTAGGTGATGGGGTGAACAACAGCCATATAACGCTCTACACAGGTCAGGAGGTGGAAAAATATCTCTCCATAATAAGTAATGCGAGAAGCGTGTGAACCTACAGTCTCACTCACTAAGTGATTAGTGTATGCACCATAATAGATGAGGAAGCACCCCAAGACCCAGATCAGCTCCATGGCAGCAACGTGGTAGGTGAAGATGTCAGAGTGGCTTGCTGTCTTAAAAGTGTGTTGCCTTCGCCATCTTTGGTGACCCACATAAAAGACAAGGACAGAAACAGTGAGTAGGAGGATGATTCTCACTGTATAGAAGGGAATGAATTTAGGTGAATTGTAGGAGCAGAAATAGTCCAGAAGATAGCTTGAGGTGGAGTTAAGTGACATATCTCCTATATGTTGTAGGTCTGAAAGGAAAAAAAGAAAAAAAAACAATTAGAGAGACAGACAGGGGAAGGATTAAAAGTTCAGTTATAATGCATCTTATTAAAGAACTGTACTTTAAGGCAGTCATGGACCAGTTAGTATAGCAAATATATAAAGCAAGATATATGGAATTATGTAGCAAAGAAAAATAGATACATATCACCAAATGTTTTATATTATAAATTCCTGAAAGTAGCCGCACTTTGCTTTGTTGACACCACTGCAAACCCTTGGCCTTCTCTCAATGAGCTTCATTATGTAGTCACCTGAAATGGTTTCCTGTCACAAGTGTGCCTTGTTGGCATTCATTTGTGGAATTTCTTGCCTTCTTAATGGGGTTGGAACCATCACTTATGTAGTGCAGAAGTCGGTTTGGTACACAGATTAGAGACCAGATAAATGCAACACAGTGTTCTAGTAGCAGACACATTCAGACGAGACTGCATGAATCCAGCCTTTATGGTCAACTAGCTGCTAAGAAACCACTACTTAGGAAAAGCAGAAGAGATTTGTTTGGGCCAAGAAACACAAGGAATGGACTTTAGACCAGTGGAAATCAGTTTGGTCAGATGAGTCCAAATCTGAGATCTGTGGTTCCACCCACTGTGCCTTTGTGTGATACAGAAAAGGTGAACAGATGGTTTCTACATGCATGGTTCCCAACATGAAGCATGGAGGAGGAGGTGTGTAAGGGCTACTTGTCCAATAACGATAGTGATGGAGTGCTGCACCAGATGGCCTGGCCTCCACAGTCACCTGACCCAAACCCAAGTGAGATGGTTTAGGGTGAGATGGACTGCAGAGTGAAGGCAAAAGGGCCAACAAGTGCTCAGCATCTCTAGGAATTCCTTCAAGGCTGTTGGACAATCAGTTGCCTACCTCATGAAGCTCATAGAGACAATGAGAGAAAGAGTCTGCAAAGCAGTAAGCAAAGCAAATGGTGGTTATCTTTAAGAATATAAAATATAAAATGTTTTGAGTTATGTAGTAAACAAAAAAATTATGAAATAAATTCATGTGTTCATTCATAGTTTTCATGCTTTCAATGAAGATCTACAATGTAAAATAAAGAAAAACCATTAAATGAGAAGGTGTCTCCGAACTTGACTAGTTGTGTATGTTCCAATACAAAACACATTGTGTCCCTTATTCATGACATAATATAATTATATAATCCCAGTCAAAGTTCTTAGATCTACCTAATCAACAAACAAGTATTAACAAGATGTCTGATCTAATCACACATAAAGCAGCACAAAAACATCTGTACAGTGGATAACATTTATAAAAGATTTAAGTAACCTATAGTTAACACAGAATAATTTATGGAAGAGCATCCTTTGTCTGTGCTGCTGTCAGAAGGAATCATCTAATATCCCCCAAAATCTTCAAGATTCATCTGTTTTTATGGCAGTTGCATCAGTTTAAAAAGATACATAACAGCTTAAATATGTATGAAAAAGAAGGCATTTAAAAATTAAGTTGTCACTATAATAAAAGATATTAAAGAGCACCTTATTGCTGAATTGTTTCCTCTAGTTCACGTCTCCAAACTGACTGACTGCTATTCACTCTAAACGTGCGCTGATGCTTCTGCTAGTGTTCAGGGTGCTCACAGTTGACACAGCAATAGAACTATGTGAGCTTTTTGCATGAATCATTAGGTGGCACTTAATGTAAATTACAGCAGCAAATTGTACTTCACAATTTGGGTCACAGAGCAGTATTGTAGGGTACATCTGTATTGTCTAACCATGTGGAGACTTTATGTAGTGAAAATAGAATTATTCTTATTTTCACCCAAACCAAAACTAGCAAGCAGTTTGTGTAATTGATGCAACTGGTTTAGATTCAGTTTTTAGATGTGACAGAAAATAACATGCACATTGGACTGTGAACAATGTGGAAAATGTAGTGTTAGAGATTTTTAATATCTATGTTTTCATTCATTCATTACATCTGATAGTGTTCAAAGGGCATGTAATTAAAAGCAGGTGTTTATTCAAATTAAGCAGTGTCATGTCACCTGTGTGTACACAAAGCAGATTTATGGGATCTCATTTCCATTCTTTATGGAAGCGGAGAGCTACCAACCAGGCCAAAGAAAAAAAGAGCTATATCGCATTATAATGAGAAAACGTTATCATTCTAACAATATGCTTTTCATGATAGTACAATATACTTTTCACATTCAACATAATATCACGTTATTACAATATACATACTCATCATGTTATAAAAAAGCCTTTCATGCTCTTACAATATAAATATTATATTGTACGAATGTGATCATGTACTGTACAAGTATAAGTATATCCTATCCTAATCCTATATAAAAGTATAGGATTATAAGGCCCCAAAGGTAAAAAACTACATTTTCCGCGAAAATGAGGTCACTTCCGGTTCTAGACAGGTAATGGCGGAGGAAGTGTTTGAACAGCTGATCGGATCCTCAAAGCGTGTTTCTGGAATATTATGTTTTTGTTGCTGCAAGTGCTTTTTGTGCAATTTTTGCAAAGCTATATGTGGAAGTACAACTGCTCTAGTTTCATATGCAAAAAAATCATTGCGCTAGCTTATGTGGTTGCAGTTCTACAGGGATTTAAAAATAGTTACTGTTCCAACCTTCTGTAGCTCCTGATTCTTTTGATTCTGAACTGGTAGAAAACACACGACTCGAGACATCATACTTCACTTCCCGTGTTCTTCTTTATTTACCCATGCACATGGGGAGATGTGCACAGCACAAAGCCTCCTGCAGATCTGAAGGCCTCTCCTTCAGTCATGTACATTTATAACTTTTGTCACACAATACATTTACACACTTTGACCTGACCCTCCACATGTGACTGTGATCACTGAATCCATACGCTCCATCCCATGACCATGTATGTGTGTAACTGTCGTGTCTCTTACCCCCATATGTCCTGGCTCCCTACTCCTCCTGCTATTCTCGTGCTATGAAGATATCCAAATGCCCTACTTCTTTTCCCTGCTTGCTTCTTACTTAAGGCCAGGTCAGAAGATCACTCTGTGGACACATATTGACACATCACTGGCGTCTCCTCTCCTGCATTATCTACCCCCACAGTTACACGCATGATGTTTCACATGATCTCTCCCCCTCCTCAAATTATTCATACTTTATTCTTTTGCTGCATTTCTACAAACAGAGGCCTCTTTTTAGCAAGCAAACCCAATATATTTATCCACATTACGCAAAACGGAGTGTGTCCGCTCCAACCGGTCACGTTTGCTGTCTAAGGACAGCGCTAGCAAGCACTCTCTGCTTATGTCCAAAAACTAAAAAAACAAAACAAAACAAAAAACACCCCTTTGTATTGGTGGAAAAATGTACAATGCTGACCAATCAAAAAATGACATGGGAACATGACATTTGGTTGTTTAGGAAAATGGGGAAGTTTTAGGAGTGACAGCGAGAGAGAGAGAGAGAAAGAAGGCAGAAAAGCGAGAGAGAGAGCGAGTGTTTGGAGTGTACAGTTAGTAAGTTGTCTTGTGTAGTGTAGTGGATAGTTTTGTGTTGTGGGTCAGAACAATGAGGTGACAGCTGAATGTCACAGTTGCTGCCAAAACACCACCAAAAGCAGATTACAGTGTCTCCAGGTAGAAAATAGGAGGAGTGATGATAGCCTGTTGTCAGAAGTGCAGGTATCAGGCTGTGATATTCAGCTTTATAGTGGACAGAAATTATTTTTTGGAGTGGCACAAATAATTTGTGTGGCATCTTATTTAACGCAGAACACCTGATTGTTCTGTAAATAGTTTAAAAGGGTTATAAAAAAAAGGTAAATGGCTGCAAATAACTTTGTTGTTTGCAAAACTTGTGCATAGGCCTTTAAATGCAAATAAATGGTAAATTTTAAAGTTATGAAATATGATTCATTAAACATGTTTGTGGTTATAACAGTAAAAAAAAAAAACTTTCTCTACTCGGATGTGTGTTTTTTGTCTTGTCTAATTTTAGATCATTTTAGTACAGTATGTCAAAATGAAAACATAACTTTAAATTCAGAAATGTGAGGTTGTACTGAAGAGAATCATACCAAACAACACAAAGTAAATAGTTTTTTAATATATTTCTAATTAAAATCACATGTACAAAATGTCGTTGTCAGTTTACATTCCCAGTATGTGCAGTTGTGAACCTAACCCTTTTTTTCCCATTTGTTTTTCCTTGGCAAATGACAGAGTAAGATGACAAATAAAACATGGATTTTTCTATTTTTTTCTCATTGCTGGCATTTTGCAATGTGATGCCTGATATTTCTTTATTTGTTTGCTTAAATTTTAATCTATATAATAATTTAATTTAAAATATAATCTATGTTTAAAAAAGACATGCAGTTTGACTGTATTTTATCATATGAGATTTTGTTATGATAAAATGTATCAACATTTTTGTTATCTTTTTAATCTTTTGTTTTGTTTTTGTTTTTGTTATACTGTGAGAGAAAGAACAAAATATGTTGTCTGTATTGTGGTGAGACCTGGGGTAGAAAGAGACTGGCCACCTCTACATCACAGCTAAGAGAGGTTAAAAGGTCTTAATATTACGACTTATGTGATTAAAGTGATCAAAGTTCTAAAACAGAGCTTTTCTCTATTTCCTAATAAAAAGGCATTTTTATTCTTAATCAAAGATAAATTAAAATATAAGTTAGATCAATATATTCATTAGTGATGTGTCGGTCGCGGACGAAACCGCTCTTGGAGCCGGATCTTTTTTTTTTTTTTTTTTTTTAAACCTGTCCCGTTTGGTTCTTTTGCCATCAGAATTATTGTCTAAAGGCGAAGAAAGATGCCCAACGGATTTACTTTACCAAATGGACCATCCCAGCCTTGCCGTAATGGTCCATTTGATTCACCTTTATTGTTTATTTTATTTTCACTTGCTGAATACGGGACAGACTTGACTGGTGGAAAGAAAGGGAGAAAGAAAGAGGAAAGAAAAAAACCTGAGAAGAGGGATGGGGAAAAGGGCAAAAAACAAAACCAACAGAATAAGCAGACAAAAATACATATATCGATCACCTGGATCACCTGTTGAGAAAGAAAAAGAAAGCAAGCAGAAGAAAACGAGAGTAATAAACAAGATCACAATGATATATGGGAATATGACAGTAAATACTAAATATTAAACATTATTGTGCAGCACGTGAGATCGACAGTGCACAGTGTGCTTTGAGGTAGGAGCCAAAAAGGGTGTAGTTTGTGTGTGTGATCACCCGTGTGTACACCTGTGAGCATGAACGCGCTTGTTTTTAAAAGGTTCCTTCATGTAATGATCTGGTAGAGGGTGTGGGGGCCACTGCCCCGACCTCCAGGGCATGAAGCAGGTATGGAGGAGATCAAGGCTCCAGACATCCAGAGGCCCCCAGAACACAAGAGACCAAGGAAGACCAACAGAGGGGCAGCCGCCACACTATCCCAGAAAGAGCTGAGGAGAGTCCCAGATGAGGGGTCACTCAGCAGCCGCGAGCAGAAGCCAGGGGGTTGCAGTGGCGTGCCCGTGAGCTCCGCCCGCAGCCGGCTGTGCCTGAGTGGCGAGCCCCGGGCCGTGAGGCCGAGGGCACCCCATCCCCAAAGTGGCCCGAGCGAGCCCCAGGCTCCATGCCCCGATAGGCAGCCGCCAAGGAGTGAGCCGTGTGTACCTGGGCGCCCACCCCGGACACAAAGAACCACCAACGCACCGATGTCTGAGGGCGTCCGCCACGGCAGGGGAAGTGGTGGGGGAGATGGGCCTCCAAACCTTGGAGGGCCTGAGATGTCCCCAGAGAGGTGGCGTCTGATACCCAACCTGACATATAGACACAGACAAACAGGCACACACAGATACAAACATCTATTCCCACCCTCATGCTCTCATATACAATTACTCAACACTCACCCAACGTGGAGACAGACATAGAGAGACACTGTACACACAATCACACTCCCCAAGCACTCTAAGCCCCGGGTCTAGGTACCCTTGCCCTGGAGGGGAAACTGCACCCAGACTCAGGTGGTGTTACCCTTTTCCCTGCGGTGGGAGAAGCAGACCGCCCGACTCCGCAGCAGCAGGGAGGCCCACATTCCAGACCCCAGTCGGACGACCAACTCCTCCTCCTAGCCCCCCCCGCCCAGCAGGCCGCAGAGAACGGGGGTGTAGGAAGACCCAAACCTCCCTCCACCCGCTCATATGTAGTGTTGATGTATGTGTGTTCTAAGGTGCATTTAAAACCCAGGAGGGCAGGGAGCTACCTGCCAGAGCAGCAGGTAAGCGTATAGCCCCTCCTGCTAGCCCTCAATGTCTACGTGTATTTAAAATTGAGAGGTGGGCAACGCACGCCAGGGGTGAGGTGTACACCCTGATGGTAATTTGGAATCCGTGTAGCGTGCCCACCCCAAGATCCTATATGTATATGTAATGAGAGTGTGAGTAATGTGAATGTCTAAGTTGTGGGATAAAATTGAGGCAGAGGCAGCCAGAAGGGGACAGAGGGGGGGGATGTCTCCTCTGCACCCTGGTGACACACCCCTACCCCAAGGCCCTGCATGTGTGGGTGATTGTGGTGGAGCGGGAAGAGGGAGGCCGCTGGAGATGGGGAGGGAAGGAAGGGAGGGCAGTGACCCCTCCTGGGGCCAGCTCCCCGCTGACCCCAGTAGGCACCCCATGCTCTGCAACCCGCCAGGAAAGGGGCCCAGGCCCATCCGGACCAGGGCCCAGTGCAGCAGCGCCGCCCGGCCCCACAGAGCCCGGGACAGTCCACCTGACCCCACCACAGAGAAAACTGCGCCCACCCCATCATCCACTCATCTTCCAGACTACACAAGACAATAGACGCCCAGGCTGAGATCTTCCTCCACCTCTCCTGTATCTCCACCTCCTGCAGAGAGAGTTCCTGAAGAGAGGAAAGCTCCTGCAAGATGTGACAACCTCCCCCACCAGTTGAAGAGCCCCCCAGGTGGCTCGATGCACCGGCGGCACCCTGCGCCAGGGCCGGGCCCCCATACACCCACCCGCCCACAACCTCGGCAACACACCAACCAGGACCCAAGCCCCTGAGGCCCGGCCAGGGCCCCAGCCCAGAGGCGGAGCGCCCCCAGGGAGGGAGGGAGCCGGATCATTGACGTGAATGACGGGAGCCGGCTCCTTATCGGGAGCTGTGTTTCTGTTTTGTTTTCCTTTCTCTCACTCTCTCACTCACTTTTTTCGCTTCACGGCCCACATGAGCCTGGTGTTTGCACTGAGCAGAGGGGGGAGGGGCGCAAACACAGCCTTATGTTTGCCGAGCAGAAGGGGGAGGGGCGAGAGACATAAAATTTATTTTTAAATTTTATGTGGAGTGAATAAATTAAAGCATATTTATATAATAAACATATATAAATAAAAAACACATTTACATTACATTAGTAATTCATTTTGTGCATAATTTTGTATTGTTGTTGATAATTAATTAATTAAAGCAACAAGACAAACTGAAAAACCGGTTGGGAGTCTGACTACAAAATGTATGATTTCAGAAAAGATGTTTACTAAAATACATAAAAATTAAAAAGAAAAAAAAAATTAGTCCGTCGAGACCAAGATGAGACCAAGACGAGACCAAGACCACGTAAAAGTGGTCTCGAGACCGGTCTCGAGACATCCAACTCTAATACTGAGTGTACCTGAAATGGACAGAAATATGTGGGGCCTTGTTCAAAACATCTGGGACAAAGACTCAGTGAAGACAAATAAGATGTATTTCATTTAGAGAAAACAGTTTCCAACTGCAAAGTAAATATAAATAAATAAATAAGCTAACAAAAATAGAATTTTATCAAGTAAAAAACCTTACATTTACAGAACTGACATATTTAACATTTTATTAGTGGTTCCAAAAAGACACCATGAGTTTGGCTTTGTTTGTGAGTACTGAGCTCAGTTATGTCGCACTTATCCAAACAAACACCCCAGTTAAGTTAATGAAGTGAACATAGTCCTAAGAGACTTTATTTGCATGTTTCATTTGTGATAGAGTGCTGTGCAAGTATGACTAATGTCATCATAGTTTATTTAGAAAATGTGAAACAGGTGATTCATTGTAATGTGCAAAGATACATGGTCACACAGGATACAAGGCACAGAGCGAGTTTGTGTGTTCTATTTATACTGACTCATTCATAATTAATTTTTTGTAGTGCTGTCAGCGTTAATCTCGTTAAAATGACGTTAACGTCATAACCACATTAACGCGGCAAATCTCCATTAGCGAGTTAGCACGGATCATCCGTGTGTGGGGCTGCATGGTGTCAACGCATTAGCACGGTTAGCTCGTTAACGTGTTGACGCTGTCCAGCCCCATGCACAGGCCGATCCGCGGTAACTCGCTAACATAGATTTGCTGCATTAATGCGGTTATGGCGTTAACGTCATTTTAACGAGATTAACGCTGACAGCACTAATTTTTTGTTATCATTTATTTTTATTAGTTTGAACATATAGTTAATTCAGTTTCACCACAACAATGTCTGTAAACGACTGAGCGGAAGAGGATTTGAACTTTACTGTTATTGCAGTTTGTACAGAGACATGAGTGAAACAATGCAAGGAGGAAATTTTTAGATGTAAGCAGGAGGATGACAGCGATGCTAATCAGGTGATGAAAAACATGTCACTGCAGCTCAGGGGGCTCTGAGAAATTAGCTCACTCAAAACCTGCTGAACTGCATTCTAGCATTTTTTTCAGTCCGTGTGAATGTGTCAGAGGTGATGAATGTTTCCACATTCAGAGATTCCTCCTGTCAGTCAACCCTCTGGATTTTTTAAACACAATTAATAATGAGAAAAAAAGGTAAGTAAATGTCCATGTTGTTGATCAGAGCAGCTTCACAGGGTTAAAATCAGACCTGAAGAGGGCCCGAAGCTCGAGCACTTTCATTTTGTTGAGCCTTTTTATGGTAACAAATGTTTTTTTTCCTCCAGCTTTAACACAGAAAACCTGCAGCATTGTTTCTGTTAATCCATCTGAGACATACACAGAGATCTTTATGTCATCTTTATACAAAATCAATGAATAATTGCTAGAAAATTTCCACTTGACAGACAGAATGCTGTGAATGTTGCTCTTAGTCTGAAATTTGAGGTTTTTTTTTTTAAGTAATATTAGCCTGAAAATACACACAACCGTGCAGGCACATAAAAAAAAGTCACAGAACAGAGGGAAAATGAATGGGAATAGAATTCATGCCACACAAATCAAGAGAAAGGCATGTTGGAGAACAAAGTGCTTGGAATTGATGCAAAAGTATGAGTTTAGAGTCTGTGTGTGTATGTGTGTGCGTGTGGGTGTGTGTGTGTCAAAATATGACCCTGTGAAAACTGCTCAGCCAGGCCTAGCAATGTTTTACTATGTTATCTGCAAAGGGATGAAACTCCCAAGTTGACCGGTGCCATTAGCCTCCCAGGAGAATAGTAGGAGTCCTCCTTGCAGCAGCCCAGCTAAGACAAAAGACTGTTGTAACTGAAAAGATATGGAGTGTAAGTTCCGCCATACCATATATCATCAAACAAGATGTGACCTTCCCATGAACTTAACGTGTATGAGGTATGCCGAAACAGCAGAAGGGAGTGAACATCCTCCCATCTCAGAGTGCACACAGAACTAGCTAAGCATAAATGATTATATGTTTCTAAGTACAAATGGCAATCTTAAGTTATCACTCTCACAATCTCTGTGTGATCTCTACCAAGACAAAAAGATCGGAGAGACTGGTGTCACGACACTAGTCAGACTTTTACCTTTTCACAAAAGGTTAAAAAGTGATTGTCCACAATTTGGACTTTAATTCCAGAATATTTTTGCATAATATTTTATTAAAGCAATTTTGCAAGAGCAAAGCAAAATAAAATAATATCAATAACAAAAAATGATCAAATAACATGTATCATATTTATCTACTTAACCTACTCTGAGCTAATGCTGATTTTGTTCTTGTCTTTAGTGGAAAGAGGCTGAAGAAAGGATGAGCATACCTGGATCCATAGATGCACTTATTGATGATAATCACCCACAAGGAAAGCAGCACTCTCTGGGCATTTTGTAGAAGTACGATGTAACCCAAAATCCTTCAGAATTAACCATCTAACACAGCAAAAATGAGCAGAGAGGAAAGCCAAAAATATACAACCAGTTTGCAGAGGTCGGGTTGGACTGGGACAATACCTCTACCATCCCTCTTTGAATTTTCAACTGTGAACCTCTTATATCCAATCATCTAAACTGCTCATCTCACAGAAGACAAAAGGGAAGAACCCCGAAAGTCTTTTACTGCCCACTGTTATACCACCTCTAACACCTAACCTCACCTCTGGGGACATATAGTCACATCATTAACATTTAATCACCCGATGTGCACCCACACGTTACCATCCTCTCTCTATCTGACTTACATGATCTAACACACAGTTTAAAGTTTAAAATGACTTCATCATATTTTCTTCATTATTCTAAACAAAGAAATTCTAACATATTTAAACATTCAACAACATATAAATATAATTCACTTCATGTTTCATTCAATTATTCATTAGATTTGTCTTTAGCAAATTCTCACATGAAAGTTCATTTTAACATAATCCCTTTTTAATTGAAGTACATTGGAATATTTTACCTTTTTAAAACTGAGTTTGTCAATCACCATCTATTTAATACAAGTTCTTTTTATTAAATCATACATTTTATAAATAAACCATTTTCTGTGATTTGCACTCTGATCATTTTAATCACTTAAAGGTGGATGTTCACCCCCTCTCAGCTGTGACAACAAGCAGCGGGAAAGGGGGACTTCAGTCTCTCTCTACCTCATGTCACCTGACACATCTTGATTGACACTCACTGCTTTACAGGATTGACATTAAGTTTAAAATGATGGATGCACCAACGTACTAAACTATTTATAGCAAAATACAACCAACTTCTTGAATATTCTCAGAATTTTAAAGAACCCACCATTAAATCTTAACAACCACCTAAAAACAAATGCACAATCACTCAAAAACACAACCTAACACCCCAGCAAACAGTCTACACTCCATCAATTATAAATATACGAAATAAAACCACTGGATAAGTGCAGCTGAAAATCAATAAATAAAATTAAAGTCTTTCTTCTGATGATGCTGCCTAAGGGAAGCATGCATAATGTAAACAGAACTGGTGCTAGCATGGACCCTGGTGGAACTCCATAGTTAACCTTAGTGTGTGAAGAGAACGCTCCATGAAGAAATCAGAGTCTATTAGATAGATATGATACAAACCACTGCAGCGCAGTACCTGTAATACCTACAGTGTGCTCTAATAGCTCTAATAGGATATTATGGTCAACAGTATTTTTTGAACACTGCACTGATGTCAAGCAGGACAAGCACAGAGTTAAATCCACTGTCAGAGGCCATGAGAAGCAATGAGCTCTGAAACGTGACTGAAACTCCTCAAATAAACCATTCTAGTACAGTTAGCTGTTTTACAGCTAATGCATTTTATTTATTTTGGCACTGTCGGGTCATCTAACTAGTCAAACACATCTGCTATATGATAAAACCAGTGTAAGCATTACTGAAATTACATACGAGAACATTTCTATTTTAAAGGAACTACAGCATTTATATTCAAGATAGCGGTCTTTTAAGTTTGCTTAAATCACTATTTTCATTCTTTTTCACTTGCAGCTCAGTTACATTTAGGAACGAAAACTACAAGCAGACAATGAAAAAACCTCTGCAATTATCTGAAATCAGTACAAACCAACTATGCTGAACAGATTCTGCTTACATGACAGTGAGAGGTGTGAAGACAGGTCCCTTTTTTTTCAAAGTATTTTTTATGAAAACATAAAAGTAGCACTGCAGCAGTTGCCCTGACAACTACAGATAAATACTCAACTACAATTCATCAATAGTTTCCTAAAAGAAAAGCAACATGTGAATTTCCCTGCTCTGTGTAAATAAAGCAGCGGTAACACCAAACAGCTGGGAAGGTTTAGTCCCTCTAGACTTATTAGCACCAAGCACTTGACAGTGTTGCTTATTACAGGGATATTGGTCACTGGAACAGAGGCAAGCAGCCCAATGCACCACAACCAGAGCACGGATGATATAACTGTGATGGTGTAGAAGGCTCTTTGCTTTGATTGGTCAACCTGTTTCTTTTCTCCACCTGTGTCCCCTGGCCCTGGACGAATCAGAACACAGAGAACAGCAAGGCTGCAGAAAGATATGATTGTTATGGATAAAATCAAAACACATAACAATTGTATGGAGCGTTCATTATGCATAACTAGAGCTCCACAGCTCAGTCCAAAACATAGCAGCCAAGCACAGCCAATGCTGATGTTTCTGATCTTGACCCCACGGGCGTTTCTTAGACTCATGTAGATGATGGGGTGAACAACAGCCATGTAACGTTCTACACAGGTAAGGATGTGGAAAATGATCCTCCCGTAGTAAGTCATATAATAAGCATTTAATCCAAGGTTTGTCAGTGCTGAGTTATTAATATAAATGCTACCAAGAATGAAGAAGCCCCCAACGATCCAGATCAGCTCAATGGCAGCCATGTGGTAGGTGAAGATGTCAGAGTGACTTGCTGTTTTAAAGGAGCGCTGCTGCCGCCATTGTCTATGACCCAGGTAGAGGACGATAGTGGAGAGAGGGAGGAGGAGGATGATTCTCAAGGTATTGATGGTAATGTTTACGTATCTGTAAACGTTGTAGTTGTAGCAATTCAGAACACTGGAGGTGGATGAGGAGTTAACTGACATATCTGCCATATCTCCGGTATATTGTAGTTGTGCTGAGAAAAAGGAATTACAGAGAAATAAGGAGACAGAAAGTATAGAAGTAAAAAAAGGAAAAAATAAATTAATATGCTTTAAAGTTATATTTAACCTTGGTAGGGTATTGGTGTAATCTCACATTTTCTTAGTAGTTACATTAACGTTAACATATACTATCATAAGAAAATATTTGTTGACAAATATTTGTTAATAAATGAATGGTAATAATTAAAAAAAAACAAGAAAATTACATACACTGACAAAATCCATTTTATAATTTTGTACCTGAATGCATTTTATTCTTGTTATGTGTATACATTTATCTTTATGCTTGAAGCTACAAAACAAAGCTCTGTCACTACAGGTCACATTTACTAAGAGTTTCTGCTGGTGCAAAATACTTTTTTATGTTGAACAGCTACCAGGATTTAATAGAGGCACAGTGTAAATTTTGTAATTGAATGAGGTAAACACAGGAAATTCTGTGGCTGGTCTCACTGCAAAGGTATTTATCAGTTTCCAGAGCATGATGTTTTGGGAGGAGAATATTTAACTGATACATGTAAGTCATAAGTCATTACTGAGATTTCTGACACTCAGCTTAATGCAGATTATTCAATCGATTCTCATTTTAAAATATCAGTATTTTAGTAATTTGGGGTACATTTGTTGTTTATGATTATTGGGAACACAGTGAAAAGTAACTATGTTATTGGGATTGTTTATATGATTGGTAGGAATTACTTTTCCTTCTGCCTGTCACAGTGATATGCAAATTATGACTGTATGAGTGCATCACAGCTCATGTGTGATGTGTGACGCTATTTCAGCTCCACAAACAGCCAATGCGGTTTGTGACACATGTGGCAAGACCACAAGCCTTGTCTGACAAAAGCAAAAAATAAAATATAACACAGAATCTAATGATGAGTTTATGATGAGGCAAAATGAAGGAGGAGAGGAACAGGTGCTGCTAGGGTGAGACAAATGTTGCTCGTTGAGTCCTTTCCCATTACTAGCACTCTCCAGGTACAGAGAGAGAAAAGGTGGTGGTATCGGATCTAAAAGGAAATCAGTGGTCTTGCAGATCACTAGGGAGTTCATCTCTCTGTCTCTGTCATGGTCCTGAGTCCGTGGACTCAGTGATTTGGGGTTTGGTGTATTTATTATTATTATTGTCATTATTATTTGTGGACTCATGTTCTAGTTTTGGGATAATTTGTGTTTTGGGATTTTCTGCTTCTGGGATTCTGGGTTAGTGCTCCCTCTGTTGGTCCCTGTTGTTAGTGTTTCCTCTGTCTCGTCAGGTTAATCAGGTCCATCTGTGTCTCCCACCTGTGTGTGATTTCCCAGTGTCCCTCTTTGTGTATTTATGTTGTGTGAATTGATGTGCTGGTTACTGGTCCATCTGTGTTCGTCTCCTGGAAACTGTCTGTGAACCTGTGTGCTTTCCCTGCTGTTCCCCTTCATGTTCAGGTTTTCCGTTCAATAGTTTAGTTTCTCCCAGTTTAGATTATCCTAAATTCTGTTTTTGCCATCCCCGTTTTGTGTTCTTTCATTTATAATAAATCCCCCTCGCATCTCACTGTCTGCATTCGAGTCCTTTTCCCACACACCACAAGACTGTTGCCCCAGCCGTGACAGTCTCATTTAAAATAAAATGCTGGAATTGCACCCACTAGTTCACAGATTAGAAATCCAATCGGTTACATTTGTAGAACATTTATTACCAAAGATGTTTATTCAAATCAAACTTAATTTCTGGACTATAACCCGCCCTGCTATCATGATGTTGAATTTGAAGTCACAAATAAGTATTTAAACTTAATAAAAACTGCAATATCATCAGCAGTGAAAGTTGGGTTTTTTTTGGTTGATTTTAATTTTGGGTGTCAAATTGGGATATTTTTTATCCTATTTTCCAATTGTAGCTCTAACAGTGATCATTTCTTAGCACAGGTAACAATCATTTTCCATTTCTTATTGACTTTCAGGGACATCTGCTTTGGTCATAGTGTGCTGCTGTTATATCACCTTTTGCTTGTTGTCATTCTGCACCTTTGGGGGCCTAAATGCATATCATAATTCAGTCTTAGTAGGCTGCTGAGTTTAAGTTCAGCATGGCCAAAATATTACATTACATTTTGGACACAGATAACAGCGTGTGTGTGTTTTTTCCACAGCTTTTATAGTGTATTTAAATTGTGTAGGTATCATTTATTAGGTTTCCGATACAATATCAATAATTTTAATACATTATATGGCCATTAAACTAAACAAGTCCCATTTAGTCAGGTATAAATACAATTTTTAATTCATGATGATCAAACTTTTTACTAAGATAACAGAGAGCTGCAATGTATTTTTTTCTCTTTAACGTGTTTAATGAGAAGCAATGGAAGTGTAATTGTTTTTTAAATAAAGGTAACTGCAGAGTTTTAATTTTCTACAAACAAAGACATAAAATGCAAACTTTTGTGAATAATATGGATTATAATAAAGAACAAGTACCTTGTCTGTCGTCTCGTTGTTGTTAATTTCAGGCGTCCAAACTGAGTGATTGCTGTTCACTGCAAATGTCCTCTGAAGCTTCTGGCTTGATTGTGCTCACCGTCACAGCAGCAGGACTGTCTGAGCTGTTTGCAGCAGAGTCTTCTCTGACTCAGTTACTGTGAACTATATCAGGCCAAAAAAAATTCTCAACTTCTTCTGTGCATAGAGAAAATGCAGTCCTGCTCTAGGGCCCATTCTAATGACTATGGACCCTTTATGTGGCAAATAATAAATAACAGAAATTCAAACATGCAGTAAATAAACACCAACTCAGAGTTGAATTAGTTCAGACTTTACAACAAAGTAAAGTTGAAACTGTTAATGAAGTCTGAAAAAACAGTAAGCCCTATTTCATTATACTGACTCATTTCCATATGACCTGCTGTGCTTGAGCCTACCAGTCCATTACCTTTGACAGGATTCAAATGTACTGCAAAGAAAAAACAGGTGTTAATTCAAATGAGGCAGAATCTTGCAGACAGTGTGTACAGGGAGCACTTTCTCATTCTCATCTGCATGATTCATGATTCATGACTGCAGTAGAAGTGGTTTGTTTTATGTGCTGGATTCAATTTCCATGAGTTAAAAAAAACTGCATTCACAAATTGTTGAACAATTGCAGAATAAGTCTTCTCAACGTAAAATTTTGAAGACTCCTGCCATCATCAATAGTTCATAATATCATCAAAATAAACCATCAATCTAAAGAAATCTCAACAGGAATCCCTAAAGGAAAACATTACATAATAGAGAGTGTTTACATCTTCTCTGCTTTGATGACCTTTGGAAACTATAGGACAAGGACTGAAATTTCATCAATTTAGGACTCGAAAAACAAAAATAAACAATGGAACAATATTACATGTAACTGTGATTTTTCTATCTCTTTGTCTCATGTCCTCCAGGTGTAGGGCATCCACTTATTGGCTTAAACTTGGTATACCCGTACTGGCTGCTCTAAGCATAGGTGACCAACCCCTCACCATGGATCATTTCAAAAGGAGCAGCTTTCACATATATTGTTCAAAATTGGCAGGAGCAACACAAATAAATAGAATAGAATAAAATAACCCTTTAATTGTCCCACAAGGGAAATTTGGTTGTAACAGCAGCCAGAAAGACACCTATAAAAATAAACAGAACACAGGACACAGAACAGAAACATACACAATTTTTAATAAAAAGCACACACTTCTTTTTCCAGAGTGAAATGGTACAACATACATCATTAAAGGCTTTAAAGAACAGTTAGTGGGCACAGAAGTTTTAAAATATTTTTTATATTTTCTAATTCACACAGAGTCAAAAGTATGCATACACCCCAACTAATTGTAGTTATTTCTCCCTTAGCTTTTCGCAGCTGACAATTTTTGGACTGGTATGATATCATTTTTTAAGCTGAAGTTTTGCAGGCTGTGACTATTTGATAGCAGTCATTTAATTCTGTTTAAAAAAGTGACATTCCCTGTACATGTTATACAGGGTGTTGGAAATTTTTCAATTCAGTTGTTTTGCAATAGTGGCAGCATGTTTCAGCGGTCCTACTCCGCCCCAGCATGAAACACTGCGACATTTTCTCCCAGGGAGATATAATGCTACATACAGTTTGACTCTAAATACATCTGAGAAATGTGTCAGTACAAAGAAAGTCACAGCTCACATGTGTGTGCACAAAAGCAATTTTATAAAGAAGAAGCAGTGGATACTTTACATATGCCTATGCTGATGCAGAGTTTTGGTGAAATATTGGAATATAATATGTTTCATCTTTTCATTTCTTGAAACTGTCCCAGCACATAATGGATCTGCTTCTAGAAACTTAAAAATAAAATACCCAAAATAAATGAAGCACATTAATGTCTTTCTATTTTTTTTTATTTGTACTACTTGCCATCATTGCACTGTTGCGTGTTTCACAACAGTTGTATTAACATGCTGGTGAATTTGTTGTTGTAACTTTGATTTTCCCACAGCAAAGAAATCCCAGCAGCAGCAGCAGCAGAGCCACCATCACGATGTTGAACACAGTCCGTAAGATGAAGTAAAGATGAGTCTCTGTGTAACTGACTGCAGAAATAATATACATTAATTAGTTGTGTTAACCTTGGCTGGTTACTTAATATCTACATTTAATTCTGGCAAATTCAAGGACTGAAAAATTGCCAGAAACTGCATTTTGTCTAATGCCCACCTGACTAATGAACAATTAAACAAACACGTTTATAGGCTGGTACAAAACACTCTTTTGCTATATTTCCTCCGTCTCTATACAATATATTTAAATATAAATTATATGAGATTAAATGTTGGTTAAATAAATGAATGATTGATACTAAATGATAATTATTTAACACTTATATATGCACACACTTTTCCTCCATATGTGAATTGACTGATTCCTAAATAGCACTTTTCTGTTCTCCCAGACCACTCAAAGTGCTTTATACTATTTGCTCCATTCACACCCATCCACACCACAACTAAACACCACAACTTCTGTCTAACATTCACACTCTGATGGACACATCGGAGAGAAACTTAAAGTTAGTATCTTGCCCAAGGATATTTGGCATATAAACTCGGATCGAAGCACCAACCTTCCAGTTAACAAATGACCTGCTCTACCTCCTGAACTATAGCCACCCCTAAATACTGCCATAGTTGTTATTAAGGTGGATTTGTATTGATTTTTTTCAGAAAACAAATGTGACTCGTAAATTATTTTTCAGTGAAACACTGTATTTAATCGCACAAACAGGAGTGCAATAAAATAGAAAATATAAACGTGTATGTAGGATTGATGCATGAATCAGCAGTGATTGACCAAATTCCACTCGGAAAAGGAAGAAAAAAAGTGTCTCACCTGTGAGACATGGCAGAGAGACAGACAGCCAGCTTGCTAGGGATTCACCGCCTCCTGAAATGTTGCACTTGTAAAGTCCTTCATCTGTCTTATAAACTTCGTGAATGGTCATGTTTCCTGTTGAGCTGCTCCCTATGTGACGCCCATTTTTGTAGAAATCAGCTGTGAAGTTGGAGGAAACCATCTTGATTCTGCAGCGCAGAGTTACAGCATCTCCCACCATCACAGGAACAGCAGGACTCTCCAGGATCACAGAACCATCTGAACAACAAGTGACTTCAATTTATTAAATGCTGAACTTGTGTTTTATGTGACAAAGTATTGCTGCCTTCATTCAGTCATACCAGTGACAGTGATGTAGATATTGTTGCTTCTGTTCCCTCCTGCTGTCCCACACCAGTATTCTCCACTGTCACTTGCATAAAGATAATGAATGGTGCACTGTGAACCTGTTGGTGTTGCTGTTGTTTTATTACTGGTTGTGTTGCATTGCTCTACTTCCTCTTTCATCTTATATAACATGTGTCCATTAGAGATCTCCTCACAGTAAAAAATAACTGACTCATATTTAAAAAAACTGGGATTTGTTTGGAACAACACGAAGAGAAACTGCATCTGAGAAAAAACAAAACAAAGGTTCAGCTCATTGTTGAATTAACAACCTGCTGCATGTCACTAAACAATAACAAATAAAATAAAAATACCTTAACAAAGCAAAATGAAAAGCATGACAGCTAATACAATGTGTGCATCACAAATTTTGTGACGATTAAATGTATGACAATCGGTTTTAAGAAAATCACAAATATATATTTTCAATATTTTACTGCTGAGCTAACCACCTTGAGGGGACTGTTGTTGAGGGGACCGTATTCTCTGCACTATAAGGCGCACTTCAAATCCTTTAATTTTCTCAAAAATCGACAGTGCGCCTTTTAATCCAGTGCACCTTATGAATGAATTCTGGTTGTGCTTACTGACCTCAAACTAATTTTATGTGGTACATGGTGCTCAAAAATCTGTCAAAATACGTTTCAGTACGACTTTGGTAAGCTGCGAAGCCGCACCGCTTGATGGATTGTTGGACCATTACGGCTACTGTTTTCAGGAGCCCCACTGAGTAATCTCGGTCCAAAACTCTGTCCGCTTCAGGTCCCGAAGTTAAACGAACACTGCAGCATCCCTGAGAGTTAAAAACTGTCTAAATTCTTTCATCTTTAATAAAATGATCAGCGTTGCTGCTTTACCAGGTGTAACAATTAAATTTAACATCCAGGCATCCATGAAAACAGAATTAATTAAATTTAACAGAGTTAGAAGTTAGCAGGAAGTTAGCTCGCTAGTTTCCACCTAAACATGATATAGCATGTTCTGACTGAGAGATTTCTGAAGAAATTCAAGCGCACAGCTCTGCTATCAATTCCAACATTAATGAAGAAAACTAAACAGCAGGGAATTTTGAAGGGTGTGGCGGAGGTGTGGTCCTGGGCTCGGCTGCAGGAGAGCCCTGGTGCAGTGAGCTGGAGAGGCAGGTGAGAACACAGCTGATGGCATTTGGTCTGATGACGGGTTCCTTCTCCTTTTTTTAGTAAGACGGGAGAGGAGCAGAGTGAAAGCTGGGAACAACTGAGACCGGAGCTGTCCAGACTGTGGACTGTGAAGAATGAGTTGAGTAAAGTTTGACTTATCAATCTTTTTTGTTTCGCTTAATGCACCTTGTAATCCGGTGCACCTTCTGGTCCGAAAAATACGGTAATTTGGTGGTATAAAAACAAAAGTGATTTGAACTTATCCAAATCTCCTCCAAACACAAAATGATAAATAAAGTTTATATCAATCAGCAAACATACAGCACTCACCAACATTCTCATCATGTCTGCACAACAGGATGTTGACGGTCATCACTGATGAGACCAAGAAAAAAAGAAAGGAAAATGTATGACTTTTATACTTTATTGTTCATACTTTTCATATTTATTGTTAATAATAGTTTTAATAATTTATATTTATAATCTAAGGCACAGGTGTCGAACTCCAGTCCTCAAGGGCCGATGTCCTGAAACGTTTCTGTGTCTCTGTTGCAACACACCTGAATAAAATTAGTAGGTCATTAACAAGACTTTATAGAACTTGACTGCAGGTAACAAATCAGCCATTTGATTGAACATGGTGCAATAAAAGAAGTTTTGTTTTTAAATCTTACACATTTAAATTTACTTTAGTAGGTTAGGGGTTGCCACCTCAGCATGAGGTCTAGTCTTGCTAATGACTTCCAAATTTTTATTCAGGTGTGTTGCAACGTTTCAGGACACCGGTCCTCGAGGACTGGAGTTCAACACCCCTGCTCTAAGGTCTCACTAAAAGGTTCTTCCACATAAATCCTAACCCTAACCCATCCCATTTAGCATTATAAAGACTTAGCTTATAGATTAAAACTAAATTATTAACTTTAACACAGACAGTACTCACGCAGTCTGATGCAGAGAGCTCTGACCTCCATGATATGTTGCTGCAGACTGACCAACAGACTGTGTGGCATTTTTGAAACAACTCTAAATAGTTTTCAGTGAAGCAGAGCTACTGGTGTGGTAGTTCATCTGCCACAAAAACAGCCTGATGCTGCTTTCAGTTCTATTTATAGCCATTTAGCGTTCATCTTCTTTTTCTTGGTTTACAACATTGATGAGAAAAACAGACAATGCTTGACAGCGGAGACATTTCAGTGCAAACTTAGTCGGAGATCACGTTTGCTCACAAACCACCCACAGAGTCTCATAATAGACAAGTGGCAGTACTGTGGGTATGTTATGTCCCCTGGCTATTCTAGGGGATAGAAGGGACTAACATAACAGTTTGTAAATGGTTTATTTTCTGTTAGTCTTAAAGTTTGGGTTCAGACTGGCAGTTAGTTTCAGGGAGAGCCAAGGCCAACATAATAAACAAAACATCCCTGATATGAAAATAAAACAAAATACGTAACTCCAAAGAAAACAAAACTAGCAACACATAAACAGGAGAAAACAAGGGATCAATTAAAAAAGGCAGCTGTCCCCTACAGGCAGACTGAACAAAGACACACAAATTGCACATAAATTTCAAAATTAATGTAAGTAAATGTCAATGTAATGTAATGTAAATGCATAAGTATGGCAGTCAAAATGGCCAGAGGGCCCAGCAACACAGCTCCACAGGCCTTATATAGGGCTCTGCTGATTAGCAACTAGGTGGATTCAGGTAACAGCACCTAACCTAGACAGAACACAAGGCATTCTTTAACAAGAGAAAACCAGCATCCTTCTGGGCAGTATAACAGGGTAGTTTACTGATGTTTATCAGAGTTATGCTATGGGCATAGGGTTATGGGAAAACTGGCAGAAATGACAGATAAACTTTTCACACCACATGGTGCACCTTCAAAAAGAGGTTTTAGAATGAATACAGAATGATCAGACATGCAACAAAGTCAACAAACAAGATGAAGCAAGATGTGATGTTATTGATTTTTATTACTGTATTTCTCATCATTGGCTGCATCATTTTCTATATGTCATGACTTTTCCATTTGTGTGAGGATGAGTTAGTTGTTGTAGCTCTGATTTTTCCACAGTTAAGAATTCCCACCATCCCCACCAGCAGCAGCAGAGCCACCCTCACAAAAATCAGCTTTCAGTTTCTACAGCTTCTCCTTTCACCACATATTAAATACATGTCAACTTTATCTCAGAATATACCAGTGACAGTGAAATTCATAATGTTGCTTCTGTTCCCTCTCACGGTAAAATGTTGCTGGCTCATATGCATTTATCACAGGAACAGCAGGTCTATCCTCTCTATAAGTTGTTGTAGAAGGACAAGGCCTCCCCCTTTAAAAAAAAAAAAAAATCAAATTTCACCATCAACCTTTTTGTGCTTTGTTTAGGTTTAGACAATACAACTACATTTATGATTTAGGATGGAGCATTTAAGTCCATGCACTTTCAGGTAAGCACTGAGGCCTTGGAAGCAACCATAGCAATGGAAGAGACACACCCATTGGGCACCAGAGGGTGGGGGGCAACAGAATGAGTTTTTCGCCCAGTGCACCAATCAGGCTAGGACTGTCTCTGGTGGCAACAGCCAGACTGATCCCACCTAAATGAAACCCACAATGCAACATCCACTCAAATCATATTGTTCAGACTACATCTAAAGGCTTTTCCGAATGATCTCTGAGATTTCGGCCTAGAAAAGAGTTGTTCTTAATGATGTGATCATCAGCCACATAGCCCCTCTGTAACCTTTTGAGAAAGGTTTAAGAGCTGAGGATCTCTTATTCCCTTTTCTGCCTTTTCCTCAACAAGGTGTCAACCAACACTCAGCTTATGACTTGTGCTTTCACACAGTTTGACTAAACAATTATAGAAAGCCATCTCGCTTTCTTTGGCTTTATTGAACAGATGTTGCTGTAGCATGAAACAAGACACCACTTACTATGTCTGGGCACTAGACCACACTTCAGTTAGAGACATGGTCAGTTTCAGACCTTGTAGGTTTTTTTCACAGCGACCACACAAAGGACACAATGAACGCTAAAAAGTGCGGCAGCTGTTTTCTTGTATCAACATTTGTACACTTTTAAAAAGACCAACCAGATTGAGCAAATTTAATTTCATCTTCCAAATAACAGACAGCTATTGCCTGTCAGCTGTACCTAACTGACTACGCACGAACTATAACAATTTATAGACATGTATCAAACTCAACGGACAGCATTACTATTGTCTCTGGTGGAGAAAGCATTAATTTCACATTTATATTTTGGTGATGTGATTTTATACATGGTATGATGATATAACATATATTGCATTCACATGGAATAGCGTGTAAATGTCTATATAAGCAATACCAAATTTCTATTTAATTGACTTGAGTTTTTATATTACCCTTTGTATAATATCTGTTTTCCGAATGTGAGTGAAGTTGCCCCCCCACCTTCTTCAAATCCAACAAAAGTGGTATCAAACGTTTGTGCTACGTTTGTGCTGGTTTGTGCTGCAAAAATTTTGGAGAAACGTTTCGTCACTCATCCAAGTGACTTCTTCAGTCTCAGCTGACTGCAGGTTTCCCAGATCTTATAAACAGTGCATTTGCATAGTGAAGGAAACTAGCACCACTGAATGAACAATGGGCTGCGGGGTTAGTTCCATGATTGTTAGTATGCAAATTCTTATGACCATTGATCAATGACAACTAATCAAAGCCTACAGATCAATGGCCATGAGTGCCATTCACAGAAAGTGGGGAATGGCTACAATCACAGATGGCGAAAGATTTACCCTTGGGCCCCCCTTCTCGATTCAGAGATGGTCAGCATCCTGACAGCCCGATGGACGAAGCTGTCTCTCAGTCTGTGTGTTCTGGCCCGGAGGCTCTTCAGTATCCTTCCTGATGGCAGCAAACTGAAGACGCTGCTGAAGGGATGAGTGGAGTCACCTGTAATGGAGAGGACCTTCCAGATGAGGCAGGTGCAGCTGCTCTCACTACCCGTTGTATTATTTTCCTGCAGAACCCAGTGCAGGAGTCATACCACACAGTGATGCAGCTGGTGAGGATACTCTCAACTGTGCCTCTGTAGAAGGTGCTCATAATGGGGGTTGAATCTCTTGTGCTTCTCAGTTTGCAGAGGAAGTAGAGTCACTGTTGGTCTTCTCCACATTCAGGGACAGGTTGTTGTTGCTGTACCACTCTGCCAGATGGTTAACTTCACCCCTGTAGTAGATCTCGTCGTGGGTCAGCAGAGTGAAGAGAAGGGGGCTCAACACACATCCTTGGGGAGCCCCCGTATTCAGTGTTCTTGGGCTGGAGGTGTTGCTGTCGAGCGTACTATCTGCTGTCTTCCTGTCAAGAAATCTAGCAGCCAGTTATACAGCAAGGTGCTGATCCCCAGCAGATCCAGTTTGTGAATGAGTTGCTGGGGAATGATGATGCTGAACTGAAATCTATGAACAGCACTCTGACATATGAGTCTCTAGTGTTCAGATGTGTGAGGGCTGAGTAAGGGGCAGTTGAAATTCCATCATTGGTTGAGCGTTTTGAACGGTATGCGAACTCAAATGGATCCAGGTTGGGGGGGAAAGTGATAATTTGATTTGATGCATGACTAACCGTTCAAAGCACTTCATAATGATGGAGGTGAGTTTGACAGGACGGTAGTCCTTAAAGCAGGAGGTAGATGACTTCTTGGGTACAGTAATGATGGTGGAGGCTTTGAGGCATGTGGGAACGGCGGCCTGACCCTAGTGATGTGTTAAAGATGTCTGTGAAAACATTTGTGAGTTCCACAGCATAGTCTGTCAGTGCTCCTCCAAGGATGTTATCAGGACCTGGAGCTTTGCCTGTACTGATCTTTCGCAAGGGATCTCCACACACTGTCTGGGGATTTGTTCACCACGGTCTGCAGAGTGGGCTTGTAGTCTGTGATGGTTTGTATTCCTTGCCACTGCCTCCAAGTATCTCTGCTGTCGCTGAAGCTTTGCTGTAGCTGATGCCACATGACAGGTTTGCCCTTGCTGTTCTTTGGCTCACCTAATTCCCGGCTCTGAAGGCTTGGATTTTTCTGCCACACAAATTTAACAACGTGGTGTGTGCTGTACAGTGTAGGAGGGAATGCCTAGACCTCTACATTGGAGAGACCAAAGAGCCTCTTCATAAACACATGGCACAACATAGGAGAGCCACCTCCATGGGACAAGACTCGGCTGTCCATCTGCATCTAAAGGACAAAGGTCACTCTTTCAACGATGCCAATGTTCACATTTTGGACAGAGGAGACAGATGGTTTGAAAGATGAGTGAAAGAAGCCATCTATGTCCACTGTGAATGACCATCTTTGAATGAAGGCCGTGGTTTACGACACCAACTGTCTGCCATCTTTAATCCAGTGTTGAGATCCCTTTCTAGATCCCTTAATGCCCACTCATGTCCTGGGCCATTTGACCTCAGGAAATTTCATGATAGGGTGGGGCTAGATTTTACAATGAGATTACCCGAAACTTACTGACTTACTCACCCAAAACTGATTGTGACCTACACCGGTTTTCACACCTTGGCTCGTGTGATTAGGTAGAGGCTCATTGGGGGGACATTCCCACACGGCTGAAATCTGGGACTCTCCGCCATTTGACCCCAGAACTGAAGAAGCTTCTCGGATAAGAGGTGAAACATCTTCAAGCAACTTAAATAAGTCCAGACGTTTTTCTTTCCAAGCTCCTTAGACTTTGTCTTTCTATATGGCTTCTCCATAGTGTCAGAATAAAACAAAGTAATTTCCCGCTTGTATAAATTCACACTGAAAACCACTCACCTTATAAAAAGATAACCTAATTAAAATGCTCCCCCACTAAGAGGAGGGGAGGTATCACCTTTGGAGGAGGGCTGGAGGCATGCATGTGCGTGCATGAACGTGCATGTGATGAGATAGCCTTTATTTGTCAGTTGCAGTTGCCCACAAGCAAGATGACAGACCTTGCCAACTGTACATACAATACACAAACATCACATTGGGGAAACAGGTCAGGCTAGGTAGCAAAGGAAAAAAAACAGTGAAATGTGTAACACAAAATGATAATCCAGGAGTGCACAGATATCATCACACCATAACACAACACAGACAAGCAACATTGGAGAGTATTCCAGTGTGTAGAGCTGATCTGGGACCGCTGCAATCTTTGATTGCGCCTCCAGCTGATCAGCTGTCCACATCAGGTGGGAGGTAAGCATGGGAGAAGGCTTTGGATTCGGAGGGTGATAGTGCGTATCAGTATCAGTTTACATGTGTGCGTGTGTGTGTCTATCCCGTGTTCAGCTGAGAGAAAGTGTCACCACGCCCGGTTAAGCGAAGGTCAACAGTCTCCAGTCGACCCAGGTGGCCTTGAAGGAGGGACAAAGAGTTCTGATAACAGTCCTGTTATCATGGGAAGATTTTTTGTCATTCCAGTCAGCTTCGACCTTGGCAGGCCTTCAGCTGGCGCCAGTGGGATAGTCACATCAGTGAAGATGGTGAATATTTGAGTTTAGTGTGAACAACTGCATCCATTTTTTTACAGTCTAATGTCCATCACTGGTCACCAGTTCTCTCAATTCCTGTTCTTCTTCTCCAAGCTGTTATCCATATTACAGAGCCATGAGCTTCTCCAAGATCTTATCCATATCGCGTTCAATAACACAGTTTTACTCACAGCCCTGCCCATCGTCTATCATATCAGCCAGCCTTGTGGGATTTTGAACAGCTGTAGCTGCTTCTTGTTCTTTGATAAGCCAGGTCTGAGCCAGCTCCAATCAACCAGAACTCTGTTATCGTTCGTTCAATGTCCTCCAATGAGAGTGTCGCCAGAAACATGATGCAACCAACCATCGAGTATCCGGCAGCAAACGTCTCCGCAGGACGATCGTACTGTCCCAAGCCCAGGAGGGTGTCAATTTCGTTACGGGACCAGTTGATCAAATCCATAATTCTTTAGGTTTTAGGGAACAAGACTGAGAAACTTTGAGGGTTAGAATTAGACGAGACTAGACAAAAGACACAGAAGCAGCAGCAGGGAAGATAAGGATGGGAGAGAGTGAAAGATGCGTCCACCTCCGCCGAGAGCTAAAGTGAAACGTGCGCAACATGCGCAAGTTGTCAGTTCTGGAGGGCAGTAAACTATCACTCATATATTACGCACATTAAAGCTCTAAAACTTTAAAAAAAAATGGGTCCAATAGCGCTAGAATCAAATCTGCTTTATGAGCTACGAATATAAATGCTTATATGCATTTTTTAAATTATGAAATTAATGCACAAATAAAACAAGCAGTTTTTAATTCCTTAAGGGATTTTTGGCAAATTACAGATTAAAAACTTGTAGCAGGTTTGGTCTACAGCAGTGGTTCTCAAACTTTTCACAATTAGCACCACCTCATAGAATATATGGCTCTTGAAGTAACACCCTTATGACCAACATTAAAGTACAGTAGTATAGGCCTATTTAACACCACATACATTTTACACAGACAATTTTATTCTTATATGAATCTTATTTATTTTAACTGTCATAAACAGGATGTGACAAGTGATAATAATAACAACTGTACTGCATTAAAACATTCACAGTAGGTGGGATATGAGCTATTTAAGTGATGACTTGATGAAACCTGCTTCCTGGACCAAACTACTCTGCATTTATTAAGGCCAGCCCAACTTCAGTAACCCTACAAACATCACTGCTGTTTAGTTTTCTGTCTTCATTTATGTCAGAAGTGATAGCAGAGCTGTACGTTTTAATTTTTGCTGTGGCGGTTAAGCTGATTTTTTTGGCTTCCCGACCCTCCTTCATGGTTTGTGCACATTAAAGCTCAGTTTGCTCTTTGAGGCGTTTCAGACAGTGACACAAAATACCATCATGTGGTGGCTCAGCTGGATCCGTTGTCCACCCGCCATTTGATGACCCTCCTCCAGGATCCCCCCAGCCAAGGGAAATACACCGCTCTCAAGGCGCTGCTGCTGCAGTGCTACTCCCTCTCCGATGCAGAGCGGGCCGAGAAACTCCTCTTTCTCTCGGGCCTGGGTAATGGTACCACTTTCAAGCTCATGGAGAGCACGCTGTCCTTGCTAGGAACGGATGACGGTGGATTTCACTTCACTCGCATCTTCCTCCGACAGTTGCCGGTGCAAGCTGGCCTCGCCAACTCCCCGCTGCTGGCTGCAAAAGTGGAAATGCCAGCGCTCAAGGCCCAGGGAAACGCCAGCGCTCTGTAGCAGGTGTGACCGCTGGCGATAAGGAAAGGCTACTCTTCACAGAGGACTCAAGGAGATGTTTTCTGATCAACTCTGGCTCCCAGCAGAGCCTTGAGAACTCTTGTGTCGTCTTTGCATACCTCCACAATAGTATATTATTTATTCTAAAAAAAAATTGGAGATTTCCCGTGTACCACCAGACAGAGCCCAAGTACCACTAATGGTACATGTACCACAGTTTGAGAAAGACTGGTCTACAGCATGAGTTAATATTGCGATTTACTCTGATAAATAGTGCTTTTGTAGTACAGAAAACCCGGGGTTAACGACGACTTTACTTAGGTAAACCAAAATCATGTTCCTGGTACTGGCCTCAGGAGAGGTGAGGTGCAGGTAAGTAAGATTTGTCAGGTGTGTCAGCTGGAAGGAGGATGGACATGCACTTTAGAGAAGGAAACACAAATACGCTTGATAGATAGGACAGATGGCAGATCTGCACCTAGAGGACAAGGAGGGCCATAACAACAAAAGAATACTGTCAATGAAATTTCTATATTTTGTTTGTTGATCACCTTAGTAATAGTAATATCCCTTTTTGTCACTTAGTTATGTACACACACACATACAGTGGGGCATTGTAAGCTCAGGGGAGATATTAAACAGATGCTGAATCTCCTTTTCAATTATCTCAGAGGGTTGGAAGAAGGAAGGTGAAGGCTAAGTGGAAAACACAGCCATAATTCAATCTACCTAGGGAAGTTTTTAAGGATGAGCTGAAGGTGTAGACTCACATGATGTTCTGCAAAATGTCCTTTTGTCTCTGTGTTTTGTCAGCTTTTATATAAGACATAAGCAAACAGCAACCATCTTCAGAGACAGTGGCATGGGCACCTGACTGAGCTGTTTTCCCTCTATACTGCATCATGTGATTATACCAATTCAAAAGAGGCTCATCAATGGTTTTCAGTTTATTTAAAATTTCCACAACAATAAAAATGACAGAAAATAAATGCACATTTTCTCTTTTCAAAAGTGAAAAAGTGCCACAGACTGCAGTTTCTCTAGTGTCCACTAGAGAGTAACTCTAGAAGTGAGCCAGTCTCCACCACTGTTTTTCTAGGCAGCTTAGTGAAAAAAACAAACAAACAAACAATAAAAACAACACACATTTTAAAGGCAGTTTTATACCTGTTCACTCTTTGTCCACCCTCTCACACTGGATGTTTCAGCTTCTAAAATGACATCTAAAATCATCCCTTGTAGTATCCAATTACGCTGTTAATATCTAATCTTCATGTACTGTATAAATTGACCAGTCATTGTATTGTGAATAATCAGTTTTCCAGTGGGTCCCTTTGCATTGATGACAGCATGTGTTCATTTCAATGCAACTCTGCCACCTGCAGTGAATCATCAACATTGCAGCATTTATTTTCATCAGGCCAAAAAACAATACATGTTTGTTGATGTTGAGTACATGTGTGTAATACTGCCATTAAAACCATTAAATTATGGATTTATTGTGATTTTTGTCACATGATTAAATAAATAATGTTCTAAAATACTGTTTGAATTTTATTAGGTATTATCAAATTCATTTATTTACCCTTTTTTTCAGCTGCCTGATAGAGAAACTGGGGAGACTGTGTGAGACCACTGTTTAAATTCATTTGCAGCAAACATGACATCTGTGATTAAACAGAACAAGAGGGTGGACATAGCAATTATTACCAGACTGAATCTATGATGATTGTTATGATGCAGTGTGTGCATGTGTGTGTGAACTGAACACAAGGAAAATAGCATGAAAGAGCAATTTCAAAAAGCCAACTTTTTTTGAGAGAATGTTTGTAATTTTTTTTTTTTTTTTTTTTTTTATTGGGATAGCTTCCAGAAGTCATTCATGTGGTTTTGGGTATTTCTGTTTATTTCTGACTTTCATACATCCCCGTTTTAATGCTGAAGAAGTATAACTCATTTATGTTCTCAAGATGAATCATACTCAAGATACATAATAATTTTTAAATAAAAAAAACTATAAAATTGATGACAATTGTATCAAGCCCTTCAATCATTTCATTTTCAGAAGAACTATTGAGAAAAAAAAATACAGTCTTAATCCTCTTAAGTGATATTTTTACAGCTACATACTGACTGTAGATTTGTTTTAATAGGTTTTTTTTATTCAACTCTTTATTGTACATTTTTGGAAGCGCATTAAAAGACTGAACAATTTCCATAATAGATATCCAATAATGAAACAAAATAATAAAATTTTATAAAAATAATTTCAATGTAAATGACATCATACATCGACTATAAGTCATATAATAAATATATTTTAATAATTGATTTATTCTTCCTTATACCAAAGTGTATGATCTCAGTAGTCTTTCAGTGCTCAAACAAACATGCAGCCTCTTATTTAGTTGAACTTGAAATGTTTGTCAGTAGGCAAACAATTAGTATTGTACAGTCAGAAATATCAAGTTATTCTTAATACTGCAGACTTGCAATGAATAAGTTGTCCTAACAGTCATCTTAAGTAAGCTTTACTTAGTTTTTTTGAGGCAACGAGTTTACATGGTTTTTTTGAGTTCTGGGAACTAACGAGGCTGTACAGTGTACTCAAAATGGGTAAGTTGCCCTAACTTAATCATCTTAAGTAAAACTTTACTCAATTTTTTTGAGGCAACGAGTTTACATGGTTTTTTTGAGTTTTGTGAACTAATTAGATTTTACAGTGTATATGCTTTAGCAAAAAAGGAAAGTTTTAAGCCTAATCTTAAAAGTAGAGATTGTGTCTGTCTCCTGAATCCAAACGGGAAGCTGTTTCCATAGAAGAGGGGCCTGAAAACTGAAGGCTCTGCCTCCCATTCTACTTTTAAATACTCTAGGAACAGCAAGTAGGCCTGCAGAGCGAGAGCGAAGTGCTCTAATAGGGTGATATGGCACTACAAGGTCATTAAGATAAGATGGGGCCTGATTATTTAAGACCTTGTATGTGAGGAGCAGGATTTTGAATTCTGGATATTTCTAATTTTAGAGATGTTGCGCAAATGGAAGAAAGCAGTCCTACGTATTTTTTTTAAATATATGCATTGAAGAACACATCATGGTCGAAAACGACTCCACCTTTGAGTTTATCAAGTAGATAGTGCAAATCAGTACTTCAGAGCAGGCTGTAGTCCTGGCATTTTACTTACAGTGAACATTTTTAAACATTTAGTTTCAATGCTATATATCAGAACAAGCTCTAGAGTGTGATTAAAGTGGTTGGTGGGTTCTTTTACATTTTGAGAGAAGCCTGTCGAGTCTAATAACAGATTAAATGCTGTGTTGAGGCTGTCATTTTTAGCATCTACATGGATGTTAAAAATCACCCACAAGAATCATTTGATCTGAGCTGAGCACTAAATCAGATAAAAAGCTTGAGAAATCACATAGAAACTCTGATAGAAACTTCAAATGAATTAAAACTCCTTCTGGATCTTTGGTTAAAAAGCTGGAGTGGAAGATTGCAGTAAGTTGTTAAAAAAGTAAACATACAAATGCGATGAAGCGATCAGTGAATTTATGTGTTTGAAACTTAAGATATATCGGCATATGAGTACACCAGAGGTTGCCAGTGTTTGGTCTTTCTTTTTGCTGAAAACCAACCACAGAAAAAATCCCACTATGAGACTAGCCTTATGCATATGTAAAATTGGAAAAAAAAAAAAAAAAAAACAGGAAATGAAACAGCCAGAGACACAAAATGTCCATCCTTAAGAGTACTCACTCACACTCTCTCTCTCTCTCTGAAATATGTTTTTATTAGCATTTGAACTATTCACACTGGTGTAACCACATTTGATTTTTCAGTTCAGTCATTTTGTTTGTACTGAAAAAAGGTTGATATTATTGTTAATATCTTAAGTTAACAGACTGGCTTCAGTCCAGCTCTCGCACTCTGGGGGCGTCTGGATGTCTGGAGCCAGGATCTCCTCCTGCTTCATGCCCTGGGGGACGGGGCTATGGCTCCCTACACCCTCTAGCAGATTGTTACTTGGAGAAACCTTTTGAACACGCGCGCTCATCCACACAGGTGTTCACAGACACAAACTACACCTTTCTTGGCTGCTACCTCAAAGCACATTATGCACTGTCGGTCTTGCGTGCGAGACAATAACATTCAATATTTAGTATGTACTGTTATTTAAACTTGGCTACATTTTACGATGGTGTTGTGTTTATTATGTTGCTCTCTTTTTTCCTTGTTTTCTCTTCTTTTTTTCTCTCAACAGGTGATCCAGGAGATTTTTTTAAGTGAAAAAAAATATATATATATATGGGAAATTTTTAAAAAAAAAAAGTCATATCAAAGCTTGAGTCAAACATGCAGTAAATAAACACCAAAACACAGTTGAGCTTAGGGTTCACATGATTCCATTACAGAAACAACAAAGTAAAGTTGGAACTGTTAATGAAGTGTTAAAAATCTGTAAGCACTGTTTATTAAAAATGCTCTTTTAGACTGAGCACTGAGTAATACTGACTCATTTCCATATGACTTGCTGTGGTTGAGCCTGTCAGTCCATTACCTTTGACAGGATTCAAATGTACTGCAAAGAAAAAACAGGTGTTAATTCAAATGAAGCAGAATCTTGCAGACAGCGTGTACAGGGAGCGCTTAATTTGTATTTGCATGATTTATCATTTAAGGAGCCATGACCTCAGTAAGGAGTACTTTGTTCTATGTGCTGCATTCAGTCAGTTTTCCTGAGTCAAAGAAACGGCATCCGCAAATTGTGTATTATATAAAATTATTTAAAATTTTGCAAACTCAACAAGAGGAGACTGAAGGGACTAGTGGGAATTAGGCTAGAGTTTATACTTGGAAGGGGAGATTATTGTGATTCATTTAATGTAATTTAATTATTTGCATGTTTAAACGTTCTTGCAGGGCTCATCTTTATTGCAGAGCCCAGTTAGAGCTAAAATGAAATCACAGATAACAGAAATTCAGACACTGTAGCTTTGTGACAATTCGTCTATAGAAGAAGATCAAAGCATTATTTTTTATAATCAAAACAGCCAAAAGAAGCTACTTCAGAATTACTTACTAAAACGTTTTTCCTTATACCTCATTTAGTTTATATATCTGTCACTGTTTGCAGGGCAAGCCGTGTGGTGTTTGTTAATTAAGGACCCAAAATGCAGGCACTGGCTGTGATGCGAGTGAGCTTTATTACAGGAGGTGTAAAAAAAAAAAGAAAAAAAAAGAAAAAAGAAAGCGAGGATGGTGAGGACAGAACTATGACATAACCTAAAGTGGGAAAATAGTAAACAAACCTGGAACCGTAACATGCAGGAAGAAACATGGGGCGGGAAGCAGAGAGATGCAGAGAACACCATGAAATGCAGACGGACCAACAAAGAGCACAGGCAACCTGTCATTGTCCATGGCTCTGTGTCTGAGGAGTGTGTGGGATGCCCCGGTGGCCACACCCCCAGGCTGGGCCATCACCATCACACATGCATCCCATTCTAGCCAATTGCTAGGACGACTATTTAACCCTGCGCTGACGGATGCTCCACACCAGTCTGTTAGTCACCCCGCAAAGCTTTGTATATATCTAAGGCTACATTCACACTGCAGGCGAAAGCGCATCAAATCTGACCTTTTTGACCCTATGCAACCCATATCCGATCATGGTATGACAGTGTGAACAACACAAATCCGATATTTTCAAATCCACGCTAGGTCACTTTCGTATGTGGTACTGAATCCGATACATGTCTGATGTTTTAGAGAGCAACTGCTGTTTGAATGGTCATGTCGCATTAAATCTGTCTTTTACGTCACTGACACAAGACAGACGCCAATTATCAGCGCCGGAGAAGACAAAGGAGAAAGCATGGCGGCGGAAACTGGAGATGGAGCAAGTCAATGGACAGAAACTGAGGTTTTGGACTTGATTAGCATATGGGGAGACAAAATTCTGTCAGTTACGACTGTGCAGAAATTGATAGACTGCTGCAACAACACCTACTAGCTGTGTAGCTGCCATTTTTAACTTCCGTAAACAGAGCACGTTGTGTGTGACGTCTTCTTTTGTGCAGGGCAGGCCGCTTTGAGGGCCATGAACTGTTCACACTAGAACGCGTTTGCCGTCACATTTTACTTGTAGTGTGAAAAACCAGACAAAAAAACTGAGCATTAAGACCTGCAGTGTGAACGTTGCCTAAATGTTACATGAACTGTGTTAATTCTGCCTCCGTGTGTCCAGGTTAACCATCTGGCGTTTTATCCCTGCCACCTGCCTGTCCTCCTTCCTGCTCGGATCTCTAAGTGCATCATCTGTCCTCATCCCTGCCTGAATGGATTCACTTCCCACGGACACGCTCCCCGCCCCTCCGAGCCCCACGGCCGGCTCTGATCGTAAGCCTAATTACTATAGTCCTGTTTAGTTGTGTCCCTCAATCTCCCTGCTCACTAGTAATTTTCTCCCCTTTCTGTTGCAGCCTCCCATGGTCCCGATTATGGCTTCCATGTGTAATTTGTCTTCCCAGTTTCCTTCAGTTCCGCGGTTTTGCTTCCTTGGTTGTTCTGGGTCACCTTTTGTTAAAACAATAAAATCTGTACTTGCTCCCATTAAGAGTATTGAGTCTGCTTTTGGGATCCCGCTTGTGTGCATGAACTGCGGTTCATGATATAACCACACACGATATATACATACACGAGGTAACGAGGAAATAGCACACAGGAGGAAGACACAGCTGAACCTAATTAGACTAGACTGGGAGGAAGCAAACCGGAAAGCATGAACCTAGAGCCAGAAACACTAGACGTCACCCAGAGAAACAAAACCCGAACTCTTGCCCAGAATACAAAATCAGAATAAACTAGAACATAAGATGATAAACACAAAACGCTGGGTCAGGTGACCCAGAACCATGAGAATTTCACATAACACATTTCAACAAAATATTTACAGTCTTTTGTAAACAAGTGCGGCTCATTTAAATGAATTATCACATATTGAAATTTGGTCTTCTCTATTTCAGAGGAGCAAATTAAGTATTGGCCCAGTCACTGAAAGCAGTTTTAGCTTTGCAGGCAGCATTTAGACATTCCTGTTCCATCACGTTAAGTACAAATGTCTTTATGCAATTATAAAAAAAGGTTTCCATGAGTTTATACTTTAATGGAGCCTGGTACAGTGCCAGTTTCCCAGAGCAGTCCTTGGATTAAGAGGTTTATTCAGCTAAACCCTCAGGCTGGTATTCAAGGTCTCAAAGGGGAACATGTAGGAGGGCTCTTCATATATACCTCCTTAGAACAGACTGGCCCTCATGTGGCAGAAGTAGAAGTCATTTTCTTTGGCCGTGGAAAACATAATGGTTGATCATATCTACAAAAAATTAAATTGATTGAAATTAAAGATCATCTTTCCATTTCATATTGTAATGTGATATCAAGAACCTTTGGCAGACATTTGTAGGTGTGGGTTTTGAGGTACAAAGTATTTAATTATTTTAATTTCTGTTTTTTGACTTACTTCTAGGGTAAATTTGAAGGAACTACTACATTTACCTTTCGCATGTAATGATATTTATACAATTACAAGAAACAAAGCAGACAAAAGACAGACAGGCACTTATGCTAGCATTTGAACTTCATTTGTATTTAACAACCCAAAAAAAAAAAGCAGCAAGGGAACTAACAAAACATAACCTGAAAACAAAGGAGAGAAGCAGAAGACAGGAACACAGAATGACAGAGGACTAAATACATAAAGGGGGAATGAGGGAATGAGGAGGGAAACACAGCTGAGACTAATCACACACATGAGACAGGGAGGAAGCAAAACAGTATACTCTAACACAGGACACAGGACAGTCAAAGTAAACAGGAAATTACATGAACATAGAAACCAGGATGTCTAGACGTGTCACAAGGACCACAAGGGAGGCACAGTAACAAAAACTAAAGACTAGAAATTAACAAAATCCTACAGAATAATTAAGGGAGCTAGAAATTCAAAAGACTAAACCATGAAAAACCAGTACATCATAGAATATTGATAATCAAAAACATAAACACTGGGACACCAGACCCAAGACCATGACAGATACAGAGAAACTCCAAAACTAGACAGCACAGAAAAAAAAAAAAAAAAACAAGGGCAGTTTAATAAATATATATCATGGCAGTAGTATTTTATACATGAAATAGCATGTAGGTCTATAAAATCCATCCCATATTTTACATATATACAATACATAAATAAAATATATGTATTTCATTTGCTTTCATTTATTTTCCTGAGGTTTCTTTAATTTGTAATGCAAATTGTATAATATCTTTTTCCAGCACATACTGTAAGTGTCATGGAAGTTTTAAATAAACTGCAAACACCCGCTGAGCATTATTTGAAGTGGTTTAATTAGGTGCTGCAGCACAGAGAAACACACTCCGGCACTCCCACTCTCATTTGTGGTGCTATCGTACATGCATATAACTAAGTGAAAATTATATTACTATTACTAAGGTGATGAGAAGATAATCAATACATAAGAAAAGAAATTTCCCACCACGATAGCCATCATTGCCCCGAGTCTTACCTGCTGTATTGTAGAATAGAAGGGATCGTCTGCTATAAGTTGGTTTATACCTGCTGAAGACATTAAATTAATTAAATGTGTTGGTAACTATAATTTTCTCATAATAAAAACCATTTCTCTTAGATTATCACAGATCACTTAACAAATCACCATTAAAAAGTCTCACCTTGAGTTTGAGTTTCACTGAGGCCAAAGCTATTTGGAATGACTCTAGAGGATAATCCAAATTCAGCTGATGGAGTGATACAGTAGAAGTAAAGGGACAGAAAATCACAGAAACATCAGTGATAGTAATCATTGTTTGCTCTTTACTGTATTCATTAAAATTCATCTGAATTTTTGGGAAAATCTGAATTCAGAGTTAGATACAGAAAGAAGGGTTACTCCTATAAAATCCATCTAACTGACATTTTTCAAATATTATGCACCAAATAATTTAATAGGCACATTTCCCATTTTCCCATTAGAAATAGTTCAGTAGCAGTAATTTCAGGTTTCTACAGTTATATAACCATACAGTGAATTTAACAGATCATGTTGTAAATGTGAAACAAAGCAAAAACAATGAACACACAATTATGATTAAAGTTTTCTTTACCTCTGTCCCAGCAACATTTGCCAAAGTGATACAGTCCTGCCAACACCAACAACGCACTGAATACAGTAATAGCAATGATCCAAGGTGTGGCACCAGAGGAGACAAGTGTTGTATCTTTGTAGCTGTCTGGATTACTTGCTAAATGTTAAAAAGTTAAACTTGTAACTTGTAGATACAATATCAAAATGTTAATTCAAACTCATTTATACTAAGACAGTTTTTTAAATGTTACACATCTGTCATTAAGAGCTTGTAAAAACACTTTTTGTAAACATGTTCATTTGATTATATTAGACAATATAAAAGCTGCAAATCACCTCTGACACTGAGCCAGCTCTCTGGTGATTCTCCACCTCCTGAAATGCTGCACTTGTAAAGTCCTTCATCAGACTTGGAAACTCTGTGGATGGTCATGTTTCCAGTGGAGCTGCTATGGATGTGACGGCCATATTTATAGAACTCAGCCATGAAGTTGGAAGAAGCCACCTTGTTTCTGCAGCATAGAGTCACATTTCCTTCCTCTATTACAGGAATGGCAGGACTCTCCAGAATCACAGAACCAGCTGTATAACACAAGTGTTTGATCAATGTGATATTAAAATCATTTAAAATGTATGACAAGAACACTAACGTGTCATCACATTTATGTGAATTCAGTTAAATTTTGGTTATTTTCTTTTTAATGTAAGTGATATTTTCATTTGAAAATGCCCTCAATCAACTAATTTCGCCTAGAGACCTGGCATCCAGTCAGGGACGCTGTGGCTGCCGAAGCAGATGCTCCCCACTGTTTTCTCATAATAGCAGAGTAATCGAGAACAACAAGCCACGTCTCCCTGTCCAATCATCCCTTTCCTGTTTATAGGTTAGAACTGTGTCCGAAATATAAAATTAAAGAGGCCTGGTATTTTGTGTAGCTTAGTCAATTTGGATCGGAAACTGGAAGGACACAACCTAGTTTATTGTTGTAAATGAGTTTTTCATAAATGTTTGGTCATGACTTTAGCTTTTTGTTATTGCATGTTAGTTTGGATCACTCATCTCCAACATTCTTAATGTTACTAGCAGACTCCACATTTATCAGGTATTGTTTTCGTTGCTTGTAATCTGCCATAAAGTGTTTACTCACATTCAGTGCACATATCAACATTGTACTTATTACATTTCCTCATCCCCGTCTAATCTTTCCTTTCCTGTTAATAGGACACATATATAGGTGTCCACAGGTGCTGCAACACCATACACGCAACATTAATTTGTTGTAAACATACCAGTGACAGTGATGTTGATAATGTTGCTTCTCGTTCCTCCTTCAGTCTCATACCAGTACTCTCCACTGTCCTCTAGATAAACATTTGAAATGGTGCAGGATGATCCTGTTGGTGTTCTCTTGTTAGTGCGGTTACATGATTTTATTTTCCCTTTGACTTCATGCACAACTTGACAATAAACAACCCCCTCACAGTAAAATGTTACTTTTTCATATTCAAAGAACTGCAATCTGTTTGGACTGATTCGAAAGGACACTGCATCTGAGAAAAGAAGAAAGGAAGAGACTCAGTTTAGACTTTTACTACTAAAACTGATGAACTTTATCTAAACAATGAAAAAAAAAACAACATTTCAGGAAATGGAAGCAAAATAATCGAAAAACTGCATCACAGCTCCTCACATGTACCTGAGGAAACAGTTCACTATCATAACAAAACAGTCTTTTTTTCTACTTTTATACATTTGGTTCACCAAACAGACAAAACAGAAAACCTTAACAATGAGCAAATTTTTGATACTCACTAACTTTCTGATCATGTGTGCACAGCAGGATTACAAGAGTCATCACTGAAGAGACAAAAAAGAGCAAGATTACAAAAAATTTAGTTTATTCTTACATTTGCTGGCAAAGGGATTATTACATCTAATAACAGCTCCACAAAAAAAAAATTAGTCTGAAAGTAGTCTGAAACCTCAACAAATGTGCAGCAGGTGTGATGCCATCATCTCAATATAGATCAAAATTTCATTTCAGTGGAATGTTTCCAGCACCTTGTTGAGTCTATGCAATGAAGAACTAAACTAGTTCTGGAGGGAAAATTGTGTCCAACTGGCTATGAACACTGTATAAACAGGCCAGTAAGTGTATTGTAAGTATTTAGTTTTTAGTTTACAGTAATGACAGCATGTATTCATTCCTGCTCAATTCTGCCAACTGCAGAGCATCATGAAACATTTTTTTGTACTTCAGGCACAAAAAGCCTACATGCTGTTTTACATTGTGTACATGTGCCTGATACTCCCACTAAAACCTTAAAAATATGAATTTAATGTGATTTTTATCATGTGGTTAAGACGATAATGACTATCAATCAGTCAGTGTTCACCTTGTAATATTTAGTTTTCCAGTGAGTGCTTTTTTTACAAATCTTGCAGATTCATTATTCGAAAAGATTGCTTGACTCTAAGGGACATGCTGCTAGCAGGTTGGCTATGAGCTAAGCTAACAAATCCCTAAAGACGTAACGAGTGAATACAGTGAATATAATTAGTGGGTCAATCAACAGACAGTGTGCTTTGGATTAAGCATTTGAAGATTATACTATGAAATAAGACGTCATCTCTAAGCTTTTATTTAAATTGGATACACAGATAAGATACACAGATAAGCTACACAGAAACACCACTGTGAGTCCCTTTGAACTGATGACCACATGTGTTCATTGCAGTCTAATTGTGCTACCTGCAGTGCAACAGGAAACACTGCAACATTTATTTTTTTTAAGGGACAAAAAGGTTAACAGGTGAACACGTGCCTGATGCTGTCACTGCAACTTTTAAAATATGGGTTTATTGTGATTTGTGTCAGATGATTAAAATAATTATGTTAAGAAATACTTGATATTTATTGGCCATTATTAAAGTCTTTTATTCAAACTTGTTCTGTTGTCTAATGGAAAAAGGGAAATGGCAGCAGAGTGTGTAAATCACACCCTTTTAAGTTCATTTGCAGCAAACATGGTGTCTGTGATCACACAGAGCAAGAGCGTGAAGACAGCAGTTGTTATTAGCGTGAATTTTATCTGATTGCAATTTTTTCATAGATGATTGTTGTGATGCTGTTTGTGTGTGTTGGTTTTCAGACTAAAAACAATGAGTAATCGAAACGTTAAAAAACACACACAGTTTAGTTGGTAAAAGAGTCACAGCATTTTAACAGCAACAAAAACTTCAACAAAATCTTTACAGTTTAGATGTATAAATGGAGACAGTACTCACACAGTCTGATGCAGAGAGCTGTGATCTCCATGATGTGTTGCTGCAGACTGACTAACAGACTCTTCCTGTGTGGTGAATTTGAAACATCTCTAAATAGTTTTCAGAGAAGCAGAGCTGCTGCTAAGGTAGGTCAAATGTGAGTGATTCAGCTGATTATCAGAAAGACTGATTTTGCTTTCAATACTATTTTTCTTTTAAACTTCACCTTCTTTCTCTAATTAAACAGTTCATCCATGCTTTGTCATGATGCTTGTTGTAGACCCCATTAAACACACCAGTTTTAAACTGAAGATGGAAATACCAAAAATCAGACACGCATAACTGTTTGTGGCCATGTCAGAATTCTTTGAATATGAAGATAGTTGGTGTTTTCTAACACAGAAGACAAACACAATGCTTTATGGTGGAAACTAAGTCACAGGACATGTATGTTCACAAACTGCCCACAGAGTCTGTTAATAGACAAGTAGCAGTACTGTGGCTACTTTGCATTTGTTTATCAGGGTTACACCCACAGTGCAAAGTGGAAGTGTGAAAAATAAGACAAATGGCAGTGCCAGTATTTACTTAGCTTATAACTTCTGCATTCACACAGTTTGATCAGATGTTGCTGCAGCATGAAACAACAAACAATTTATTCTGTCTGGGTATGCTGTTTTCAAATTTATCCAGATTAGTGTAGACGTAGCCTTAGAGCTGCTGAAATGAAAGACTCCTTATTGGGAGCCGTGCTTTGTTTTGTTTTTTCCTCTCACTCTCTCTCACACACTTTTTTTTCGCTCCAAGCTGCATGTGAGCCTTGTGTTTGCACTGAGCAGAGGGGGCAGGGGTGGTAGTTACACTCGCAGCAGCAGTAGCACACGAACAGAGCAGGAGGGGGAGAGAGAAAGAGAGCCAGGGGCAACAACAAGAGACAACATCGTAACTTTAGAAAGGTATAGTGAAGAAAACGAGTGACACCAAGAAAAGAAGCAAAATCTGAAACCATTTCAATATTATTCACAATACAAAGGCAGAGTGCAAGAAAAGGATATCATATAGAGCCGGCTCCACAAACAACCTGCACAGGCACCTGAGAACTGTCCACCCATCAGTGCAATGGGAAGATAAAACACAGTCAGTTGAGTGTGATATTAATGAAGGTGCTTTTTTTTTCTTCCATATTTTAATTTATATTTTATTGTGTTGAGGTTTGCAGTGTTTTGTGTTGTTTCACTTTAAATTTGTTTAAAAGGAAAAAGCTGAAAATTTAAATAGTTAAAATTGAATTGTAAATAGTTGGTTTTATAATTTATTTTTTACATTTTATGTGGAGTCAATAAAAAATCATATTTATATAATAAATAAAAATGCATTTTTTTTAATTAGTAATTCATTTTGTGCATAATTTTATATTGTTGTTGATAATAAATTAATTAAAGCAACAAAACAACCTGAACACAGGTTAAAGACCACCCATTTTCTGTGCTGCTGTCAGAAGGAATCATCTAATATCCCCCAAAGTCTTCAAGTTTCATCAGTTGCATTAGTTTAAAAAGATACATAACAGCTTAAATATGTATGAAAAAGAAGACATTTAAAATTTACCACTATAATAAAATATATTAATGTGCACCATCCATCCATCCATTTGCTTCCGCTTATCCTTTTCAGGGTCGCGGGGGGCGCTGGAGCCTATCCCAGCTGTCATGGGGCGAGAGGCGGGGTACACCCTGGACAGGTCGCCAGTCTGTCACAGGGCCAACACACAGGGACAGACAACCATTCACACTCACATTCACTCACACATTCACACCTAGTGACAATTTCGATTATCCAATTAACCTATCCCCACATGTGCACCTTTTGGTTGAATTGTTTCCTCTAGTTCTCCAAACTCACTGACTGCTATTCACTCTAAACTGCGCTGATGCTTCTGCTAGTGTTCAGGGTGTTCACAGTGGAAACAGCAATAGAACTGTGAGCTTTTTGCATGAATCATTAGGTGGCACTTAATGTATATTACAGCAGCAAAGTATTTGGCATTAGCATTTCGGTCACAGAGCAGTATCGTAGGTCTAAACGCAGGTGTTTATTCAAATTAAGCAGAGTCATGCCACCTGTGTGTACATAGAGCAGGTTTATGGGATCTCATTTCCATTCTATACAGAAGCATAGAGCTGCCAACGAGGCAAAAGAAAAATATCACGTTATAATGAGAAGACTTCATTGTTCTAACAATATGCTTTTCATGTTTTTACAATATACTATCATGTTAGTACAATATACTTTTCACATTTGAACAACATAATATGACATTATTACAATATATATACTTATCACGTTATAACAAAAAACTTGTCACATTCTTACTATATACATATTATATTGTACAAACATGATTATATTTGGACAAATGTAAAAAAGATACTGTTAGAATGTTATTTTTTTTATTGTAAGAACATAAAACGTGTTGCGTTCAGAAACCCCAATTCATGGTATGCTCTTGGAACTGGCAGTGGTAACTTGCAATGCAACACACACACAGACCTGAATAGCCCATCGTGGTGTACCTCAGGACTGTCTCTTACAAACGGTACAAATTTGCACACATTAATAATTTAAACTCAGTTAAAACACCAATGAGTTTGTGCATTGTGCAGCTGAAAGATGAATACTAATTTACTTTTTCGAAACTGGGCGTTTAATTTACTGTACCATTTCTATTTATGATATGTTGGAGCATCTGATTAAAGTTGGTGGCATAGAGACAGGATAAGAATAAATGCTAAATACTGATGGCTGCCACTAAAATAATGATAGATTTTTATAGAATGACATAATAAACAATTATCAAAACACATGTGCAAAGTACAAACCGGATTCCAAAAAAGTTGGGACACTAAACAAATTGTGAATAAAAACTGAATGCAATGATGTGGAGATGGCAAATGTCAACATTTTATTCAGAATAGAACATAAATCACGGAACAAAAGTTGAAACTGAGAAAATTTATCATCTGAAGGGAAAAATATGGTGATTCAAAATGTCATGGTGTCAACAAATCCCAAAAAAGGCCATTTTCACCACTGTGTGGCATCTCCCCTTCTTCATACAACACTCAACAGACGTCTGGGGACCGAGGAGACCAGTTTCTCAAGTTTAGCAATAGGAATGCTCTCCCATTCGTGTCTAATACAGGCCTCTAACTGTTCAATCGTCTTGGGCCTTCTTTGTCAAACCTTCCTCTTTATGATGCGCCAAATGTTCTCTATAGGTGAAAGATCTGGACTGCAGACTGGCCATTTCAGTACCCGGATCCTTCTCCTACGCAGCCATGATGTTGTGATTGATGCAGAATGTGGTCTGGCATTATCTTGTTGAAAAATGCAGGGACTTCCCTGAAAAAGATGACGTCTGGATGGGAGCATATGTTGTTCTAGAACCTGAATATATTTTTCTGCATTGATGGTGCCTTTCCAGACATGCAAGCTGCCCATGCCACACGCACTCATGCAACCCCATACCATCAGAGACGCAGGCTTCTGAACTGAGCGTTGATAACAACTTGGGTTGTCCTTGTCCTCTTTGGTCCGGATGACATGGCGTCCCACATTTCCAAAAAGAACTTTGAATCATGACTCGTCTGACCACAGAACAGTCTTCCATTTTGCCACACTCCATTTTACATGATCCCTGGCCCAGTGAAAACGCCTGAGCTTGTGGATCTTGCTTAGAAATGGCTTCTTCTTTGCACTGTAGAGTTTCAGCTGGCAACGGCAGATAGCACGGTGGATTGTGTTCACTGACAATGGTTTCTGGAGGTATTCCTGAGCCCATTCTGTGATTTCCTTTACAGTAGCATTCCTGTTTGTGGTGCAGTGTCGTTTAAGGGCCCGGAGATCACGGGCATCCAGTATGGGTTTACGCCCTTGACCCCACGCACAGAGATTGTTCCAGATTCTCTGAATCTTCGGATGATGTTATGCACAGTTGATGATGATAACTGCAAAGTCTTTGCAATTTTTCGCTGGGTAACACCTTTCTGATATTGCTCCACTATCTTTCTGCGCAACATTGTGGGAATTGGTGATCCTCTACCCATCTTGGCTTCTGAGAGACACTGCCACTCTGAGAAGCTCTTTTTATACCCAATCATGTTGCCAATTAACGTAATTAGTGTTAATTGGTCTTCCAGCTCTTTGTTATGCTCAAATTTACTTTTTCCAGCCTCTTATTGCTACTTGTCCCAACTTTTTTGGGATTTGTTGACACCGTGACATTTTGAATCAACATATTTTTTCTTTAAAATGATACATTTTCTCAGATTAAACTTTTGATCCGTCATCTACGTTCTATTCTGAATGGAATATTGACATTTGCCATCATCATCATTGCATTCAGTTTTTATTCACAATTTGTTTAGTGTCCCAACTTTTTTGGAATCCGGTTTGTACATACATTTTATTCTGATGTACCATTAATATATGAAATAATAAATATCTCTGTTATTACAGATTGATGCCACAGTGATTGAACTACGTATCTCTACCTCACGTGACAGCTACCTTACACATCTTCATTGATTGACACTCACTACTTTACATGATTTTACATTAAGTTTAGAATGATGGAATGCACCAACATCCTAAACTATGTGTAGCAAATGCAAAATACAACCAACTTCTTGAATATTCTCAAAATTTAAAAGAACCCACCATTAAATTTTAACAAACACCTAAAAAAATGTGCAGTCACTGAAAAACACCTCCTAACACCCCAACACTCTACACCCCATCACTTGAATATATGACATAAAACCCCCAGATACGTGCAACAATCTGAAAAGCAATATATAAAATTAAATTCTGTCTTCTGATGATACTGCCTAAGGAAAGTATGTAAAATGTAAACAGGATTGGTCCTAGAAGGAAACCCTGTGGAACTTCCTAGTTGACCCTAGAGTGTGAAGAGGACTCTCATTTACATGACCAAATTAGAGTATATTAGATACATATGATTTAAACCACTTCAGCGCAGTACCTGTAATACCTACAGCATGTTCTAATCACTATAATAAAATAATATGGTGTGAGTACAAGAAAATAATTATTAGAATGTAATGTGTTAAATTTGTTTAGATCACAGGAATAGGAAAGGATTGGTCTGTGTTCCAGTTTGGCTTAGCTGTAGGCCTGAGAGTGTGTGTAATTGTTTAGAGAGAAAGGAATTTATTTAGACTTTAGAATTTATTTATTTATTTAGAATTTAATTTAGACAGGAAGCTACAGTTGGGGGGTTGCTGATGCTTGTACCTTTAATAAAAACTCATAATTGCCATAACTTGGAAGTAGGTTTGCAGGAGACTCTCCACCTTATCTGTAAATGTAAAACAAACAAGATGTAATATGTTAACTCTGTTTCTACGTTGTGTAGAAGAATTTGGGGTGCTTGGGTGAGGAGATTACTTTTATGACCCCCAGGAAGTCACAGACACACACACACACACACACACACACACACACACACACACACACACAGTGCTTTAACTGTTACGCACCCACACCTACATGCACACTCACTCACGTGCACACACATACACACAGGTACGCACACACACAGGCACTCATGTGCTTGTGCATACACACAAACACAGAGTTTGCAGCACACCATGAGGGTTTTATGATGGGGTTGCTTCTACAAAACTGCATTTCACAGTCAAAGGAGTGAAGATTTTGCAGAGGGACACCGGCCTGGCACGTCTTCCCTTTTAGAAGATGCATGCTTAAATAAAGATGAATAAAGGTTTTGTGAAATAACTACTGAGTTCCGGTGCCGTCTCTGGATGCCCGAGGAATAAAAAGAACCGGGGTAAAACTGATTTCATAATAATGGTCAACAGTATCGAACGCTGCACTAAGGTCTAGCAGGACAAGCACAGAGATGAGTCCACTGTCAGAGGCCATAAGAAGATCATTTGTAACTTTCACTGAAGTTATTTCTGTACAGCGATGAGCTCTGAAACCTGACTGAAACTCCTCCAATAAACCATTCTAGTACAGTTACTGTATTTTATTTATTTTGGCACTGTCGGGTCATCTAACTAGTCAAACATATCAGTTCCTGCTATATGATAAAACCAGTGTAAGCATTACTGAAAATACATCCAAGAACATTTCTATTTTAAAGGAATTACAGCATTTACATTCAAGTTAGCGGTCTTTTAAGTTTGCTTCAATCGCTATTTTTATTCTTTTTTTCACTTGCAGCTCAGTTACATTTAGGAACCAAAACTACAAGCAGATAATGGCAAAACCTCTGCAACTATCTGAACAACTCAGTACAAACCAACTATGCTGAACAGGTTCTGCTTACATGACAGTGAAAGGTGTGAAGACAGTTTCCTTTGTTTGTTTGTTTTTAAAGTATTTATTCATAAAAATATAAAAGTAGCACTGCAGCAGATAAATACTCAACTACAATTCATCAATAGTTTCCTAAAAGAAAAGCAACATGTGAATTTCCCTGCTCTGTATAGATAAAGCAGAGGTAACACCAAACAGCTGGGAAGGTTTAGTCCCTCTACACTTATTAGCACCAAACACTTGACAGTGTTGCTTATTACAGGGATATTGCTCACTGGAACAGAGGCAAGCAGCCCAATGCACCACAACCAGAGCACGGATGATATAACTGTGATGGTGTAGAAGGCTCTTTGCTTTGATTGGTCAGCCCTTTTCTTTCCTCCACCTACTTCCCCTGGCCCTGGACGAATCAGAACACAGAGAACAGCGAGGCTGCAGAAAGATATGATTGTTATGGATAAAATCAAAACACATAACAATTGTATGGAGCGTTCATTATGCATAACTAGAGCTCCACAGCTCAGTCCAAAACATAGCAGCCAAGCACAGCCAATGCTGATATTTCTGATCTTGACCCCACGGGCGTTTCTTAGACTCATGTAGGTGATGGGGTGAACAACAGCCAGGTAACGTTCTACACAGGTCAGGATGTGGAAAATGATCCTCCCATAGAAAGTCATATAATAAGCATTTAATCCAAGGTTTGTCAGTGCTGAGTTCTGAGTGTAAATGCTACCAAGAATGAAGAAGCCCCCAACGATCCAGATCAGCTCAATGGCAGCCATGTGGTAGGTGAAGAGGTCAGAGTGACTTGCTGTTTTAAAGGAGCGCTGCTGCCGCCATTGTCTATGACCCAGGTAGAGGACGATAGTGGAGAGAGGGAGGAGGAGGATGATTCTCAAGGTATTGATGGTAATGTTTATGTATATATAATCGTTGTAGTTGTTGCAATCCAGAACACTGGAGGTGGATGAAGAGTTAAATGACATATTTGCCATATCTCCTGTATATTGTAGTTGTGCTGAGAAAAAAGAATTAGAGAGAAAAGAGAGACAAAAAAGGAGGCAGAAGGTATAGAGTAGAAAAAGGAAAAAATAAGATTAACATATAGTTAAGTCGCATTTAATTTTGGTAGGGTATTGTGATATAATCTCATGTTTTCTTAGTAGTTACATTAGCGTTAACATATGCTGTCATAAGAAAATATTTGTTGACAAATATTTGTTAATAACAGTATGGTAATAATTTTAAAAAACAAGAAAATTACATAATACTGACAACATTCATTTTATACTTTTGTGACTGAACGCATTTTATTCTTGTTATGTGAATACATTTATCTTTATGCTTGAAGCTAATACTGAAGCTCTGCTGGTGCAAAATACTTTTTTATGTTGAACAGCTACCAGGATTTATTGGAGGCACAGTTGTAAATTTTGTAATTGAATGCAGGAAATTCTGTGGCTGGTCTCACTGCATAGTGTATAGGAATTTCTTTTATTAATGTATTAATCACATTATTTTATTGTATGATGCCTTGGTGCCACTGGATTTTAGCATGTCTCACACTCATGCAGTTAGACAGATGGTGGGAAGGGGGAGGAAGTTGGGGGGAAGCAGACAACTCCACAGGAAGAATCTTTTGTCTCTTTTGACTCTGGGAGGTAGCAAGGGAGTGTGAACCTTAAGGTGTGAAACAGCTGTGAACTGCCTTTTTTTCCTGGGGAAGGTATAGGGCTTTGGAGTTGACGTCACTGGAGGTGGGCCACGCCCCCTTTCCGCCATGACAGTAGGCTAGACACAGGATACAGCTTCAGCTATGGTTTGTACGTGTTGTGTTATCAGTTGCAACGTTAGATTACACGATCGTGAAGGCAAGAAGCTGGATAATGGGCTCTCTTTTCATCGTTTTTCAACCTGGAGGCAATGTGAGGGATCCCATGTATCCGATATTACTAAACAAAGACGTCAGGCTTGCATTGCAGCGGTGAGACGAGTGGATCGAGTTCTGTGCAATCCCAGCTTTTTGTTGGTTTGGTCTCCGCATCTTCTTTCCGGTGAGTTCTAAATTAATTCATATCACTCTTAAAAGGCTTTTAGTGTTATTTTCAATGTGCTGAGGTCATAGATAATGAGATAAAACATGCTAATGTGTGATGCTGCAGAACCACGTCATGTCATCATGTCGACTGAGTAGCTTATGATTTAGCATTATTGCAGGCAAACCAGCATATGAAATGGATGTAACAAATCCAGACTGGGCACCAACACTGCTCATGGGCCTCTAAAAACATACTAAATTGCTCTCATTGTACACTAATCCGCACATAACTTCCAGATGAATCACACACCTGTCATGTGCACTAATTTTATCTTACAGGCTTTTATGCAGCTGCAGAGTCTGAAGGTGTGCCCCGTGCAGAAGTAATCGATGAAGATCTGACAGAAGACCAACAACAAAATCACCATGTCATGGAGGCAGTGGACAGCAGTTGTGTTGGACAAGTGGAGGTTGAGGTACCAGCTGTAAATGTGGACAGTGGTGATCGGACAGACAGCATCACAGAAGCTAAAGGGCAGACGAAGCATTGTGTGTGCAATGAACAGGGCAGAGCAGAAATAAACACAACACTGCTTGATAAGATTGTTAAGGTTTGCTGTGTTTTGGTGAATATGTGCCCCCAGTGTGGTTGAAACCAGCGCCAAATGAAACTTGCTCTTGTTGAGTATTCATAAAGCTGTTGTGTTGCATGTGTAGTTCATTGTAAATAATTGTACTTTGTGTGAAGTAATTTCAATAAAACAGAAAAGAATAGTATCTTTGTTTGTTTTTTATTCTTGATCTTATCACATGTACTTAGCAAGTACATAGAAATGAAATGCAAACTATTTACATGGCAACACACAGCTGGCATCAATCTTGAACCACAAAATGAAACATTACAGGCTATTTAGAGCAGCATGTTGTTGAAGTATTTCCCAAGAAGTTCAGGAAGACACACTTTAAGAAAGAAGTCTTGTGCTTGCTTTAAACGTGGTTCCCAGAAATCCACATCAGGGAAGATGCGTATGACAGAAGGTCTCTCTGTGTCCACACAACGAGGTCACAGTGCAGTTTCATTCAGTCGTTGTGAGTGCAGTACCTGAAACACACAAAAACCACTTTTAATAAAAGGTCTGTAATGAACCAAAGCTAATATAGATGGTTTGGCTGTACGTGCAAATCAAAAACTGTAACAAGGAAGTTGTTTAGAAAGTTATCATGTTCAAACCGACTTACCTATGTCCTAACGACAACGTACTCGCAGCGTGGAGGCATAAAGATGGACAAATCTTGCACCCAGCCGTTCGTGAATTGGATGTGGGCCTCCAGGGATTTATAATTCTTAAACTGGTTTGCTGTGTATGCGCTGACTCCACAGACAAGGTATGCAAAGATCGGGATAGGACAACGGCGGTAAGATAAAATTAGTGCACATGACAGGTGTGTGATTCATCTGGAAGTTATGTGCGGATTAGTGTACAATGAGAGCAATTTAGTATGTTTTTAGAGGCCCATGAGCAGTGTTGGTGCCCAGTCTGGATTTGTTACATCCATTTCATATGCTGGTTTGCCTGCAATAATGCTAAATCATAAGCTACTCAGTCGACATGATGACATGACGTGGTTCTGCAGCATCACACATTAGCATGTTTTATCTCATTATCTATGACCTCAGCACATTGAAAATAACACTAAAAGCCTTTTAAGAGTGATATGAATTAATTTAGAACTCACCGGAAAGAAGATGCGGAGACCAAACCAACAAAAAGCTGGGGATTGCACAGAACTCGATCCGCTCGTCTCACCGCTGCAATGCAAGCCTGACGTCTTTGTTTAGTAATATCGGATACATGGGATCCCTCACATTGCCTCCAGGCTGAAAAACGATGAAAAGAGAGCCCATTATCCAGGTTCTTGCCTTCACGATCGTGTGATCAAATGTTGCAACTGATAACACAACACGTACGAACCATAGCTGAAGCTGTATCCTGTGTCTAGCCTACTGTCATGGCGGAAAGGGGCGTGGCCCACCTCCAGTGACATCACGCTCCAAAGCCCTATTTAACTGAGAGCCATGTTAGGCTCAGTGAGACTCTGCTGACCGTCTGCCCCGCGATCATGCAGGCTCTCCACCAAGCTTAGTTTTTCTGTTCTTTGTTTGTGATTAAAAAATGTTAGCTATCGCTCACCATGTGTCTGCAGGCTTTATTTAATGGAAAACTTCCATAACAATAGGTATTTATCATTTTCCAGAGCATGAAGTTTTGGGGGGAGAATATTTAAGTCATAAGTCATTACTGAGGTTTCTGACATACAATTTAATGCAAACTGTTCAATTCATTCTCATATTAAAACATCAATATTTTAGTTATTTGAGGTACATTTATTGTTTATGATTAATGGGAACACAGTGGAAAGTAACTATGTTATTAGAATTTTTTAAATGATTGGTAGGAACTATTTTTTCTTCTGCCTGTCACAGTGAAATGCGAAATATGACTGTATAAATTAGAGATGGACCGATCCATCGGTATCGGTCCGATACTGACGTAAATTACTGGATCGGATATCGGAGAGAAATAAAAAATGTAATCCGATCCATTAAATATCAAAAAAGCACCTCACAAAACTGGCAACACGGCGTAACTCGGCTCATAACCGTAGCACGTCGGAGCAGTATGCGTCACGTGATAGAGCGGCTGTGTGTATTTGTAGCCTCGCTACCAAACCAGCATTTCATCTCCGAGGAAGTTATCCCAGAGAGAAGTAAAGCAAGTGTGTAAGTTCATCTCTGAATGTTTGTAAAGCATTCCCATGTTAAGCTTAACCACCGATATATGGAGCGTCTGCCTCTCTCTCCCTCTGTCTCCTGCCGCTACTTCATGAAACTCCTTAATGATCAGCTGATCGGCTTTTCTGTCCCGAGTCCGTCTCTCTTCTTTGTTTTTGGCCCACTTTGCACCAGAAAGAGCAAACCAGCGGCGGAACAACAGCAGCACGTTTAAGCTTGATAAGCTGTTGTTAGAATTTATTTAATATTACTTTCTACACCAGGATCCTTTTCTACGTAGCTGACGGCTGGTAACTGTGCAGGGGTGGATCTAGCAAAGTTTAGCCGGGGGGCCGATAGGGCATGAACAGGGAAAAGGGGGGCACAAAGACATACTTTTCTTTCTTATTCTCATTTAAAATGTCTAGCTTTTAATAAATAATTTTCTGAATCTTACACCCAAAATTTTAATCTTATTTAAATTATATAGAAGTCCATTACTGTAAATAGTAACTGTTAAGTCTAATATACCCTAGTAAGCTATAGTACTTTTTCCTTTGGGAAGGTACCATCTGTGAATTCTGCAATTCTGTTGAAGAAAGATGTTGAATCTATTTAATTATTCTTGAAAAATAATTTATTTCTGTGCATTTTTTTTTCACCCTGCATCAAATTAAAGTTGATTAGTTGATTAAACATCATGAGGTGGAGGGTGGGTGTGGTTCCCTATTTTTTTTTTTTGCTGGCAGTTTGCAACCCTATTAGTTAGGTTGCTTAATATTTCTGCTAAGTACTCTTTAAAATACCAGAATAGAAAGGATGAAGTAGGTTTAAGTTTAATAGATTGATCAGTGTTGCTGAACTATGAAATATTTTGGGTGCAGTGTATTTTTTACATACAGGTATAACAGAATAGCTTTAGTGTTGTTGTTTATTTAAACTTGAGTATGAACTTATACAAAATGCAGCAAGATATTAAAAAAAAAACAGTTTTATTGATTAAAAAACACACTATATCGGATTCATATCGGTATCGGCAGATATCAAAATTTAAGATATCGGTATCGGTATCTTTGCTTGGTGTGGTAATGTCTTCATGTACAGCACAGATACAGGCAATATAGAAACAAGCAACATGTCACTCTGCGACCAACATGAAAACACACATAGCATACCTGGGCCTCCCATATTGACAGGAGCACAGGCAAGTTTTTCTTCACTTGCACCTAATTTTTGTGTCACACAGTCAAATTTAAGTCCCAGGGGCCAGATTAAGGGCCAAGACTCCACTGTGGACTGCTGGATGGCTTTGGAAAATATAAAGGAGAGCTTACTTTTAACTGTGTGGGATTTTTTTTTTTATTATAACTTTACAGCTTTTCCTCCTGATAAAGACCTCCCCACAGCTATTTACTTATTTTTTTTAATTCAAGTAATACATTAAAAAGTAACAGAAAGATCCTGTTTTTCACTGTTTATTATAGAAACTTCAGCTAAAAATAAAAACAAATAATTCAGCAATTAACAAAAACCTTGTGTTGTATAAATGCGGGACAGTCTATATTAAGACATCAAAAAAAGAAAAAGAAACATAACAAAGTAAGCTGCATGAGGCCCTCAATGTAAAATGTGATTATATCAATTGTGATTTCTTTTAAGTTTTCATTTATTCAGCACAAGAGCAATCACTTGGTTTACCTAAAGTTTAAAAAAAGCTACCAGTCAAATTAAAATATTTCACTCAAATTATTAAATTAGAAACATACTACATTAACTAAAGGTTTATAATAACCCATAGTAAACCCAAGAGTAAATGTAATGTATTAATGAAAGAAATGAATTATTATAATAACACAATAATTAATGTTTCAGCGGTCCTACACTCAGAAAAATAAAGGTGCCAACTGGAACTAAAAGTGGTTGTTTAGACTGATGCCATAGAAGAACCTTTTTTGGTGCCACAAAGAACCTTTCAAACAATGGTTCTTTGAAGAACCATTTCTTTCAGTGGTTCATTGAAGAACCTTTTTTAAAATGGTTCTTTGAAGAACTATTTTTAAAAAGGTCTTTCAAATGGTTCTTTAAAGACCCATCTTAAAGAACCCTTTTCTGAGTGGTTCTTTAAAGAACCATTTTAAATCTTTCAAAATAAAATGCATCTTAAATTGAATTAGATAGAGTAGGGTAAAATAAATACAAGCACATAGACATATATTAATGGTTTATTGGCACTTTGTATTACAGAAAAAGACAAAAAGGCATTTTAACGCTAAGCACAACACCACTAATAATAGCATATAAGTCATTTAAACAGTAATAATTAAATATCTTTACTGTACTATAAATAAATACATATAAATATTATACTATAGATAAAACAATTATTACATTAGAAATAGCAATACTTTCATAACAGACAATTAAACAACACATTTTCATCAGCATGTTTGCATTTTCAGTAAAACTATTTCAAGAACAATCTTTTTATTTAAATTATCAATGAACTGCAGCCTTAAGTTATGTAAGTTAAGTTTAATGTGATGACTCATGGTCCTTTGTTAGTCCACATTGGGACAATTTCAGTCTCTCACCTGCACTATGCTGGCAATCTAGGAGATATTTAATGCATTTGCCACTCTTTGCACAGCTACTGGTACAGGTGTAGTCAGAGTTCCCAAGTTGAGAACAAATGCCTCCAAAAAGCAAAATGTCTTTTTTAGTTCACTTGGATAGGCAACATTGTAGACATGGTACAGGGAGAAGACAATACCCATCGCCAATGAAATGTCCATTTCCCCACTGTCCAGAATAATTTTTTGTCCATCCATCTGGACATTGACCTCAGTTGAATCACTCAAGGGCTTGCCGTCACTGCTGCTGAGTACGATTGTAGGTATTGGGCTGTGTGGATCCTGAAACAGAAATTAAATTCTTGAAATGAGGAGTATAGTTTAAATAAGTATAAACAACAGGTGTCCCAATGAAAGTATAAAACTCCTGTAAAATACTGGATTAGTTCAAGACTCTCTCCCCCCAATACCAAAAAAAAAAAATCTAAATTTACCTTATTTATGACGAAGAGATGAGAGGCATTTTCTTTGAAAATAGATGGCAGGAGAAGAACAGCTGTGTTTACTATCTGACCTGGAAAATAAAGAGAAATATGTAAATATTTTCTGGCCAATTTTGTTAATACAAAGCAGTAAAGGCCATATGAGTGCCTTCATCAGGAGTTGAATGTCTTGCCAGAACATAAGCATTAGTGCAGTAAATGTATACCTAATTAACTTTTCAGTGTAATTCAGTGTAAATGTTAAGCATTTATACAAAACCCCCAAAATGTTGTTCAGTTCTGTAAGTTGCTAGCTTTAAATGATGTGAGTCCTAAAGAACTTGCAGAGCAAGTCTAGCTGCCTCTGAACATTTTTTGGGATAAACATTGTGTGAATGACTGAAAATCTTCATAGAGATATATATAGCATCGAGGGTATATCAGTTAAATCTTCAAGTACATCAGTGCAGAGACGAGAAAGGAGAAATGTCAGTCTGTGGATATTGTAAGGGACACTGTGTTTACTAATGTGCTGTATGTGAAACCTTAAAAAGTGGTATCTGAGATAGGAGTTGAAAATGTTTTTGCTCATTATTGCCAAGTGCCCTCACCTTTTCTTTCAGTGTCTGTCTGGCTCTCATCAACAGATTTTAAGCAGAGGCTTTTAAGGTTGCTGTTTGGGGCTATTGACACAAGCTTTGCTGCCAACTTACTGAATCCTCGGATTACTTTTTTGTCCACATCATTTTTAAGTAACATGGAAGCCTCTTCAAGAAGCTAAAATAAAGGATAAACATATACATATTAGCTTTGTACCATAATATATACCATTATATAGCAAACCAAAACAATCATTATTTCACACATCAACTATCATTAGAGAACAAATTATAATTTTGCATTTGTTTACTTTAATTCTCAAGTACATATTGTTGTGCAAAAGGGATGTTTAGACTATTCTTCCCAAAAAACTATCATTGGCATCAGATTGGTCCAAAATTATCCTGTAGCATGAAAATAAAACCAAAGAGAAAGACATAGTCAATGTGGCAATTTCTGTTAGTGTTCTGTTAGTGTACTTTTATTACTCATGAAATAAATCTGCTGATTCAGTCACTTTTCCTGTCCTGTAGGTACGTGATTATTAGAAGTCTGTATAAATGTGCAGCACATCAGTACATATTCGTGTTTTTGCCGTGCACTATTGTTATTGTTGTTTTTTGCTGCAGTTTTTGATAAAACACTCACCACAACAGGGATAGTGAGACATGGGAATTCTCATAGAACCTCTTCAGTAGTATGCTGAAGAATGTAGTGTGTTCTGTACTTCTGTATTTTCCTGAGGTGCGTTCGAATGACATCCACATTTGGCCTAGTTTTTTGGCACTCTTGCTTAATCACTGATACATGTTGGTCGGTGCTCCTTTCATCCGCCCCATCGTCAAAAGGATTGATATCCTGGTTATTAAAAAGTTTAGCAAATATTGAGAGAAAAAACAAAACAATACTTTTAATTTTTTATGTACAATTTAAAATGGCAAACAAACATTGAGCATATTTAACTTGCCTTGGTTTTTTTCAAAAGGATACAGGGCTGGACATCTGATGATCTTTTTCTTCCTGAATTTGGAACTGAGTATTTCTGTCTCATTTTTTCAATTTCCTCTATGTCTACTAGTGGTCTTCTTTCCTTTTTAAACTTGTTCCTGAGAGACTCATGCAGAGCATCCTACAAACGATAAAAATGTAACTAATTATTCATAAATAGGTGCAACTAGGTCCTCCCTTTATACAAGACATTTGCCAGAAAACTTTGAGTGACATAAAGCTGGTAGGTTTGCTGTAATCATGTCATAACCTAATTAGTTCCTATTTACAGATCTCTTCTTTAACTCTTAGGAGTTGATCGAACACATGATATAAAGGTTTGGAGCACTTTAGATTGGCTAAATACACTATAAAAGGTAGATAAAGATTAGATAAAGTATTAATGGCATTATGTCCTACAAGCATACTCATCATGATCTTTTAGTCTATACGTTAATACCTCTACCTTTTAATAATAAAAATAATAATGTATACTTTATTGATCCCCACAGGGAAATTTCTCTCTTTGCATTTAACCCATTCACTCAGTGAAGCAGTGGGCAGCCACTAATCAGGCGCCCGGGGAGCAGTGTGTAGAGACAGTACCTTGCTCAAGGGTACCTCAGGATAGCCGTTCAGTTGATTCAAACCCCCGACCTTCCGATCATGGGGCAACCACACTACCTACTGAGCTATCCCTGCCCTATTTTCAAATTTAATTTTTTAAATACAAAAACTACACTATCCTGATACAAAGGCAAACAGAGCTAATATATTTCATAAGAAATGAAACATTAATTAATTTAAAAGAGCAACTGATATTTTATTTATTGTTTGACCATACTGCACAAGATCTGCCTCAAAAATCACAATACTAATACTTGTATTGTAGTGGCCACAAGGGAACAGATAACCTCTGAATATGTAACAATGAAAATGTTAGCATGTTACACTCGTTAGCCAATAATAAGGCAATTCAAAGACAATTTGTTGGATAATTTTATCAATGTTTGCTTTTTAGGAATACTTACATATCCAGAGCCATAACTCTCCTTCAAAAAAGGAAAACTCAGAAGGACAGTCCTCAGAAGCTCTACATACTGCACATGAGAGGGATACCTGCAAATTTTGAATGATGAACTTAAATTCTGATGTACATACTGTATTTTAAATGAATCAAATCTTAATTATATATAGACTTACATTGTCTCATTACTCAAGTGGTCAAACAGTGCTTGAATAAGCATGTTTTTGAGTCTGTTCTTGGTGGGTGACTTTAGTGCTGCATCTTTATTGGTCAACGCAGTGAGCACAGCTGGAGGAAACTGCACTTTGCAGTTAAACATAGGTTGGAGTGCTGGCACAGTATGCTTTTCTTTGTGTTGCCTTCCACTGCAAGAAGAAGTAAGAAGTATGTTTAGAGTTTGTTACAAGACATGAATATGCGTGTCCTTGTGTCCTGCATCAGGAATATCTGCATATTTAAAACGCACAATAACAGCTGCTGAACTACAGAAACATCATAACAGAGAGTAAGAGTGGCTGTGACATTTCAATTTTGAAAGTAAATGGGTGTGTGATGCACATCAATGCTGGAGAAACAGAACAGGGCTTGCGTCAACCCCTTGACCCCACCCTCCAACACCGTAAACCTAGGGGAGGGGAAACACTGAATTGTATGAATGTACAATTCAGTGAATCATGTCCAGTCAACTTAAGACTCACTCTTTCAGCTTCTCTACAGCAGACAAGAATTTCACTTGGTCTTTCACTTTTGGAAAAAGACGCTCACTCATTCTTTCAGTCATCTGCAGGAGTGTCAATCCATCGATTTCATTGTCTGTGGCCAGTGTTGGGGAGTAACGGAATACATGTATCGCCGTTACGTATTCAGAATACAAAATATGAGTAACTGTATTCCGTTACAGTTACCGTTTAAAAAGGTGGTATTCAGAATACAGTTACTTTGGTGAAATAAATGGATTACACGGCGGTACTTTCCTGTTTCATATTGTCGCGGGTCAGGATTATTTGGGTTTGTTTGACAGCTACGTTCTGTTGTTCCAGGCGGCAGCGTTACGGTTGCCATGGTTACAGGGTGACGCTCTCTCTCTGCGTGTTTCCTGGGTGAGAGAGTGCTTTTTTGTTGTTGTTGTTGTGCTAAGCTAAAAGGCAGAATGCTACAGGCATGGCCCTAAAGCATGTAGCCTGATGGGCAGTGTAGTCCGTGCTGCAGGGAGAATGGACTGCCATACCCGTTATGTGTCTGTGAGCGAGGGAGGGAGAGAAAGGAAAAGTCCGAGCTGTCACGGAGCAAAAACGGGAGCTGGAAGCATGTAAATATAATAATAATCACTGCAGCCAAGAAGAGTGCCTGACCAGCCCATTTGTAAGTAAGCTATTAAGACTCAACTGTACACTGTGTTCGTGTTTTCCTCCGGAAAAAATAAGTTCCGTTGGAGCAGCCTTTCAACGCCTCTCTCTGTCTCTGGCAAGCAAAGTTGACCCAGACAACAAAGTAAAGCTAGTTTTCGGCTACCAGCCCGACACAGAACCCACCGTATTAGCCAGAGGTCCCTTTACTACGGTTCGGAGCCGCGGACCTTCAGTAACAGTAATAAATCACAGCAATAGTACATTCACGTAGTTGTAAACAGCATAATAATATATTAAGTAATCCAAAGTATTCAGAATACGTTACTCTCATTGAGTAACGTAACGGAATACGTTACAGAATACATTTTGGGGCATGTATTCTGTAATCTGTAATGGAATACATTTTAAAAGTAACCTTCCCAACACTGTCTGTGGCACAGAAAAACAATAAGACAGGATCAAAACAGAAATGAGCATGTCGAAGATAAAGAATAAAAATATCATAAAACATTACTAAAAAGACAGCTATGAGTTCATTAGTGACTGTAGATGATGACAGACATGTGGAATAGCCAAAAAGTGGTTAAAATCATTTTAACAGTGGTTGACAACTCCTAACTAAAAAGTCATGGTTTAGGATGTATCTTACCTAACTTTGGTATGGACTGCCTTAAAAGGTCGGTGGATCAGTGTAATGAAGTCTTGACCATCACATCTGTATGCGTCCAAAGCATGAAAGTCTACCTCATCCCCAGGCTTGAATATCAACAGATCATCAGTCTCTCTGATGTGGTATGATTGAAGGTGTCTTATAAACTCCAGTGTTGTGAAAAGTCTTCCAACAAGAAACCAGTTTGCCCTGATATACACAATCAGGTCTATTTTCACAAACAGTGGAATTTGCTCTGCATGCACAAGTTCCAAAATGAAGAAATCTCCAACTGCATATTTTACAGAGTTTAAAATGATGCATTTACTCGTCCAGAGTTTCTCATCCACAGTAACGGCTGTCTCCAAGTTCTGCAAACAAATCTGCAAGTTCACTGGAAGTTCTTGAAGTGATAAGTTATTAACTGCTGCTTGTGTATGATCACTCCTGATGATCCGTTCAGGCTGCCACTCCCAGCATTGCTGATTCCTCTTTGCCAAAGTCTGACAAATATTAATATAGTTATTGGTGATTCTTGCTACTGTCTTGAAATATTGATGTCTGGCTTCAAACCTCATGCACCAATGAGAGCGGAGTGACCCATAATCAAGGATGAGCCGAGGATAATGCATCAGAAAATGCAGCTTGGGTGTAAACACACCAGGAAACAGATTGTTGAAATCTGTCAAAAAGTAAGCGATCAGTTCATGTAGATTACTAATCCAGTCAGTGCTGATGGTTGGAGCAAGAATAATCTCTCCTATTTCTCAAACCAAAAGATAAAGCTGCCAAAACTTGTTACCCTTTTCAATCCTGGAGCCTATGAGGAAAGGCAGAGTCCTAAATAATGTCCATTTCTCAACAGCAGTTCCAGAGATATTTCCATCCAGTGCTACCTTCTCAGGTATTAGAGCAGGTTTGGAGGTGCAGTCATTCTGTCCAAAACTAAAATTCCTTATGCTGTCATTCACCTCTTGGATAGTAACGGTTTTGTCCTTGTGCAAGGCTTTTAAAACAGACTTCAAAACAAGAGGAATGACCCCCTCAAGAAAATCATGCATTACATCAGGTGGGAATGCATTTGTGTTATCAAAATATGACAACTTGTTGAAGGCACATGGGCCAGTTACACCATACACAGACCTACAGTTGGGGTCATCCTCAACACATTGCAGATGCATGAACAGTCTTTGTCCTAAGAACACAATCTCCCTCACTAATGATCTTAGACAGGTCCTCGTAATGACACATACAAAACCTGCATATTCTACCATTACTGAATGAGCAGCTAAAACCTGCAAGTGTGTGAGAGGTTAGGTTGTCTGCAGATATTGTGGCCAGACCACCTTTGATGCAGTACTGTCTGTCTTCAAATTTTAATCGTAATCCACGTTCTTGCAAAACCTGTAGGTCACAAATTAATGGTTCTAATATTTTCTCAAATCCATATGTTTTCACCAATCTATGTTTGACAAGTATCAACAGATGAATATGTCTTAAAACAGATCTGTCTTTTGGTGGAATATTTCCCAAAGTAAAATAAAATGCAGACACTTTATGTAGAAGTTTCTTTGATCCTAATGGATTAGCAGCTTCAAATTCATCACTGTACAACTGAATTCTCAAATGTGGGTTGTCTCTGTTAAAAAAATCACTTTCTTTGTAAATTTTCCCATCACTAAAATCTGTTAAGGTTTCAGGAGCACGGGGATCTGGCCTAAAAAATTGTCCTAAAATGTTACGATCATTACATATTAATTCTAAGACTTTTAGAAGTGGAATATACTGAAAAGTGTCCTGTTTCCCAGTAAAAGGATCTATCCCCAGGATACATTCAACAGGTTCAATCAGGTTTAATTTCTCAACACAGTATCTGTCTAGCTGATATGTGTTGCTGACTGCACTGAAGCAATGTTCTACCAAACTACTGTCATCAATATAATGAAAACTTGATATATCAAAATTAAGAGTCTGCAAACATTTAGTAAATATCTCCCTATAGTTTTTAATAAAATACTTGAAAAGTGACTCTACTTCACTAAGAACAAATGTTTGAACTTTTCTATTTACAATACTTTTCTCTTGAAGATTCAAGGAAAACAATGCCAGTTGTTTTCTCACAGTCTCTGTAAAGTTCTCTATAAGTTCACTCAGAGCTCGTTCAGATGATTGGGGAAATTCAACAGTTTCCTGGATGACAGGGTCACAGTCTGGGGCAGACTCTAATCCTTGTTTCTGATATTTATGTTTCTTCCTCATGTGATTTTTCAAAGATTTCACAGACAAAAACTTTCTGGGACAGTCTTCTAGTCCGCAGACAATGAAGAATCCACATTCACTTTCATGGTATATCTGTTGATGTTTCAGCAGTTTTTCATATGTTGGTTTTCTTGTGGAGCACTGTGGACACTGATATGGCACATCCATAGAAATGCTCACCTACAAAGACCTGTTGATAATCTCCCAATTCATTTTCCCCAAGCCAAAGAGATACTTCTCCAACAGTCCACTGCTGAGCCATGATCTGTTAAAACAAAAGAAAATGCCATTACATTGTTTTATTCTGTGACATCAAAAACTTATTTATTTATTTTTTGTTCATTCATTTTCCAAGCCGCTTTATCGTCATAAGGATCGGAGGGGTGCTGGAGCCTATCCCACCTGTTTTTTTAGGCGGGGTAGACCCTGGACAGGTTGCCAGTCCATGGCAGGGTCATCATTCAGATATGTATGTCTTTGGATTGTGGGTGGAAACCCACACAGAAACAGGGAGAATATGCAAACTCCCCACAAAAAGGCACCCGGTTGACCCCGGGAATTGAACAGTCTTTCCAGCTGTGAGGCAACAGCACTAACCACTATACCACCGTTTATTCTAACTTTTAAGCCTTCTTCAGATAAAAATTGATTATTTTATGCTTTGGATTATATGGTCTTGTTAGTATGATGACCTCTTTTTTGCCTAATGTATGATGTTGGATAAATGAAATGTACATAAAAAATTTAACTATATTAAAAAAGGACATTATCTTGGTAACATCAAATGACCGGAGCATAATTTGTCAACTACTCTGAAAATAAGTTATACAGTAACAGTCAAAGACACAACTTCTCATGTGTCACATTTCTATTTATTCAAAACACTTATGCATTGCTGTATTTTATATAGCTACTCCACAATTCAAAGTACAGGCTACTGAATTTCTGAGTTTTGTAGACCAGACACAGAGCTCACACAACAGGCTTCAGGCGCCATTTTGGTGACTTTAACAATATTATTCATTTTAATATCTGTCTAGCTGACATTAGTTTATGTACGCAGCACGCAATAGAGCCACATATTTTAGAGGCCAAATTAATTGGGAGCACCTTCACTTAATTGTAACAGTGGTTTTGTTAGGAAAACAGTTCTATATACCAGATACTAAACTGCGTTAACGTCAAAGGCTAACGTATCTAACATAGCTAACCATTACTGTTAGCACAACATTAACAGCAAGCTACAATGACGAGTAACAAAAACAAAACAATAAAAAGGTTTTATGAAAATGATTCACCTTTTCCAACAGTCCAGAAATCCAGAATCCTTTAAAGACCAGCAGGTACTGAAGACTGTTATCCACTGGCACCGTCGGCGAGAAAGTTTTTTTTTCCCTTAGAAAGTTCAAGGCTCGCGCGATCTGTGTGCGCATGCGCATCCCTACAGTTGCCCCCCTTTGGTTGTACGATGTGTTCTAACGTCTCTCTCACTCTCCATCTCTCTCTCTCTCTCCCTGTCATTTATTTGGCTCGACACAAATAATAATAAATTGTGCAGTGATAAACAAGTACTCAGATCACATGTGCAATTGTTATTTACTTATATTATTTTATAATTTGACTTTACATACTGCTGGGTGGTTTGTAAAGTTCACAGTAACTAGTATTATCATTATGCTATGTTTTCTAATATGTATATATATATATATATGTATATATATACATATATATATATATGTATATACATACATATATATATATATGTATATATATATATATACATATACATATATATATATATATATATATAGAGAGAGAGAGAGAGAGAGAGAGAGAGAGAGAGATCTGATATAGATCAGTATCTGAATCTGTCTAATATCCCCCGAATGGATTGTTAATTTATAAATTCACCATATTCATAAACGTCTTAATAATAAATTCTATATTCTGTTACCACATTATTTGTGATCAGTGGGTTTGCAGGGTGGGTGCTGGGGTCTTTAGGCTTTGGCCCCCAGCACCCACCCTGCATATTTTTAAGCAAGTGTTTCTAACTTTAATTTGAATATTCAGTATCCCACCATCTGCCCCCCCCGCACACGCACACAAACAAAACACACAGTATAATTCACACCCTCATTAAAGTGAATGAATATTTATGCCATTTTACACCGACAAACTCAGATAGCTAAGGATGAAGAACCTTTTGTTCTTTAAAGAACCATTTGTAATACCTAAAGAACCATCTACAAAATAAAAAGGTTCTTTGACGTATGATGGTTCTTTAAAGAACCACAGAGACATCTGAAAAACCATTTAAGAACCATAATTTTTCTGAGTGTAGACCGCCCCTTGCTGCGCAACATGGAACACTGCAAGATTTTCTCTGAGGGAGATCCATACATGCTACATACAGTTTACAACTAAATACATATGATTTAGTTGTAAATTGTCTCTTCTCTCTTGCTCTTGACGAAGGTGGTCGCACTTTTCTCCTCCTCTCCTCTCCCTTAGCTTCCCTGCTTAGCCTCTTGTGTCCTTGTCTAGTCTCGTGTTTTTTCATTACTTTTTCCCTGGAACACTCTCTCACAGTCTGTTCTGTAAAACCTAAAAGAGGAATTATGGATTTGATCATCTGGTCCCTGAATGCAATTGACACCCTTTTCTCAACGAGAAGTCTGGGCTCGGGTGAGCCTGAGTGTCCTGGAGGTACTTTCCCTGCCGGATACACGATGGATGGGTGGCAGAAATGGAGGCTCGTGTGCCTGGCGGGACTGTCGATCAAAGACGCTGAAGATATCTACCTATTCGGAACCATGATAACAGGGTTCTTGCTGATTGGAGCTGGCTCGGCCCTGGCTTATCGAAGAATTAAGAAAGCGGAACCGGCTGTTCAAACCCCCACAAGGCTGCCCGCTGGGATTGAAACGATGGGACGAGGCATGAGTTTCTCAAAATGGGCTCATTGAGTGCAGCATGGATAAGATCTTGGACAAGCTTACGGCTGCCGTGAATACTCAGAATAAGACCTCTGAGTGGAGACTGGATCACATCTTGGAGAAGCTCACTGCGGTCGTGAGTTCTCAGAATCTGCTCTTTGAGCACAAGAATGACAACATCACGGAGCGTAAGGTTGATAACCTCATGGAGAAGCTCACGGCTCTCCAACGGGAGATTGAGAGACCAGTGTCGGACTGTTAGAACAGCTTTGAAATTCATATGAGTTGTTCGCACTAAAGTAAAAACCACCATCACTTCATGCGGAGACCCCTTCGGCGCCAGCTGTGGTCTCAAGGCTGGAGCTGAACAACAACACCCTGATAACGACTGTGTTTAGACTGTTCTTCCCATTCTATGCAAGGCCACCTGGGTCGGCTGGAAGACTGTTTACTTAGCCTGGCAGGGCGAAGGACACTGTCTCAGCTGAACTCTGGACACACACACACACACATACACACACACACAGACACAGACATATATGCACATGCAGATATACACTCATCCCCCCTCCCCCCTCGAAACGCCTTCGACGCTCATTCCCTTCCGATGCTGACGGTGGATCAAGGAGACCAGCGCTTATGCTGCAGGCCCGGATGTACTGTCTACATTGGCTGTCTCTCACCCTTTACCCACCCCTGTTGCTTGTCATGTGTTTCTTTGGTGTATTAAGAGTTTTTTTCATGTGCTATGTGCAGAGGTGTTTTTCTGTTCTCAAACTGATCTCCTGTTGGAGCTCAGTCTGGGGAGTTATTTTTCTCCTTATCTTTCCTCATGTTGTGCATTTTCCATGTTATACCTCTCTGACCTGTCTTCCCCATGTGATGTTTGTGTAATGTATGTATGGTCGGAAGGGTAAGATGGCGCTGGCACGGCTGGCAGCCTTAACCCAATTTCCCTCGGGATGAATAAAGTATGATCAATCAGTCAATCAATCAGTCAATATGGATTTTATTTTATTGGTATTAAAAATATAAAACTATAAAATATATATTTTTTGTTTTAGGTTTTATTATTTCAAAAGTAAAAACAAGAAAAAAAATGCACTTGATGGTTGAGAGACATTTTTCAGTACAAAGAAAGTCACAGCTCAAATGTGTGTACACAAAAGCATGTTTATAGAGAAGAAGCAGTGATGTGGCTACTTAAAGAAACTTAGAAAATGAAACTTAAAAAAAACCTTAGGAACTTAAAAATAAAACACTCAGAATGAATGAAGCACATTAGTGTCTTTCTATTTTCTATTTATACTAATTGCCATCATTGTCGGTATTGTTTCCTGTATCATGAAAGTTACATTTACATGTGGGTGAAGATGTTGTTGCAACTCTGATTTCCCCACAGTGAAGAAGTCCCACCAGCAGAAGCAGGAGAACCACCATCATGATGGTGAACACAGTCTGTAAGATGAGATAAATATGACATCCCAGGCTCTGAGGAGGGATCTGTCTCAGTTTCTGTGTGATCGCCTGCATAGATGATAAGAATTAATAAGCTGTGTTCACCTTGGTTAATTACTTAATTAATTAATATCTACATTTCATACAGGCAAAGGCCTCAACAACTGCCAGAACCTGCAGTTCCTCTATCGTCCACTTGAGTTGTTCAAAGGTGAATAAACCCCCATAGACTGCCAAACTGTTAAAATGCCCAACGAATGGCCAACTAAAGAAATATTTTTATGGGCTTGAATAAAAACATTGTTTCTAACTTTCTTTAGGGTTTCTTTCTCATGGTGAGCTCAACCCTGGTAATTTTATGTATTCTCATAACTGAATCCACAGGCGAGAGGGGAATATAATCATGTTTTTAGCCTGTTTGGTGTTTACTATCCATGACAGAATTGGGGTGTTTTTGGTGGTTTATGGCATCTGATCTGAAGAGAAAATTATGTAAGGAGTGGTGCGCCTGAGTCTATGTGTGAATGACTGCAGAAATGATAGAAATTAATTAATTAGTTCTGTTAACCGTCGTTAGTTACTTAATGTTGTACAATTCTGGCAAATTCAAGGACTGAAAAATTGCCAGAAACTGCATTTCATCTAATGTCATTTTGAATTAAGTAAATCAATATCCAAAGATTAGACTGTTAAAATGGCCAGCTAACAACTACACAAACATGTCAATAGGCTAGTACAAAGCACTCTTTTGGTCTATTACCACCTTTTATACATCATATTTAGCCTCCTAGGACCTGGCGTCCACATATGTGGACATCACATTTTGGGTTATTTAGTCCAAAATACTCAATTTTGCTCTACAAGGGCCTGATATCCACTTATGAGAACATTATACTGCTACTGTTGTATCGAAATTTTATATGAATATCCTCATATGTGGCTCTCATTTTTCTTAGAAACAAATATTAGGTAAAAAAAAAAAACTGGCAATTCTTTGTTTTTACATTCATCAGGTCCCAATCAGCCCAAATATCAAAGCGAAATTAAAAATGCATGCCGTGGAAGAGTTCGGGTCCTAGGAGGTTAAATATAAATTATGTATCAAATTAAATATTGATTAATTAAATTAATGATTGACAAAATAATTATTTAACATTTAAAATCTATACAGTTATGCGCAAAATAATAGCAGTCTAACGTTACTAATGATTTTGGCAGAAATGATGATACAATATGGGAACAAATTCATGGCCAATCAGCAGACTTAACAGACATGATATGCATGCTAATTTGGGGTAATTGACTCATTCAATGAAAGGGTTGTGTTCAACTTAATAGCAGTGTGGAGTTCAGTTAGGGAGGTCATTCAATCTGTGAGGAAAGGGATGTCAGCAGATGTTGTACTTGCTGGTTTTAGCCTTTGCTCAATGAGTAAATGGGTCGTTCCAGACACTGCACTAAGAGAGAAAGAACTTTGATCAAAAAGTTGATTGGAGAGGGGAAAACACACAATGAAGTGCACAAAATAACTGACTGCACAGCGAAAAACTTCTCAAATGCTTTGAAATGCAAAAGAAAACCCAAAACAAGTGACAGAAAAAGGAATACTACCATCCACCTAGATCATAGAATAACAAGGATGGCAAAGAAGCATCCAATGATCAGCTCCAGAGAGATCAAAGAAGATCTCTGTTTATCTGTTAGTACTTCGACAATCAGAAGATGCCTATGTGAAGCCAAACTATTTGCAAGAAACCCTCACAAAGTAACACTGCTGAAAAAACACGTATTGAAAAGGTTACAGTTTAACAAAGAACACACTGACTTGCCCAAAGAGAAGAGGCGCAATACTCTGTGGACAGATGAGAGCAAGATTGTTCTTATTGGATCTGAAGGCTGCAGACAGTTTGTGAGACGACCCCCAAACACTGAATACAAGGCACAGTACACTGTGAAGACCATAAAACATGGAGGTGTAAGCTTAATGGTTTGGGGATATTTCTCATACTTTGTGGGGCCCATTTATCGCATAACAGGCACCATGGACCAGTTTCAGTACCTAAAAATACTGGAAGAGTTCATGTTGCCTTATGCTGAGGAAGAAATCCCCTTAAAATGGGTGTTTCAGCAGGACAACGGCCCCAAACACATCAGCAAGTTGGCATCCCGGTTGCAGACCAAAAAGATTGATTTCCTGAAGTGGCCAGCCCAATCCTTGGACCTAAATCTGAATGAAAATTTGTGGAGTGACCTCAAAAATTCTGTTTTTGATGCAAAACCCAAGAATGCAGAAGATCTGTGTTGTTCAGTCAGCTTGGGCTGCAATTTCTGTTAGGGTCAAATGTTAGTTGACTTCATGCCCCACAGATGTAAAGCAGTGTCAGAAATAATGGTTATACAACTAAATATTAGTTCAGTGCTTAAAGAAAAGGCAAAACCCTATTTTATTTTCAGTTTATACTGTAAATATTCCAGTTTGTAAATGAAAACGCAGACACTGCTATTTTTTTAATAACCTCATATTCTTTTTCTTCATTGTCAGTTAAAAAAAATAAAAAATAAAAGACAAAATTGTTCATGTTTTCATTTGGGATTGAATGTGCATGGCTCCCAGTGCCTTTGCATATATGAAAATAAATCTATTAGGAACATGGAAGTTTTCCTCTGTTGTTTTAAGATCACTGCTATTATTTTGCACATAACTGCATGCACATACTTTTACTCCATATGTAAATGGCCTGACTCTTAAATAGAGTACTCAAAGTGCTCTATATAACTTGCCCAGTTCGTGTCTATGTACACAAGCACCCTTTTCTATGCTTAAGTGCTTTCTAACACTTAAACTCTTAAAGACGCATTCGAGAGCAAATTGAGGTTAGTATCTTGCACAAGGATATTTTGCATGTAGACTTGGATCGAAGCACCAACCTTAACCTGCAGATGACCTGCTCTACCACCTGAGCTACAGTCGCCCCCTGCATACTGCCACAGTGGTTATTAAGATGGATTTGTATTGATTTTGTCAGAAAAAAATGTGACTAGTAAATTATTTAATCACACAAACAGAAAAATGACAAAATAGAAAATGTAATCGTGTATTTATGATTGATGCATAAATCAGCTGAGAATGACTAAAATCCACTTGAAAAAGGAAGACGAAAAAGTGTCTCACCTGTGAGACATGGCAGAGAGACAGACAGCCAGCTCTCTGGTGATTCTCCACCTCCTGAGATCTTGCACTTGTTAAATCCATGTATCCTGTGGAGCTGTTGCTGATGGGGAGTCCATCTTTGTAGAACTCAGCTGTGAAGCTGGAGGAAGTTGTCTTGTTTCTGCAGGTCAGAGTCACAGCTTCTCCCTCCATCACAGGAACAGTAGGACTCTCCAGGATCAGAGAACCAGCTGAAAAAATCAACGTGTATAAATGTATTCAATGATGTGTTTGATTATGACAACGTATTGCTTACTAAATGGAAACTTACCAGTAACACTGATGTTGATAATGTTGCTTTTCTCCCCTCCTTCAGTCTCACATATGAACTCTCCACTGTCGTCTGTATAAATATTTTTTATAGAGCAGGACGATCCTGTTGCTGTTTTCTCATTAGTGTTGCTGCATGATTTCATTTTCCCTCTCAACTTATGTAAAACATTATAATGAGAGACGCCCTCACAGTAAAAGGTTACTGGCTCATATTCAAAGAACTATAATCTGTTTGGAATGACATGAAGAAAAACTGCACCTGAGACAAAATAAAAGATTCACATTAGTTTTATTTTTCAATAACTGAAATGTGGGAGCACAGGGTAAAATAAGAAATCTCAAACTGATATAACTGATAAATGTTAATGTCAGTTTAACTAGCCAGTACTTACCAACGCTCTGATCATGTGCACAAAATGGGATCATCACACTCATTACTGAAAAGTCAAAAAGGGCTAAACTTGTAAACCTACTGATAAATGTATTTTTTATTTTCCGTCTGGCAATTTCTTATGGTTCCCGACATGAAACTTTTAAAACAACACAGTAGTTTAACAATTTTACTATCTTAAACAGATTCCTTATATTTTAGTTTTAATGCGGGAATGAAAAAAAGTACTCACTGAGTTTGATGCAGAGGGCTCTGACCTCCATAATGTCTTGCTGATTGTGAACAACAGTCTCTTCCTGTGTGGCTCATTTCTGCTGCTGAAACAACACCTTGCACTTAAAAATAGCTTTCAAAGAAGCAGTGACGCTGATGTTGTTGTCAAGCCTCAGTGTTTCAGTTCACACTCACTGGAGGGAAAAACAAACTAATGCTTCACTAAAACTTGTAACCTTTTCATGCTTCTTATGTTCACCTCATGTGCTAGCACAAAACCCAGAGTGACAGCAGTGTCTCAACACTGAAAAAAAAAAATTGCACTGCTAATGGGTTCATTGTATATGATGAAGGTGCTTGCACTTATCAGTGAATTTACCTGTTTTAAACTTAAGCTAAGATTTGCAAGTATGAGACTGTGAGTACATCAAACAGAGATACAAATGTAAACCAGAACTTTGTAGCAGAATACATTCTGGACTTTTATTTCAAATAATGATTTTTACGCAGATTTACCTCTTATTTTGAAACCCTGATGATATACACTTAGGTGAATATATGTTTTGACACGGACACAAGTTGTTTTTTAACCTGTTCACTTAAACATATTCCAGTCATAGTTATATAATGGACATGGACATAATGTGTAGACTCTCAGCTTTCATTTGAATATGATGTCCCCATTCAAACTGGATGAAGGGTTTAGCAGTTTCAGCTCCTTAACATGTGCCACCCTATTTTTAATGGGACCAAAAGTAATCGGGCTGCTGACTCAAAGGCAGGAGTGAACAATTCCTTCACTACGTCACTTTCTTTTAAGCTGATGACAGGCCTGGAGTTGATTTGAGGTGTAGTCCTTGCATTTGGAAGATTTTGCTGTGAACTGAAAATATGCGGAGCTCTCCATGCAGGTGAAATAAGTCATCCTTAAGCTGTGAAACAGGAAAAACCCATCCAAAAATGCTACAATATTAGGAGTGGCAAAATCTACAGTTAGGTACATCCTGAGGAAGTAAGCACTGGTGAACTTAATAAGACAAAAAGACCTCACAGTAGGTCTAATCACAGATTAATTTCCATGGTGCAGAGAAACCACTTTTCAAGGGTGAACCAAGTGAACAACACTCTCCAGGAGGTGTATTGATATCCAAGTGGACAATAAAGAGAAGACTACGTGAAGATAAATGCAAAGGATTCACTGCGAGGTGCAAGCCACAGAAACGATTAACCTAGAAGTAAATGTGTTCGTAGTGTCTCTTTAAACGTTTGTTTTCATGTCGGCTTGAAATAAAATATTGCCCGTTGCTGGTACTGGACCTTACTAACAAACTGTGACAACACTACGTAGGGAAGGTTTCAAGGATGAGCTGAAGGTATAGACCCACGTGATTTGCTGTAAAATGTTGTCTTGTCTCTGTGTTTTGTCAGCTCGTATATAAGACATGAGAAAACAGCACCCATCTTCACAGAAAGTGGCATGGGCATCTGACTCAGCTGCTTTCTCTCCATGCTTTCTCTGCATGGGATTAAACCACTTCAAAAATGGTTCATTGAGGGTTTGCAGTTTATTTAAAGCTTCCACAACAATATAAACTAGAAAAATTTGCATTTCCTGCGAAAATGCTGTGTGGATGCCTTAACGCTGAAGCTGTCTGCTGAAAAGCTGAAAAAGATGAAAAGTGGTGAAAAAAAAACTTTTGTGCTGAGCAGGATTCGAACTTGGCCCTCCTGGACTCAAGGCAGCTATTCATCTCACTGAGCTAAACTCATTCCCTGAAGAAAGAGGAGGAGAGACTGACAATTCTGCTAAAATGAGCAGAAGCTGCTGAGAATTGTGCTGAGAAGAGGTGAAAAGGCTGAAAATTTTGCAGAAAAGAGGTGAATCAGCAGAATTTCTGCAGAAAAGAGGTAAAGAAGCAATAAGTTGCGCTGAAAAGAGATGAATCAGCAGAATTTCTGCTCAAAAGAGTTTTTTTGTCTGAAAACAGCTGAGATTTGTGCTGATAAGAGGTGAAAGGCTGAACATTTTGCAGAAAAGAGATGAATCAGCAGAGTTTCTGCTGAAAAGAGTTTTGTTTTTCTGAAAACAGCCAAAAAAGCTGGAATTTGTGCTGAAAAGGGGTGAAAAAAATGAAAATTTTGCTGAAAAGGGGTGAAGAAGCTAAAGTATACCAAATCAAAGTATTTGTGCCAAAACATAGTGTTTCTGCCATATTGTGGTACTACTACATTACAACATGAATACGGATTAAAGATGAAAGAAACTGGCAACAAATTCCTCCACTACAAACCAGTCTGATACCACTTCTTTGCAGTGTTCACGTTTACTAAGGCACTACCCAAAAGGCGCCACAAGAGGGCACTCCAACACAAGAGATGAGGTGAATGAGCAGAATTTCTGCTGAAAAGAGGCAGAAGGTTCTGTATGTAGAAAAAGAAACACTGTTGAACCATGTGTGAAATAAATAAAGAAATGAAATGAAAGAACAACCTGGTTCTGCTCAAATTCACCAATCAGAGGTACTGCCTCAGTCTGCTTCATCAGGCTGTACTTGTTTCTGCCATGGAGCGTTAACAAGAATCTGAGGTCCATATTAGAAAAGCTGCTAAAATCATAAAAGTTTGCAGAATTGTAATAAATGAGCAATATAAATTACAGGTCTGTGATAGTGTATAAATTTGTAGTGAAAAAAAAAAAAAAACGTGGACCAAGGTGGGATTGAACCCACGACCTTTGAGCTGCAGAGCCGTGTCATTACTGATTGCGCCACCTGGAAAGGGGCGGCGGTCTGAAAGACAGATACTTGGGCAGTCAGAAAATAGATCGCGGTGAGAGGCGAAAAACGCCGTTTTTGGAGTTACAAAACGTCGTGTAACTCAAAAACTAGGAGGGCTAGCAGCATAATTCTTGTACTGGGTGAATCAGCGGACTTTGGTGTATTTTCACTGCGATTTTCATAGCTCGTTCTACCTCCGTCGCGGAGATATGACGAGAGAAGAAACGGCTTCATTTTCGGCGTTTGAAAACTGAGAGGAGGACAGATTTCCACCCCTCAAACAAACGTAATTCATTGCTCAACGGTAAGATAATTGTAAAACTGCTTCCACTGTGAGTGTCAGCAGTGTCTGAAGATATATTGGCACAAGCCTCATGTCCTAACTTTGCTTTGTTAAAGAGATATGGCAATTTGAAAATGCCTCCCATTACAGAATTTCAGCTCTGAATTTCAAAACCTCCCCATAGACTTTGAATGGGGACTTGTCAGACCTTGTGTCACTCCGAGGCAAATTGCGAAAAAACGGTAAACCTCACAATAAAGATAGTGACATTTTCTGAAAGCCAGCAAAAATACCTACGTTTTGATGTATAATTTCTGGGGTTGAGTGGAAATTGTGTGAGTAGCAAGAAGTTGTTCAGACATGAAGAGAAAATTCAGAACGGACCAGCACTCACTCTGACTTAATTGCATAGCAACCATAGCAACGCATGTATTTTCTGAAAAATCACAATTTTGCAACTGAAAACTTAAAAGAGATAAGATTAAAACGGTAGAAGATCTGAAAAAGCTGAATCAGACAGGAATAGCCCAATAATCTGAGAACATTTTAAAGTTTGAATGGAGTTTCTAGGTGAAAGCATGAGAACGTAGTTAAGTTTCAAAGACAAGCAAGTTTTAGCAGAATTGTGGAAGTTTCCCATTCATTTCAATGGGACAAATTAAAGGAAAAAAGTGTAATATTTTAAAAAGTATAACAGTAATAAACACCAAAAGATATAGCCGGAATTAGCAGAAATAGCAGAACAGTTTAGAGTTTGAACGGAGAAAATCGGCTGAAAACTGAGGGAGTAGTTCAGTGCCGAAAAACGGGGCAGCAACTTGAAGAATAAAGTTTAAAACAGGAAAACAATAGTGTGGAAGCCCTTTAGGGCATCCACACAATGACAGACTGCCACAGACTGCAGTTTCTCTAGTGTCCACTAGAGGGTAACTCTAGTAATGAGCCAGTCTAAATCATTGTTTGTCTTCTGTTAAGCAGGGGTGGATCTAGAGAAATTTTCTTAGGGTGGCATGAGGGTGGCAGAGAAACCAAATGGGGTGGCAAAATTAAAGCCTTTTTTTTCCCCAAACACATATGCAGGTGGTTACATATGGTTAAAATGATTCAAATGCAGTAAGTATACACGTTTTTCATATAAATATAGTCTATAACTTAATTATTGTCTGTAGCCCACATAATTACACACTTTAGTTACATAAAACATGTGAGTTTTGATGTTATGTACTGTATAGCCTGTATAATAAATAAATATGTAGCCCAATAAGTATAAAATCCAGAAAGCTACACAACATGGGGCGGTTCATTTACGAACACAAGTCTAACTTAAGTTTCACACTGTTTTTTGTTACAAAACAATCACATTGTTACAGCTTAAATTACACAAAATGTCAGAAATCTGCACTGTCATGAACAAAAATTTAAACCTAATTTTTCATGATTTGTTGGATTAACCCACTGAGGTCTGAAATACAACCAGACATTTCTGACTCCTTTTGAGTTTACGTTTGTATTTCACCCTCAAATTGTTTCATTTTATTTTTTCCTCCTTGCCTTGTTTGGTATCATTCTTTTCAGCTCAAATGAATTTAGTTGTTTTTTCACTGACATACTGCATTAGTACTACTATTACTATTAATAGTACTATTACTGATCTGAAATCACACAAAGAACTTAAAATGCTAGTAGTATTTTTTTACTGTAAAAAAAACCCCACAGACATGTTGAGTCAATGTTTATAACTTGAAATGCAAATATAAATTGTACATTTTGTAAACATATACAACTATTTATCTAAAAATGCAGCCAATACACCTGCGTTTTTTTTTTTCATTTTGTACAACCATTTAAAAATATTACTAAAACCAAAATGAGAGAACAATCAGGTGTTGCAATAAGATGCCCCACAAATTATGTGTCACAGTAAAAAAAAAAAAAAAAAAGTTTGTCCACCAAAAGACAGAGGAGAACAGCACAGGGATAAACCTGCGGGCATGACAACAGCAGGTGTATCACTCCGCTGGTTTTCTACTTAGTGACAGTGTTTACATTGCAAATGTGCCTTAGTGACATTCATTAGTGCCCTCACTGACACACAAAACAAAACGACTACACAACAGAACAACTACACAAGACAACACAACACACTAAGTATACACTCCACACTAAACGTCACAAATCTCCTACATCTAAAAACTCTCTCTCTCGCTCGCTCGCTCTGTCTCGCTGCCGTTACTGTCACTCCCCAAACTTTCCCTCTTCCTAAACAACAAAATCCTACGTGTTGACTTTTTCTAAATTCGACATGGTACATTTTCAATAGGAAAGAGGTGGCTTTTTTCCCTTTCTTTACTGTTTTCGCGCTGTCCTTAGAAAACGCTTAAAACACACACACACAAAAACGTGACGACAGTATTTAGTAAAAAGCGTGGCTTATATATATTATCATAACTCTGGATTTACTGGCCTGTAATTAAAATGTATATACTTTGAAGTGCGAACTTTCAATCTGGGCTGAAACAGAGACTCAGCGTGGCTGCAGCTTGTTGCTGTGTCAGCTTACATCAGTCATGTGATTTGGAGGTGCAGCGTGTCCGTGGACCACAGAGAGTTAATAACACTCACCTTGCTTCCATTTCCAGAGTGTAACATCCAACCACCTGTGTAAAATCTGAAATTCCCATGGTGTTGTTCAAAATGTGCTCTGGCACAATCATAAACATCGCTTGCTGCTGACAACAAGAAAAAAGCCGGTCCCTGCTATGGGCTGAACCATTTGTTAATGGTGGAGGGGGGGACACTATTCAGTATATTCAGTTTTAGCATTTATATTCACTGTTGACTGTAACTACGCTCGAACTGTTAATGCTATTTTAATAAACAACACTGTCATATGCAAAACTGGGGTGGCACTTGGGGTGGCAAGGGATCATTTTAGGGTGGCACTTGCCACCCCATGCCACCCTTCTAGATCCGCCCCATGAATCATTCAAGCATCAAAAACCAGATAATTCAAGGAATGAGCCAGTTCTATGGAGACATAATAGATAGTAAAAAAACAACAACAAAAAAAAAACACACATTGTAGTTATGTTTTGTTAGCACTTGATACTAGCATCCCATCACAAAACCACATAATTTATTCCCATTTGTTTAGTTTAATTTATCCGTTTAATCTTCACCACAGTTTTATACCTGTTCACTCTTTCTCCACCCTCTCAGACTGAATGTTACATATTCTGAGATGATATCTAACATCATCTCTTGTAGTATCCAATCATGCTGTTAATATCTCTATTTATCTCTATTTTCCCTCTCAACTTATGTACACCATTATAATGAGAGACGAAAAGTCACTGTATTGTAAATATTTATTGTCCCAGTCAGTCCCTTTGCATTGATGGCAGCATGTGTTCATTTCAATCCAACTCTGCCACCTGCAGTGAATCATCAACATTGCAGCATTTATTTTCATCAGCCCAAAAAACAATACATGTTTGTTGATGTTGAGTACATGTGTGTAATACTGCCATTAAAACCATTAAATTATGAAGTTGTTTATGATTTTTGTCACATGATTAAACGAATAATGTTCTACAATACTTTGAACTTTATTAAGTATTATCAAATTCATTTATTTACCCTTTTTTAGCTGATAGAGAAACTGGGGAGACTGTGTGAGACGACTGTTTAAATTCATTTGCAGCAAACATGGTGTGTTATTGCACAGAACAAGCGAGCGAACACAGCAATTATAATCAGACTGAATCTATGATGATTGTTATGATGCAGTGTATGCATGTGTGTGTGTGTGAACTGCACACAAAGAAAATGGCGTGAAAGAACAATTTCAATAAGTCTGCGTCATGTGAGAGAATGTTGGTATTTTTTTTTAATTGGGGAAGGTTCCAGAAGATGTTCATGTGCTTTTGGGTGTTTCTGTTTATTTCTGACTTTCATACTTCCCCTTTGTCATGGTGAAGTACTATAACTGATTATGTTGTCAAGATGAATTGGTGTATACTCAAGAAAAATTATAATTTTAAAATTTTTACTATATATATATATATATATATGTAAAATTGATGACAATTGTATAAAGCCCTTCATTCATTTCATTTTCAGAAGTATTTTTGAAGAACAAAATACAGTCTTAATCCTCTTAACTGATATTTTTAAAGCCACATACTGACTGTAGATTTGTTTTAATAGGTTGTGTTTTTGTCCGACTCTTTCTTGTACATTTTTGGAAGTGCATTAAAAGACTGAACTATTTCCATAATAGATATTCAGTAATGGAACATAATAATAATATTTAATAAAATAATTTAAATGTAAACGACATCAGATATTGACTATAAGTCATGTAATAAATATGTTTTAATAATTGATTTATTGTTCCTTTTAGCAAAGTGTATGATCTTAGTAGTCTTTCAGTGTTCAAACAAACATGCAGCCTCTTTTCACAGAGCTTTATAGAGATTTTGGTTATGCTGCAGATAGTTTGTCAGTCTTAAAAAAAAGACCCAACCAACAATAGAAATAGAAATACAGAGAGATGGTTTAGAAACCCAACAGACGCTCTCACTGGCACAGCGGTAGAATGCCCTGAGGATGCAGGAGCTCATACTGAAATGTCAGGCTGTAGTCCTGACATTTTACTTACAGTGAACATTTTTACACCTTTAGTTTCAAAGTCATATAACAGAACAAGATCTAGAGTGTAACTACAGTGGTTGGTGGGTTCTTTTACATTTTGAAAGAAGCCTGTCGAGTCTAATAACAGATTAAATGCTGTGGGTTTTCAGGAAACACTGTTAAATGTTCAGTTTCTATGCCATATGTTAAAACAAGGTCTACAGTGTGATTAAAGTGGTTGGTGGGTTCTTTTACAATTTGAAAGAAGCCAGTTGAGTCTAAAAACAGATTAAATGCCGTGTTGAGGCTGTCATTTTTAGCATCTACATGGATGTTAAAAATGACCTACAAGAATTATTTGATCTGAGTTGAGCACATACAAGCCAACCCTCCCGATTTTTCTGGGAGAATCCCGAATTTCTGTGCTCCTCCCGAAAATCTCCCGGAGCCACCATTCTCCCGAATTTCTCTCGATTTCCACCCGTACAACAAAATTGCTAAACCATCCTTAACTGGGCTGCAGTTTCCGGACGGACAATAATAACAGTGACACCTCAAAATCAAACGCAGGGATGCTACTGGCTGCGAAACATTGCACTTTCAAATACAACCATGTGTAGAGGAGTGTTGTTGTTATGGATATTGTTAGGGAAGAGTATCCCCAGTTCTCTATTTATGTATATATCTGTATCTGTTGTTGTATAGGATGATTCTATTGAACCATCACTACCATCTGTTGCACAGGTACTGGACAGCTATTTAATTTAGTTTATAAATAAACATTGTAAAATTCAAGTTTTTTGTGTGTATACGTACATGACGACCCCTCCCCCCCGAGAGCCCTTTTGAATGTCTCCCTAATTCTGAGGTCTCAAGGTTGGCAAGTATGGCTGAGCACTAAATCAGATAAAAAGTGTCACAAAATCACATAGAAACTCTGAGTAAAGCACAGGAGATGCATTTGAAAAGCCTGATTGATGGGTCTGTCTAGCACAAACCCACCGCCGGAACGAGACAATTTTACTACAACAGCAAAAAGCATTGAACACCAAGCAGAGCTCTTTGGTCTTGTGCATGAGGGAGAGAACTATGACAAGCGCCGTTCCTTCGCTTGACCCCAGTCGCTCTCATCTGCTCCCTCGTAACACTGCTCTTTATTGAGGTTACATGAATATGCATAAGTTCATTAACATATGACATCTTACATAGGTATACATATGAACAAAGAGTAACTTGTCTGTGTGTTGTGTAGGTATGTGTGTGTGTGTGTGTGTGTGTGTGTGTGTGTGTGTGTGTGTGTGTGTGGTCAAGATTTGACCCTGTGAAGACTCCCCAAAGCTGGTGCCAGGAGTCTACCGGTCCATCTAAGCAAAGGGCTCTTATACTAAACCAGATACAGAATAGGTGTCCTCCTATACCATAAATCAGTAAGAGAAGGTACAACCTCTCTCATGACCTTAAGGTGTGTGTGCATGCCAGAGTGCTCTGGACGGCACACAGAGTCTCTACAGACTACTACGGATCAAACCTCCATTATTATGCAATCGATTATAAAACTCTAAGCATATATGAGTAAATATTTCTAAGCATAAATGACAATCAACAATATAATCCTGACACTGATGCTTATGCTTAGCTTTGTCCATCATAGGACAAGGCTAAGCATTACGCTTTCAAATGAATTAAAACTCTGTCTGATCTTTGGCAAACAAGCTGAAGTGGAAGATTGCAGTAAGTTGTAAAAAAAAACGGAACATACAAATGCGATGAAGCTGCACCTATACGTGTTAGAAACTCAAGCTATGTAATTATGAGAGTGTTTATGGGCATATGAGTACATCAGAGGTACAAATACAAACCAACACAACAGAAAGCAGTGTGGCAACCTCTGCTTCAGATGGAAACTCAAACGTCTCATACTTTGGTCTTTCTTTTTGTTGAAAACCAAACCACAGAGCCAATCTCACCATGAGACTGGCCTTATGCAAATGTGACATTTTAAAAAAAAGAAAAGAAAGAAAAACACCAGGAAATAAAACAGCGAGAGACACAAAACGTCCGTCCTTAAGAGTACACGCAATCCACAATGCATTACCCCTTTAAAGACATTTCAAAGATAACATGGAAGCCAGCTTCTGCTATGACAAAGTTTAACCAAATCAGTGTAGAAAATCAAATCATTATCTGTGGCTTTGCTGAGCAGCTGTTGCTGCAGCATATTTGTCCTAGATACTAGACCACATTTCAGTCAAAGACATGCTCAGTATCAAATTTTACAGCTGTATTTCACTGATGACCACAAACCTGGTGCATATGTTTTCAAAAAAAAAAAAAGAGAGGTGACACTTTCAGTTTAGCAGTTGACCACATTCATGCACTACAATTGTAACAGCACTAATGTAACAATGTGCTTTACATTGAACTTCGAAATAACAGAAATATGTTTTTATTAGCACTTGAACAATACGTGTTGGGTATAATGCATTATAAAGTATTTACATTGACGTAACCACATTCGATTTTTCAATAACGCAGTTATGTAACACATCACTGTACCAAAATCATTAATTACATCACAATTACAATTACGTGGGTATTTAGACACCAAGATAAAACGTAGAAAGAAAAACTACATCAACAGACATTTTACTATGTGTTTCATTTTATCTGTAATTTTACAGATAAAATAAGTAGTGGACCAAATTAATGTCTCCAGAGAGTAATTAAATTACATATTGAATTACTTTTAAGAAACGTAACAAGCAATGTGTAATAGAATACTTATTTAAATAACAACTCCAACTTTGCTGAAACATCTGTGATACCTCATTGTTTCCTCTATTAAATGTCATTATGTCTTCAGTCAGCTCTCTTTGTGCAACGTGTAAGATATACAGGAAAAATAGACATCCCCCCCTTCCCCCAAAAAGACAAAAAACAAAAACAAAAAATGTCAAAACACAATGGCAACCATTTGCTTTTGTACACATTACACACCAATAATAACTTCTTTCAGCAGCTCCAAAAAACTATGAACATTTTAGTTATGAAACATTAGCTCTCCTATCATGACTTGTCTTTCATATTCACTACCCATCACATATTATCAGAATGCAGCAAATAAGGCATCAATAATTACAATTAGTCTCACCTTTGGGCTGAGTGTCACCCAGGGCTAAAGTGTAGTAAATGGCTGTAGAATATAAAATATCTTCATCTGATGGAGAAACACAGTCAAAGTGAGAGAGAGGAAAGATATATATACAGTAACATCACTGATAATAACCTTGTATTACTGTGGGGTCTTTACCTTACAATATACAGTGGCAGCTATTGTGATTTGTGCTTCACAGTTCTTTGATATCAGCTGCTCCTAACAATTTTTTTTTGTTATACTTATTATTACTCTGTTATTGTGCTTGCCTAAAATATTATTTTCTGGCTCCTGTTCAACACATGAAAGAGTAAAAATCTCAGATTCTGCCTTTGACAACCCCATCCAGACAAAGTAATAAATGACAGAAGTCAAATCTCATCATTTATGGTTGTATTCTACATTTTCTTTTCTTGTAGAAGAATGCATTATGAGACAATTATAAAGATAATTAAATATTAGTATTATTAGCCCAGTTTACTGCTTCTTTGAAAACATACACTTTTGACTTAACAGCACATATTGTTAGTGTGCAGTTCAGAAAAAATGAAACAATGAACCCAAAGTTATGCATAAGGTCTAATTATGTTATTTTCTTTACCTCTGTCCCAGTAACCTTTGCCAAAGTAACAGAGTGCCACGACCACCACCAACAGAGCAGTCAGCAAAATGACGGCAATAATCCAAGGTGATGCAGCAGAGAAGAAATGTCTCCCCTCTTCGCGACTGTCTGGGTTAGTTGTGAAATTTACATTTTGAGAGTGTAAACAATAGTTAAAAAAATACTAAAAATATGAAGTAATAGAAAAAAAATAAACTATCCAAGTCCATTAAAATCAAGTGTTTCCAATAATAGCAAAATGTTTTAAATGAAGGTTTAGTTATCTAAATCTGCCATTCCAGTTTGTACAATGGAAATTTCTAATGATTCTAAAATTGATCTATCTATCAATCTACAAACAACAGATGTACTAAAAAGAACATCAGCAGTAATTCATGTGGCATGTACGTATATACTTATCTTAAAACATCTCAATGAGGGGACAGTTTGTGTACCTGGTTCATTTGCTTATGTCAGACAATATAAAAGCTGCAAATCACCTTTAACACTGAGCCAGCTCTCTGGTGATTCTCCACCTCCTGAGATGCTGCACTTGTAAAGTGCTTCATCAGACTTGGAAACTCTGTGGATGGTCATGTTTCCAGTGGAGCTGCTATGGATGTGACGGCCATATTTGTAGAACTCAGCCATGAAGTTGGAAGAAGCCTTCTTGTTTCTGCACCACAGAGTCACATTTCCTTCCTCTATTACAGGAATGGCAGGACTCTCCAGAATCACAGAACCAGCTGTATAACACAAGTGTTTGATCAATGTGATATTAAAATCATTTAAAATGTATGACAAGAACACTAACGTGTCATCACATTTATGTGAATTCAGTTAAATTTTGGTTATTTTCTTTTTAATATAAGTGATATTTTCATTTGAAAATGCCCTCAATCAACTAATTTCACCTAGAGACCTGGCATCCAGTCAGGGACGCTGTGGCTGCCGAAGCACACGCTCCCCACTGTTTTCTCATAATAGCAGAGTAATCAAGAACAACACGCCACGTCTCCCTGTCCAATCGCTACTTTACTGTTTATAGGTTAGTATCGTGTTCGAAATAGAAAATTAAAGAGGCCTGGTATTTTGTGTAGCTTAGTCAATTTGGATCGGAAACTGGAAGGACACAACCTAGTTTATTGTTGTAAATGAGTTTTTCATAAATGTTTGTTCACGACTTTAGCTGTATGTTATTGGTAGCATGTTAGTTTGGATCACTCATCTCCAACTTTCTTAATGTTACTGGCTCACTCCAAATTTATCGGGTATTGTTTTTGTTGGATGTAATCTGCCATAAAGTGTTTACTCAGATTCAGTGCACATATCAACATTCTGCTCATTAATATTATATAGGACACATATATAGGTGTCCACAGGTGCTGCAACACCATACACGCAACATTAATTTGTTGTAAACATACCAGTGACAGTGATGTTGATAATGTTGCTTCTCGTTCCTCCTTCAGTCTCATACCAGTACTCTCCACAATCATCTAGATAAACATTTGAAATGGTGCAGGATGATCCTGTTGGTGTTCTCTTGTTAGTGCGGTTACATGATTTTATTTTCCCTTTGACTTCATGTACAACTTGACAATAAACAACCCCCTCGCAGTCAAATGTGACTTTTTCAAATTCAAAGAACTGCAATCTGTTTGGACTGATTAGAAAGGACACTGCATCTGAGAAAAGAAGAAAGGAAAACACTCAGTTTAGACTTTAACTGATGAACTTGATCTAAACAATGAAAAATAAAACATTTCAGGAAATGAAAGCAAAATAATAGAAAAACTATCACATGCATCATGGAATGGAAATGGATACAAAATAATCAAAAAACTGCATCACAGCTCCTCACATGTACCTGAGGAAACAGTTCACTAACATCATAAAACAGTCTTTTTTCATACTTTTATACATTTTGTTCACCAAACACACAAAAAACAAAACCTCTATATCAATGAGAAAATTTTTGATACTCACTAACTTTCTGATCATGTGCGCACAGCAGGATTACAAGAGTTGTCACTGAAGAAACAAAAAGGAGCAAGATTACAAAAAATGTAGTTTATTCTTACATTTACTAACAAAGGGATTATTACATCTAACAGCTCCATAAAAAAATAGAAAATATTCCGAATGTAGTCTGAAACCTCAACAAATGTGCAGTAGGTGTGATGCTATCTTCTCAATATATCAAAATTTCAGGAATGTTTCCAGCACCTTGTTGAGTCTATGCAACGAAGAACTAAACTGGTTCTGTAGGGAAAATTGTGTCCAACTGGCTATGAACACTGTATAAACAGGCCATTAAGTGTATTGTAAGTATTATTAAACCCGATTCTTTTATCCCCATGATAGAACAGAGAAAACCCGACTCAGGAGTGGTCAAAACATTTATAATTCTTTATTCAATCATCTTCCGGAAGAGAGAGCCCTGCACAGCCCAAAGCCAGTTGCAGAATCTCTAACATTAGAAGCTAAAAATGTGTCTCATATAGGTGTTATTTTGGTACTTTACACGTCACACATAGTTTCGATACAAACAACTCCTTATATGTTACTAGTCCCTCTTTTTTTGTGTCTGGTTTCCTGTATTTATTTATATGCTTGTATAGCTCTACACTAACTTCCTGTTTTTCAGTCTGGCTGAGCACTTAGTTTGTGAGTCAAAAGTGGCCTTGCTTTACAAGCATTTATTATTAAAATACATAAAACAATATAATCAGAAAATAAGCACTAATTATTTATTTTTATTTATTTATATTTATTTATTTATACATATTATAATGTAGTTGATTCTTATAATTGCTTGCAAAGGGATTATTACATCTAATAACAGCTCCACAAAAAATAGAAATTACTCTGAAAATAGTCTGAAACTTCAACAAATCTGCAGCAGGTGTGACGCTATCATGTCAATATAGATGAAAATTTCAGAGGAATGTTTCCAGCGCCTTGTTGAGTCTATGCCGTGAAGAACTAAACTAGTTCTCGAGGGAAAATTGTGTCCAACTGGCTATGAACATTGTGCACTGTATAAACAGGCCATTAAGTGTATTGTAAGTATTTAGTTTTAAGTTTACAGTAATGACAGCATGTGTTCATTTCTGTTCAATTCTGCCACCTGCAGTGCATCATGAAACATTGCAACATTTTTTTTTTTTACTTCGGGCACAAAAAGCCTACATGCAGTTTTACATTGTGTACATGTGCCTGATACTCCCACTAAAACTTTAAAAATATGAATTTAACGTGATTTTTATCATGTGGTTAAAACGATAATGACTATCAATCAGTCAGTGTTCACCTTGTAATATTTAGTTTTCCAGTGAGTGCTATTTTTACAAATCTTACAGATTCATTATTCGAGAAGATTGCTTGACTCTAAGGGACATCCTGCTAGCACGTTGGCTATGAGCTAAGCTAACGAATCCCTAAAGACGATACAAGTAAATACAGTGAATATAATTAGTGGGTCAATCAACAGACAGTGTGCTTTGGATTAAGCACTTGAAGATTATACTATGAAATAAGACGTCATCTCTAAGCTTTTATTTAAATTGGATACACAGATAAGATACACAGATAAGCTACACAGAAACACCACTGTGAGTCCCTTTGAACTGATGACCACATGTGTTCATTGCAGTCTAATTGTGCTACCTGCAGTGCATCATGTGACACTGTAACATTTTTTTTTTACTTCGGGCCAAAAAGGTTAACAGGTGAAGACGTGCCTGATGCTGTCACGGCAACTTTTAAAATATGGGTTTATTGTGATTTCTGTCACATGATTAAAATAATTATGTTAAGAAATACTTGATATTTATTGGCCATTATTAAAGTCTTTTATTCAAACTTGTTCTGTTGTCTAATGAAAAAAGGGAAATGGCAGCAGAGTGTGTAAATCACACCCTTTTAAATTGATTTGCAGCAAACGTGTCTGTGATCACACAGAGCAAGAGCGTGAAGACAGCAGTTGTTATTAGTGTGAATTTTGTCTGACTGCAATTTTTTCATAGATGATTGTTGTGATGCTGTTTGTGTGTGTTGGTTTTCAGACTAAAAACAAGGATTAATTGAAACGTTAAAAAATACACACAGTTTAGTTGGTAAAAGAGTCACAGCATTTTAACAGCAACAAAAACAAAGTCTTTACAGTTTAGATTTAATGTATAAATGGAGACAGTACTCACACAGTCTGATGCAGAGAGCTGTGATCTCCATGATGTGTTGCTGCAGACTGACCAAGACTCGTGAATTAGTAACATCTCTAAATAGTTTTCAGAGAAGCAGAGCTGCTGCTAAGGTAGGTCAAATGTCAGTGATTCAGCTGATTATCAGAAAGACTGATTTTGCTTTCAATACTATTTTTCTTTTAAACTTCACCTTCTTTCTCTAATTAAACAGTTCATCCATGCTTTGTGGTGATGCTTGTTGTAGACCCCATTAAACACACCAGTTTTAAACTGAAGATGGAAATACCAAAAATCAGACACGCATAACTGTTTGTGGCCATGTCAGAATTCTTTGAATATGAAGATAGTTGGTGTTTTCTAACACAGAAGATAAACACAATGCTTTATGGTGGAAACTAAGTCACAGGACGTGTGTTCACAAACTGCCCACAGAGTCTGTTAATAGACAAGTAGCAGTACTGTGGCTACTTTGCATTTGTTTGTCAGGGTTACACCCACAGTGCAAAGTGGAAGTGTGAAAAATATCAGAAATGACAGTGCCAGTATTTACTTAGCTTATAACTTCTGCATTCACACAGTTTGATCAGATGTTGCTGCAGCATGAAACAACAAACAATTTATTCTGTCTGGGTATGCTGTTTTCAAATTTATCCAGATTAGTGTAGACGTAGCCTTACAGCTGCTGAAATGAAAGACTCCTTATTGGGAGCCGTGCTTTGTTTTGTTTTTTCCTCTCACTCTCTCTCACACACTTTTTTTCGCTCAAAGCTGCATGTGAGCCTTGTGTTTGCACTGAGCAGAGGGGGCAGGGTGGTAGTTACACTCGCAGCAGCAGTAGCACACGAACAGAGCAGGAGGGAGAAAGAGAGCCAGGGGCAACAACAAGAGACAACATCGTCACATTAGAAAGGTATAATAATGAAAATGAGTGACACCAAGAAAAGAAGCAAAATCTGAAACCATTTCAATATTATTGACAATACAAAGGTAAAGTGTAATAATAATAATAATGGATTGCATTTACATAGCACTTTTCGGGGCCCTCAAAGCACTTTACAATTCCACTATTCATTCACTCTCACATTCACACACTGGTGGAGGCAAGCTACAGTTGTAGCCACAGCTGCCTTGGGGCAGACTGACAGAAGCGAGGCTGCCATATCGCGCCATCGGCCCCTCTGGCCAACACCAGTAGGCGGTAGGTGAAGTGTCTTGCCCAAGGACACAACGACCGAGACTGTCCGAGCTGGGGCTCAAACCGGCAACCTTCCGGTTACAAGATGAACTGCCAACTCTTTGAGCCATGATTTTTATTCTTTTAAACTTTTTATTGGAAACGAAAGTTCAGGAAACCTAAATAATTGCTAAAATATTCACTTTTTAAACATAAACATAAAGAATGATTGAGGCAATATCAACAAGAAAACTAAACACATTTTTCTGCCTCTGAATTCGATTACATAATTTTTATGCTTCTGGAACAGAAAAAAAAGATCTTAGAAAAAACCTTTCTTCATCTGTTTTTTTCTTACAATAGAGTGCATTTCTGTGCCTGAATTTACAATATAATATGGGAAACTGATGTCCCACTTCACCATGGTCTATAAAAATGACACAAAGTGGAAACATGTTTTCTGCTCTTGTAAGTCTTGATTTCTGCAGTGACAGAAATTCCAGGATCAGAATTTGGCATAAATAATATAAATGTTTGGCTCCATCCTGCCTTGTGTGAGTGGTTCAGGCTGCTGCTGCTGATGCAGTGGTGTGGGGAACATTCTCTCTGCACACTTTGACCTCCTTAGTGCCAAATGATTACTGTGTACCCATCTTCTTGGCATGGTCCTGGGCCATGTTGGCCCAGTATTTTTAGTTTTTGTGTGTTTTGTATTTTGTTCTTTATTTATGCCTTGGTTCCTAGATTGTTCTGTTAAGATGTTCCTTACGGTGGCCCCTAGAGACAAAGCATGTACAAACTCCAAAACACTTACAAATTCCAAATAGCACGCACAAACTCCAAAACACATGCAAAATACAAAACACATGCAAAATACAAAACACATGCAAACTCCAAAGCACAACGGAAGTGCTCCAGGACGCTAGGGGCAGTGTTGAGCTTTTGTTACCTAGTAACTACACAAGCCAGGAAGTACCAATGACCGGATTTGGGCTGTATCCCAATTCAGGGTCTGCAGCCTTTTTTTCCTCACTTTATGTATCTCATTTTAGACATACAGTCAAGGGGTCTGCAGCCTTAAAGGCCGCATTTTAAGGCCAAAGGCTGTCCCAATTCAAAGGCTGCTCGAAATGCGGCCCTCAAATGCGTCCTTCATTTCCCTGAATTTTAAGGATGGGTCAGTGTAGCCTTCATGGCCCAACATATCCCAGACTTCATAGCGCGGCGGTGGTGTGGATAATTTTGCCGAAAAAAACCGTGGAAGCGAAGCGGCCGAAGAGTACTTTCAAAAGTAAGTACTGAGTATTATGTCACTTATTTATGTGCAAATGTTTAATAATGAACAACATTAAAACATTACTGTTGGCCACATGTCGGGAAAGTTATGTGCCATTAGCGATGTTTGTACTAACTTGGTTTTAAAGCCTTTACTTCAAAATCTACGCCGTTCAATAGTTGACCTTAATCTTACACAGAATGTGATGATTTTAAAGATAATTAAAGTCAGTCATATATCCACAAACACAACAAGCTGAAAGTCAGTGATGCTGCTCGGTTTGCAGTCCTGAATATGACGGCACAAGCAGGATTCACTGCACTGTTAATGTTAGCTATGTTATATTGCTGCCTCTGTTCGGTGGTGTCGAGCCAAACGGACTTTAACGTGTGTTTGAACGAGCTGACGGTTCACTCGTTGAGCTGAAAGAAAGATGCTTTAATCACAGGAGTCACACATGTGTCCACTGGACCATCTGGAACTCGTCTTGTTTAGCACTCGTAATAACACAAACACTAAATCCTCCTTCTCTTGTGCTGTTTTGTAGCAGTGTGTACACCTGAGACTGTCACCTGTCTGTCCTGCACTCTCTCTCTGTTTCTTTCTCTCTGATTGTGGAATAAAAGTATGAACATGTATTTATAAGTTACACTTGTGTTTGAATCCTGCAGCTTATCACACATTTGATTTCCATGTGTGACGACTGCAAGTGTCCAGAGTGAGGACAGACTGAGGGACCCACTGCTGCACATCATCTGTGAGGCTTTGCACCCCTGATGATCCACCAGGACAAACTCAGCAGTGTGTGAGGAAGAGGAGGAGGAAGAGCCAGCAGCAGCTGACAGATGGAGAGAATAGACAGACTGTTCCCTGTTTGTGAAGGACTGCTAGAAAAGTTTAAAATAACTAATTGTCTGTCCTGAATCAGTCTTATTAGGTAATGTTCAAATAATGTTATCATTCCAGTGTTTTCAGTGTGGGAGAAAGTACTCAGGGCCTTCAAGTTACACACTATGAAAGGCAGCAACAAGTTTAATATTCAGAAACCTAAAGTATGTATCAGCAGCAGAATGGAGCTAAAAATAAATGTTTGTTTCAGTTCTATGAAGCTTTGAGTATTTTGGATTAGTAGCACTGCTGTGTTTGTTGCATCATATTGCTGTAATTGTTTATATGCTTTATATATTCTGAGGTAAGTTGATCTATAGTGTTACATCATATTCTATAAGGATGTTATGTGTTTGTATACTTTCTGCCCAGTTTGACCCATTTAGCAGAAGTCAGCCTGTTTAAGGCTCTGATATCTATTCTGTATGACTTAAAGCAGTTATGACATGGTCTGATTTTCTCACCCAATAAAGGAATATTCAATATATCAGTCTACTCTTCATTCTATCAGAAACAGTTTTCACAGCTCGTACATTTTCCTTTTTACACATATATGTAAGCATTGAGCCAAATTTAGTGATGCCAACATACTGAAGGAACAACATTTGTCTCTTATATATAATACATCTGTATATACACTGTCAGAGATACTTGTCTTTGAGTGAAGATTTAAGGTGATAGAAAATATAAATAACTGCAACTTGAATCTTTACTGAAGCTCAGTATTTAACACAGAGTTCACTCACATGTGCTGTACCAGTGTACCTGCACATGTGATTTGACAATAAAAGTGATTTGATTTGAGAGTTCAAACTCACTGCTGTAATAACTTATAATGATTAATATAATAACTATAATATTGGTCATATCATATTTACACTGACTTTAGTCTCATGAACAACATTAACTAATTCTTATTTACTAGCTAATCTTAAAACGACTGTTCAGTACAGATATGAAGCCCAACAATCATGTTTTACAGTCCTGTGGTCTCAGCCTCAGATACTTATTAAATCACACAAAGCTCATGTAGAAACAAACAAACAAATGAACAAAATATGTTCTCCTTCATTTCTGTCAACCACACGTTTCCAGCTATCATGGTTGCTAGGCAACCTGGGCAGCGCGACGGAGGCTAGACCGTCCCATTTCACAAGCCACGCACTTCTGGCCTTAGCGGTCTTTGAGTACGCGGCCCTTGAGGACCGTTGAGGCTGCACACCCTGAATTGGGATACAGCCCATGTTTTCCCCAGCCCGTTATGTCCGTGCTCTCCCCGTGCTCTCTCTCTCTGTCTGAACCTCTGTGTACTTCCTGTTTTACTTTGACAGTCTCTCGTCAGTATGCGTCATGTTGTGTTCACTCCTGCCCTGTCTCGTTAAGATTATCTGTGTCAGCTGTGTTCCCCGTGTGCTCCCACTTCCCTCGTTAACCCTCTGTGTATTTATGTCCGCGTCTCCCTCAGTTCTGTGTCGCGTTCACCCTCATGCTGTGTGTGATTCTCCCTGTTTCCTGGTGAACATTATATTTAGTTTTTCCCAGTTTAGTTTGGTATTACTTGTGATCTGTTTTTCCAGCAATAAAGCTGTGCTTTTTGAGTTTATTCCCCGTGTCCCCGTGAGTTTGCGTTTGGGTCCTCTCCTGCCTGCACACAGCTGAATCATGACACTTCTGATGGCTGCTTTCAGCAGGTAAACACATAAAAGCTCAAATCATCTCAAACCGGTTTCTTGAGCATAGCAGTGATTTTGTTGTACTCAAAAGGCCTCGACAGTCACCTGATCTCAATCCAATAGATCAACTTATGGATGTGGTGAAACAGGAAATTCACATGATGGATATTTACCCACCAATCAACAAAAAAAGAAAAAGAACTAAACTACTTCTGAAGGCAAAATAAGGTCGAGCCTGCTATGAATAATGTGCACTGTATGAATAAGCCAGTAAGTTTATTGTAAGTATTTAGTTTTCCAGTCAGTCAGTTTACAGTGATGACAGCATGTTTTCATTTCTGTCCAATTCTGCACTGCAATCTGCAGTGCATTTTTTCTTCAGGCACAAAAAGACTACAAGCAGTGTGACCGTGTGCCTGATACTGCCACTAAAACTTTAAAAATATGAATTTAATGTCATTTTTGTGATGTGGTTAAAGCGATAATGATTACAAAATACTGCTTGGCATTACTGGGCATTGTTAAAGTCCCCTATTCACATTTTTTTTCAGTTGTCTGAAAAAAGGTAAATTGTGTAAATTCAATAAATTCATTTCAAATCAATTTCAGTTTCCCCCCTTTTGCACAGTATTTTATGTGATGCAGTGAAACAGTTAACTTGCTGTCTGAAAGGTGATATGAGAACTGAATGGACTTTTTAAATCACTTCATGACTCAACCTGTAACCCATAAAAAATGTAAATTTTTTTTTTTTCCTCTTATTGTTTTCCCAAGTCTTAATCATTCTGACAGACATTGAATATATTGACAGTCCCCAGTGCTAACCTTCAGTCTCTTAGTATAAGTACCTATGGTATCGATTTGAAAATCCTACATTGCTTCTTTCTCAAGTTATTTATTTCACAAAATTTTTAGGAAATGTCCTCTGACCTTAAGGTCGAGGTCACTGAGATTTTAACTTGTCCAAATTTTTTAATAGCTGTGCCTATGATATCAATTTCAATTCTACATTGCCTCATTCTCAAGTTATAAGCTTCACAAACTTGAGTGTCCATGCTCTCTGCCAGTCCTGCCTGGTGATAGCAATAGTCCATCAAACTTTTTCACTGTGTCACGGTGTGCTGTTTGCAGGCAGGAGAAGAGGACCCAAACGCTTGACTCACAGTGCTTGAAAACAGCTTGTTGAGGATACAACGCGACGCTGAAGACTGGAGGACACAATCTCTGAATATACATGAGGGAATGAGGAATAGGTGGGAACACAACCGGGAATAATTAGACCTAACAAGACAGAGAAAGCTGAACTAGAAACACTTACATAAGACATAAACCTTCAAAATAAAACAGGAAACAAGAAACAGTTCACAAAGACGCAGACTTGACACTGAACTAAACCTATACTAAACACGAGGGCACAAGAACTAAACCCTGAACCAAAATAAACTGAAACATAGAGCTATAATAATGATCAACAAAGCACAACAAGAGAATCAGAATACAACCCATAATACAAAATCAAACCAAAACATAAGAAATCAAAATGCTGGGTCAAAATGACCCAGAACCGTAACACAATGAGGGTAAAAACTATTCATATTCACAAATGCCAGTTTTGCCTTTCCCCAAAATACTTGTGAAGTGAGAGTGTTTAAAGTGGTTGAAGTTAATTCAAAAATAAGTATTAACTGTGCAGAATGCAGGTAAAACACTGATGTGTAGGGCTTTCATGTATAAATAACACATATATTTGAAAAAGTCATCAAATACAGTCTTCCTAATGAAATATTTGTAGGCATTTAAGGCAGTGGCTCCTTCCTGTCTTAAATCAACACATCAGCAGACCCTCTTTACGGACCCCAAGGTCTGGCTCTGATATCAGATGGGCATGCAGTGGATGACTGGCAATCATCGCTTTAAAGCAGCGGTGGGCAATCTCAGTCCACGAGGGCCGGTGTCCCTGCAGGTTTTAGATCTCACCTTGGGTGAGATCTAAAACTGTTGTTTTAGATTGTTGGAATCTGGCAGTCCCGATTCCAACAATCCAACACTGTGCGCTTGTTTTGCTTTCTAGCCTACTGACATGGCGCCGCGATCCCACAATGCACTGCGGCGTGACGTCAACTCCAAAGCCCTATATAATATTAATTTTCGTTTTTCCTGCAGTGTTGAAAAATTGGTGTATCTCAAAACTAAAACTATGAAGACGCTCAAAATAAATTCCCTGTGGTTGGAAAATATTTGTGCAACAAAGTTTGCAGTTTCCCAACAACCAAAACATTTATTTATACATGAAGTTCGGAAACCTCAGGATGGATATGGCCAAAACAACAAACAAAACATTCTAGAAATGAACAGACCTAAGTTACCTATCTTTAAAAAAAATCCACCATAGGTGTACCTAAAGAATCTCTCTTGACCTCTACTAAGGCTACTAGGGGTTAAGGGGTCCTTTGAGCTAAGCAGGGTGGACGCCCAGAGGAGAGAGGTAATTCAAACTGGGTGAGTCCCTTCACCCATCTGCTCCATCTAACCTCGGCACTACTGGGTAAGACAAATAGAATCAGATGTTAGGATCCAATCCAGACTTCTTGTTTTGGTGAGGTGGTCCCACAGATTGACAGTATAATAGCAGGACAACGCATATTATCTGTCCTATTCTGTCTTATTAAGAATATCTCTATATTGATTTTTTTTTAACAACTGCAATCTGTTTATTTAACATTCTCCAAACATCACTTAATCATTTTGCAAATAAACTAAATATTGCAGTTTTCTCACTGATACAGATGTTATATTTTAAACTATTTTCCTGACTTTTATGGTTTTTGACCATGTAAATACAATGCCATCTCAAGTCATGTTTGACTCACTATAAAACTGTGTTTTAAAGCACTGGGTGAAAAATATGAATTTTACTAAATTTTACTAAAATTAAGTCATATTTTTAACTTTTTAGTTTGGGCGGCATGACAAAACCTACAGAAATATGTAGATCTGAAACTCTCATTGAAACCAGCAAGTCCATGGGCAGCAAGGTTGTCTGCCACAACAGAGTAGACAGTGCCTTTAAGACATTCACCAAGAGTCTCAATGTAGACACCTACTTCTTCAAGAGTTTTCAGATCATTTAAGAGTGGTGACAACATTTCCTTATACCCAAACTGGTGTACATCATTGGAATTGCACAGCAGAGCAAGCTGAGTGCAGTGTAGAGCAGAACGAGATTTAACTGGAAAGTTTGCCAGTGTCCAATAAACTGCAAAGACTTTATGTATTTTCTTTGAGGTACCAAGTGGGTTTGCGATTTCAAAATCATCCACATAAAGTATTGACAATTTCTGTCCCTCTTGTGACAGTAGAACATTTTCCTGGTAGTAGGATCCATCACAAAATGACATGAAATCTCCAGGAATCTGTGTGGGTGCTTGTTTAATTTCTTCAAGCACATCATTTTTTTTTCAACAACAATTGCAAAGATGTGAGAATAGGCACATACATATAAGTGTGCTTTGACGATTCAATTAAATACTCCACAGGTTTGACATATGGAAATTATGCTTCGTAATATGATTTCCTCCTCTTTGCTGTAGATAGTGGTCCGTTAGATGTGACACATTTATGTAAAACATTACTATCAGAAACTGCCTGACAAATCTCATCCACCAGTTTGTCCGTATATGTACAGTTGTGCTTTTTCAGTATATCTACAACTGATTAGATATAATCAGATATAATCAGTTGTATAATCTCCTGTGTTGCTCTCTGGGACACATGGAGAATGGTCTGCATTTTCAAGAAAAATCCAGCCAGATTGTATTGCAACTGCTCTTCTAAACCCTCAATTCCACTGATTTCACTGGTGGATGCCACTTGATTGTCATCTGATGACTCTATTGAATCAAGTTACAGCTTTTTGTTCTACATTTCTAACACTGCACAATGCCTTCGTCGTAACTTGTTGAATTTTGGTGGTCTCTGCATTTGTGGGCATTGAAGGTTGAGTATACATTGGTTTTAAAATTGCAGTTCTTGAAAGGACATGGAACAGTTTCTTTTCGTTTTAAATGCCCCCTCAGATGGATAAACATTTGGCTTTCAATAAATGGCTGCTTAAAATTACACACAGGGCAACAAAATCCACAATTATTCTAATCTAGATAAGAACCGTCTTTTCTTTGCGTGGGAGTGTGCATTCTTGACATGTGTATCTTTAATGAATTAAATGTACTAAATGTACACATGCAGGTGTTGTAGAGACAGGGTAAGGGTGAAATTGTGGAGTACTGACCATGGTTGAGCCGATAATGCTTCAACAACATGACTTTTATGGCAGTAGAAAAACTACACAACTTGCAATTCCACATTTTGATGCCAAATCGTTTTAAAATCACCTTTACTGGCTGTCTTTAGTGCAGTGCTGGATGATCTCTCGGCATGCTACTGCTCCTTCAATCGTCAGACTGTAATAAAACAAAAGCCATGAGAACAGAAAGCTAGCAGAACAGTTTTTACTTTTACACTTTTACTTCACTTAAAAACAGTCAATCTGGATAACACAAGCTTTGAAAACAGTAAGATTTATTCTTGCACTACAGTTCATTTTCAATTCAGGTTGGTCAACTACTCTATACGTTATAAAATAATAAAGCAATTTTACACAAGTGAAGTACACAATAGGCTAACCCTTGTAAAGTACAGAGTCAGAAACGTTTAGGTTTGGTGCAGTGCAGCATTGAAAAGGTAAGTTATTTCACGACTAAAATGCCGCCAACCATAATATTTAAAATTTGTGAAGGTGAACTTGTCCACTAAACTCTTAAAATTAACACTAAATAAATTTTCTACTATTTTCACATGCACTGTGTCAAAAGTAGGCTACATTTGAACTTGATAAAGTTCAGAGTCAGAAAAGCCTAAACCAGTGGTTCCCAAACTTTTTTTGCCAGGCCCCCCTTTGTTTTACAAGAAAAATGTTCGCGCCCCCCCCACCACCTAACCCCCCCACCTAACCATTGCGGTTTATTTCACACCTCAAACATTTAGTAAACAATTACGCAAATACAAGTAAACGGCAATAAATTACAGGTAGTAATAAAATATACTGCAATATAATTCACAATAATGAGCTTTTTTTTCAAAATGTGTTCCATTATTTCACAATATCATTCTCACATCACATTACTCTGTCTTATTTATTCACGTAGTTATTTATTTCATCATGTCCTATTTATTTATTAATTTAATTTTGAACACTTTGGAGTTCCATAAGATACTGGACCACATTTCAGTTAAAGACATGCTCAGTATCAAACTTTGCAGCTGTATTTCACTGATGACCACAAACTTGGTGCATATGTTTTCGAAAAAAAGAAAAGAGAGGCGACACTTTCAGATTAGCACTTATCAACTTTCATGCACGTGAATTGTTTACGAGCAAGTGCACATGCAAGAAGGACAGCACTAATGGAACAATGTGCTTTACATTGAACTTCTAAATAACAGAAATGTGTTTTTAATTAGCATTTGAACTTTATAACAATTTTAGACATGCACACCAAACTCAGATGCCAATGTAATTCTAAATAAACAGTGTTGGGTGTAATGCATTATAGAGTATTTACATTGACGTAACCACATTCGATTTTTCAATAACGCAGTTATGTAACACATCACTGTACTAAAATCATTAATTACATCACAATTATGTGGTTATTTAGACACCAGGATAAACAAAACATCAATTGATATTTTACTGTTTCATTTTATCTGTAATTTTACAGAGTAACAAGAAAGTTATAAAATAAATAGTGAATCGAATTAATGTCTCCAGAGAGTAATTAACTTACATATTGAATTACTTTTAATTAAAGTAACAAGTAATGTGTAATAGAATACTTGTTTGAATAACAACTCCAACTTTGCTGATAAATCTGTGATACCGCATTGTTTTCTCTATTAAATGTGATTATGTCTTCAGTCAGCTCTCTTTCTGCAACCTGTAAGATATACAGGAAAAATAGACAGTTATGAAACATTAGCTCTCCTATCATGACTTGTCTTTCATATTTACTACCCATAATGTATTATCAGAATGCAGCAAATAAGGCATCAATAATTACAATTAGTCTCACCTTTGGGCCGAGTATCACCCAGGGCTAAAGTGTAGTAATTGGCTGTAGAATATAAAATATCTTCATCTGATGGAGAAAAAGTCAGAGTGAGAGGAAATATATATACAGTAACATTACTGATAATGATCTTGATTACTATAGGGTCTTTACCTTACAATATACAGTGGCAGCTATTGTGATTTGTGCCTCACAGTTTATTACTTTGTTATTGTGCTTGGCTAAAATTAAATAAATAATTATATTATTATTCCCTGGTTCCTGTTCAACACGTGAAAGAGTAAAAATCTCAGATTCTGTCTTTCTCTGATTTCTGTCATTTATTACTTTGTCTGGATGTGGTTGTCAAATCTCATAATTTATGGTTATATTCTGCATTTTCTTCTCTTACAGAAGAATGTATTATGAGAAAATTATAAATCCATTTACTGCTGCTTCTTTGAAAACATACACTTTTGACTTAACAGCACATATCGTGAGTGTCCACTGCAGGAAAAATGAAACAATGAATCCAAAGTTATGCATAAAATATAATTATGTTATTTTCTTTACCTCTGTCCCAGTAACCTTTGCCAAAGTAATAGAGTGCCACTATCACCACCAACAGAGCAGTCAGCAAAATGATGGCACCAAACCAAGGTGATGCAGCAGAGAAGAAATGTCTCCCCTCTTGGTGACTGTCTGAGTTAGCTGTGGAATTTACATTTTGAGAGTGTAAACAATAGTTAAAAAAATACTCAAAATATGAAGTAACAGGAAAAGAAAATAAACCATCCAAATCCATTAAAATAAGTAATTCCAATCATATTACCATGTTCTAAATGACCAGGGAAGGTTTAGTTATCTAAATCTGCCATTCCAGTTTGTACAATGGAAATTTCTAAGGATTCTAAAATTGATCTATCCATCTACAAACAACAGATTTACTAAAAAGAACATCAGCAGTAATCAATATGGCATGTACGTATATACTTATCTTAAAACATCTCAGTGTCTCACCTGTGACTTTCAGCCAGCTCTCTGGTGATTCTCCACCTCCTGAGATGCTACACTTGTAAAGTGCTTCATCAGACTTGGAAACTCTGTGGATGGTCATGTTTCCAGTGGAGCTGCTATGGATGTGACGGCCATATTTATAGAACTCAGTCATGAAGTTGGAAGAAGCCACCTTGTTTCTGCAGCATAGAGTCACATTTCCTTCCTCTATTACAGGAATGGCAGGACTCTCCAGAATCACAGAACCAGCTGTATAACACAAGTGTTTGATCAATGTGATATTAAAATCATTTAAAATGTATGAGAAGAACGTGTCATCACATTTATGTGAATTAATTTAAATTTTGTTTATTTTCTTTTTAATGTAAGTGATATTTTCATTTGAAAGTGCCCACAATCAACTAATTTCGCCTAGAGACCTGGCATCCAGTCAGGGACGCTGTGGCTGCCGAAGCACACGCTCCCCACTGTTTTCTCATAATAGCAGAGTAATCAAGAACAACACGCCACGTCTCCCTGTCCAATCGTTACTTTCCTGTTTATAGGGTTAGAACTGTGTCCGAAATAGAAAATTAAAGGGGCCTGAAATTTTGTGTAGCTTAGTCAGTTAGGATCGGAAACTGGAAGGACACAACCTAGTTTATTGTTGTAATTGAATTTTCCATAAATGTTTGTTCATGACTTTAGCTGTATGTTATTGGTAGCATGTTAGTTGGGATCACTCATCTCCAACATTCTTAATGTTACTGGCTCACTCCAAATTTATTGTGCATTGTTTTCGTTGCTTGTAATCTGCCATAAAGTGTTTACTCAGATTCAGTGCACATATCAACACTGTGCTTATTACATTTTCTGATTCCCTGTCTAATCTTTCATTTCCTGTTAATAGGACACATATATAGCTGTCCTCAGGTGCTGCAACACCATACACGTAACATTAATCTGTTGTAAACATACCAGTGACAGTGATGTTGATAATGTTGCTTCTCGTTCCTCCTTCAGTCTCATACCAGTACTCTCCACAATCATCTAGATAAACATTTGAAATGGTGCAGGATGATCCTGTTGGTGTTCTCTTGTTAGTGCGGTTACAAACTTTTATTTTCCCTTTGACTTCATGCACAACTTGACAATAAACAACCCCCTCACAGTCAAATGTGACTTTTTCATATTCAAAGAACTGCAATCTGTTTGGACTGATTCGAAAGGACACTGCATCTGAGAAAAGAAGAAAGGAAGAGACTCAGTTTAGACTTTTACTACTAAAACTGATGAACTTTATCTAAACAATGAAAAAAAACCCAACATTTCAAGAAATGGAAGCAAAATAATCAAAAAACTGCATCACAGCTCCTCACATGTACCTGAGGAAACAGTTCACTAACATCACAAAACAGTCTTTTTTCCTACTTTTATACATTTTGTTCACCAAACACACAAAAAACAAAACCTCCAATCAATGAGCAAATTTTTGATACTCACTAACTTTATGATCATGTGCGCAAAAGAGGATTACAAGAGTCGTCACTGAAGAGACAAAAAAGAGCAAGATTACAAAAAATTTAGTTTATTCTTACATTTGGGGGATTATTACATCTAATAACAGCTCCACAAAAAAAAAAAAAAAAATTGAAATTAGTCTGAAACCTCAACAAATGTGCAGCAGGTGTGATGCCATCATCTCAATATATCAAAATTTCATTTCAGTGGAATGTTTCCAGCACCTTGTTGAGTCTATGCAACAAAGAACTAAACTAGTTCTGGAGGGAAAATTGTGTCCAACTGGCTATGAACACTGTATAAACAGGCCAGTAAGTGTATTGTATTTAGTTTTAAGTTTACAGTAATGACAGCATGTATTCATTTCTGTTCAATTCTGCCACCTGCAGTGCATCATGAAACATTGCAACATTTTTTTTTTACTTCGGGCACAAAAAGCCTACATGCAGTTTTACATTGTGTACATGTGCCTGATACTCCCACTAAAATCTTAAAAATATGAATTTAATGTGATTTTTATCATGTGGTTAAGACGATAATGACTATCAATCAGTCAGTGTTCACCTTGTAATATTTAGTTTTCCAGTGAGTGCTATTTTTACAAATCTTACAGATTCATTATTCGAGAAGATTGCTTGACTCTAAGGGACATCCTGCTAGCAGGTTGGCTATGAGCTAAGCTAACAAATCCCTAAAGACGTAACAAGTGAATACAGTGAATATAATTAGCCGGTGAATCAACAGACAGTGTGCTTTGGATTAAGCACTTGAAAATTATACTATGAAATAAGACGTCATCTCTAAGCTTTTATTTAAATTGGATACACAGATAAGACACACAGATAAGCTACACAGAAACACCACTGTGAGTCCCTTTGAACTGATGACCACATGTGTTCATTGCAGTCTAATTGTGCTACCTGCAGTGCATCATGACACACTGCAACATTTATTTTTTTAAGGGACAAAAAGGTTAACAGGTGAACACGTGCCTGATGCTGTCACTGCAACTTTTAAAATATGGGTTTATTGTGATTTGTGTCACACGATTAAAATAATTATGTTAAGAAATACTTGATATTTATTGGCCATTATTAAAGTCTTTTATTCAAACTTGTTCTGTTGTCTAATGAAAAAAGGGAAATGGCAGCAGAGTGTGTAAATCACACCCTTTTAAACTGATTTGCAGCAAACGTCGTGTCTGTGATCACACAGAGCAAGAGCGTGAAGACAGCAGTTGTTATTAGTGTGAATTTTGTCTGATTGCAATTTTTTCATAGATGATTGTTGTGATGCTGTTTGTGTGTGTTGGTTTTCAGACTAAAAACAAGGATTAATTGAAACGTTAAAAAATACACACAGTTTAGTTGGTAAAAGAGTCACAGCATTTTAACAGCAACAAAAACAAAGTCTTTACAGTTTAGATTTAATGTATAAATGGAGACAGTACTCACACAGTCTGATGCAGAGAGCTGTGATCTCCATGATGTGTTGCTGCAGACTGACCAAGACTCGTGAATTAGTAACATCTCTAAATAGTTTTCAGAGAAGCAGAGCTGCTGCTAAGGTAGGTCAAATGTCAGTGATTCAGCTGATTATCAGAAAGACTGATTTTGCTTTCAATACTGTTTGTCTTTTAAACTTCACCTTCTTTCTCTAACTGTAATTAACTGTTTGTGGCCATGTCATAATTCTTTGAATATGAAGATAGTTGGTGTTTTCTAACACAGAAGATAAACACAATGCTTTATGGTGGAAACTAAGTCACAGGACATGTGTTCACAAACTGCCCACAGAGTCTGTTAATAGACAAGTAGCAGTACTGTGGCTACTTTGCATTTGTTTATCAGGGTTACACCCACAGTGCAAAGTGGAAGTGTGAAAAATATCAGAAATGACAGTGCCAGTATTTACTTAGCTTATAACTTCTGCATTCACACAGTTTGATCAGATGTTGCTGCAGCATGAAACAACAAACAATTTATTCTGTCTGGGTATGCTGTTTTCAAATTTATCCAGATTAGTGTAGACGTAGCCTTAGAGCTGGCTGAAATGAAGGACTCCTTATTGGGAGCCGTGCTTTGTTTTGTTTTTTCCTCTCACTCTCTCTCTCACAAACTTTTTTTGGCTCCAAGCTGCATGTGAGCCTTGTGTTTGCACCGAGCAGAGGGGGATGGGGGTGGGTGGCGGGGTGGTATTTGGACTCGCAGCAGCAGTAGCACAGGAACAGAGCAGGAAGGAGAGAGAGAAAGAGAGACATGGGCAACAACAAGAGACAACATCATTACATTAGAAAGGTATAGTACGGTGGCTGGGAAGTGAAAATCACATTTACAACATCAACAACAAAATAACATTTCAGAAAACACTTTTAAATGGCCTGTATTTGTATAGCGCTTTACTAGTCCCTAAGGACCCCAAAGCGCTTTACACATTCAGTCATCCACCCATTCACACACACATCCACACACTGGTGATGGCAAGCTACATTGTAGCCACAGCCGCCCTGGGGCACACTGACAGAGGCGAGGCTGCCGGACACTGGCGCCACCGGGCCCTCTGACCACCACCAGTAGGGCCAACACGTTCTCACTCCCAACTCGTCAAATGTGTGACGCATGGTCAGGTTCCCTCTGCTTCACTTATCGACGCGCAGGGTACCGCCCTCGCGTCGAGAATTGACGTGCAGGGTCCTCCTATTGAATACTATAGAGCTCCCTAAACGTTGTTTATTGACGACAAGAGATTGCCGCGGAAGAGCCTGTTGTTCGTATATTTATACATTTCCGAAATCACATTGTAGTGACGTGTACAGAACACAATATATTATATAATGTAAACAACTACCTGAGATACAGCAGATAAATTAATTATAGGCCATTACTTTTGTATCGTTTATTGCATTTATGGAGGGAGAGGTGTATGCTGGGTAATGGCACAGCTAGCGACACGGTGACTTTATTCACCCGCTTCGGCTGTTATCAGTCCATACAATGGGCGTTATTAGCAGAAATCAGTCCCATAGATATGGGCCATCTCCACCTGCTAGATTGTTCAGAAGGTTGTTATCATCCATCCAGATGGAGGATCAGTAACAGGAACGTGGGAAGACTCCAGGATCCACTCTGGCTGGAATCCGGTGGATACAGCAGTGTTACAGGTAAGACCATTTAAACGGACAGCATTTATAGAATGACTATTAAAAGTCAGCGACTGTCAATAATGTTAATGTGGTTATGTTAGTAATACAGCGAGTGCTAATATAACAGCTTTAAGATGCATTTGTAGATATTATTACGTGTTTTACCGTCTTTATGGTGCTAGCTTAAAGTTACGGTGTAAACGTTAGCTTATATTGTAGTAAAGCTGTTACTGTTTAAACGATGTTAGCACAGAAATATTAGCTTCTGTCATGACTGATGAAGTTACTAGTTAATAAAGTTTCCAGTAAAGTGATTAATCGCAGCCACAGATTAACAGTAAATATCCCGATTAGCTTCAATGCATCTGTAATAAATATGTGCAAGTTTCAGTGCTTCGTTTAAACTGTATGATACTTATACTGACCCAGGGTCAGTGTAAAATACAATCCTAGCTGTGTGAACAAAGCCTGGCTCCTTTAATCCTGCATGACAAACCTCAGGATGCAGGTTATTATTACTCTTTCCTGCTGGCACACCTGTCACACCTGAGAGTCAGCTAGAAACTTACAGTGACGTGGACATCATGCAAAGACTGCCAGACTCTGTAATACTGTAAATGATCAGTGACTCAGGTTAACACTAAACTTTAAACAGTACCTCTGTGTCTCTGTGTGTGCTGAACATCTGGAATCAGATTGAGTCAGGCTGCATCAGCTGAATCTGTTATTTGTAAATATCAATATTTTTTATTCAGGTGTGGGGATAATATGTAAGACTGCAGTGAAGAGATGTACCAGATTAATCCCTGGCCAAGGGTATCGTACTTAAATCAGACTACTGATCCAGCCACATCAGTCTTTTGTGAGGTCTGTTTAAAGTAGACTAAAAATGAACTGCAGGTTCCTGAGAGGTGGACTGTGAGCACAGGAACACATGTTCATACATACAGCTGCAGCAAGCTTACATTAATTTTAAATCGATTTGTTACTCTGATGTCTGTCTCTCTGTTAGTCCTCTGACAGACTGGTGACCTGTCCAGGTGTGCTCTACCTGTGACTACTGGGACAGGCTCTAATAGAAAGTTTCTATTATTCTCATTTAAGGTATTTAAGTGCTTATGCATATGCTTAGTTTTGACACTGTTATAGACTGTTCAGTGAAAGTTTCTAAAACTAGATGAACTTACTTCAGCATCAGCAGTTTGAGAAAACAACTCCCTTTACAGGTGCTGATAAGGCCAAGGGCACAAAACAGCATAACCATTGATCTGTTAGGTTTCATAGCGAGGCGTGTGCAGTGTGGTATGATCAGTTTGTAACTTCCTCCCTCTTTCTTGGAATTCATAAAGGAGTAGGAGCACGACTTCTGTGGCAGAGCTGACATGACTGTGAACTGTGATGTTTGATGTGTGTTGGCTCTCCTGCGCGCAGTAATAAATAGCTTGATCACAGCTCTTTCTGTGTTGCAGACTTTATTTACAAAATTCCATGATACCTCCCCACCCTCCCACTGTGAACATGAATTGAATATTCAGAAGACATTTGTTTAAATAGTTCTAGAAATCTGAGCTGTTGGTGTGGTAATAATATTAGAGCTGGCAATCTTTCCTACTGAATCTCTACTGTGAGTCATGTTACCTGAGATTAATTCTATGTTTACCTGACAGCCTGGACAAATGTGCTGTGTGAAGGATGTAAATCAAATCAGATCTTAACTGCTTACATTTAAGGAGCCTGGTCATATTTAATTGTAATATGAACCAATGATTTTCTGATTGCTGATTCCAAGAGAGTCTTTGTGGAAATTTGGCTTTTTGTCATTTTAATTCTCTTTTCTGTTTTCCAGAACAGTTCTCCACAGTCACTGTCCACATGGGTCAGTGGGACCAAGAAGCACTCTGCTAATGTGAGACTCTGACCAGCAACATCCAGCAAGACCCAGGCAGTGTTTTCTATCTCCCAGCTGGAGTTTTTTTGTTTGTCTGTGACTGGAGAGTCAGATTTTTGTTGAGGCTGGAGGAACAGCCTCACACTTGCAGAGGTAAGTCAGTTTGCAGAGATCCCTCCCACCCTGGCTTTCATGTGGCAGATTTCATATCTGAAACAGTAATATTTCAGTGGCTGCTGCTTATATCACAGGTTAATACACGCTACTGATCCCTGATGGGAGAATCATCACCTCTGCCAACAAAGAAGCCTGGTGGATGTTTGTTTACAGTCTGATGATGGGACATCATGCTCTGCATCTTCAAAGTTTGTCTCTTGATTATTATTCATACACAGTAATGTGAAGCATGCTCATATCTAGTATAACTGGACCAACCTGGTGCTCTTCATTTATGGAGGCTGTTGAGTCTGAATGTTGGATGTTGTGTATCTCGTGTTCTCTGGGCTTTGTTGTCCTCAGTCTTTTTGCAGGATCAGAAAACAAAACCAGGAGGCCTGTAAATGTTTCTTCTCCAATTGGATGATGATAAGACTGTGACACGGGATGCCACCTTTAGTCTTGTGATGAAGCAAAGCTCAGGAAGAAGTGTGATTAAATGGTACCCACATGTGTGCTGCTGAGAAGGATGTACAGGGGCACCTGCAGCCAAATCCAAGCCTCCTCAGGTTAGTTGTAGTTGCAGAATGCTTTAGGACTGAGACAGCTGAGGCATCAAATGTTTGATTAAAGCGATGAAAAAGAGAAGTTTCTTCCCTATAACTGTCACTTTTTAAAATCTTTAGCAACTTCAAGTCTGTCAGCGTGCTGAGGTCACAGAAACAAGAAAAGCAGCTTCAGACTTCAGAGTGTTGTTTACAGTTTTCTGTCATCATGATCTCCCCTGAAGTTTATCACTATTATACAAGCAGTAAGTCCACAGTACTGTAATGATGATTCTGACTTTGGTCATGGTTGCATAATATTTTAATAATATACAATTATTTTTTGTAATTCATATTTTTTCTGTTAATTAAAAATTTACTTTGTGAAATTTGTATTTGAGAATGCAGAATGTGACAATATATTTTTGTTCAATATTTAACAATATTTAATTTCTTTCAGTTGCAATTGTTAAATGAAATATATATATATATATATATATATATATATATATATATATATATATATATATTCTGATCTATGCTCACAGATGGTGACGGTGTGGAGAGACGGTGGTGTTTCCTCAGAAGAACCAGCAGAGTCACAAAGGGCACGAGTCCATCTCACCACCTTGACTTACTGACAGATGTTCGTCTGCACTGCACAGAGGAAATCAACTAACCGAGGTTTGTCCAGTGACGTGTTATGAAATGTATATTTGTTTTATGCTTACAGATATGTTTTTCTTGACAGAGGCTCTGCAGAGGTTAGACAAAGCAGAGAAAATATGTGCTTTACATTTTACTGTGATTTACTGGGATATCTGTTGCCTGATGTTCAGCAGGAATGGAGGAATGGAATCAAAGGGAGATGTTTTTGATGTTTTTGTAATGTTGTAAGTAAACCTTCAATATTATTTATTTGCTTGGTTATATTAGGAGTGTTTCTGAGTGAGGGAGAGAGGAGTCATCATCCAGGTAAAGTGACATGGATCAGTGGATACACTTGTCTCCCCTTTAAAGGAGACGATCCGAGTCATCCTTAAATGTTAGTGCTTTCAAATACACAAACATTTTTAAAGGACAAAATCGAACATCCAACTTTGACTGTAATACAATTAAATCTTTGCATGTGTGTTTTCAAACTCTCAGATGGGCAGGATATCAGTCTTGGACTGTCTAACCTGCCGGAGCAGCACTGAATGATCACCACACATGAGCATGTTCCTGCAACATTCAGCATCTGATCTGCCATCTGTGTGCTTCTGCTTTTGATAAGTAGAGCTATCTAACTACAGTAACTCTAAACACATGCCATCCATTTCTAACGGCCTGGTTACTTCCTGTCAGTTATTTTAGAAACCATGTGGTCACCTGACCTAACACTGTTTCTTCTTCTTCCCCTTAATGTTGAAGTGTCAAATGTCAACCAGCTGGAGAGGAAACTACACCAGTGTACTGGGATGTTTCAGCAACACGTGCCAGATGCTGTTCCTTCATGGTTTCATCACCAGAGACAGCCCCGCCCACCTCAGGACCTCGCCATTGATCATGATGATTATAATAATGACAGCGAGCGGAACTAAGACTGTAAAAATCCACGACCAGAATGTTTAGATGCTTTCTAATTATTAATGAATACTGAGAGCCTCTTTCTGTGTTTTGTCTGTTTTGTTTTGGTTTTTTTACCTCATTTGTTACTAACAAAGTTCACCAAACTCACACAGTTTACATTCTGTATGTTTCCATCTTTACCAGCCACACTCTTAACTGCAATTAAGCAAATAATCCTTAGAAATCGTCGTTTTTCTCTTTTGTAATTGATGATAATTCAGTGAATATACTGCGCTGCTTCCTTTTATTGCGTCACACATTGCTTTAAGTTTTTCAGTGTCCAGTTATTTTTTTACTGCTGTTTGAATTCTCTGTATGTTTGACCCTGTAGACTGTTTAATGGACTGCTTGTCTTCCTGTTTGTAACCACTGCCTGTTTTTGACTAAAGATTTGGATTTCTGACTTTAACACAGCCTCTGCGTGTCCTCCCTTTGTGTCCTCTTCCTCTGTGAATGTGTTGCATGTGTCACAGATTCATTTTATTAACAGCTTTCCCACAGTCAGTTGCATCAGCATTCATTCACAGCACATTTCAGAAGGATTCAGATTAATACAGTGATCTTATAGTCAGAATTATCCTGACAGACTGCCACTGTAAATTATCTTTCATCAGGTCAATTTTAAAGTTCAGTATTTCAAAGCAGGCGTTATGAAGAATCATATTGGCATTAGGACTGTAACAATATGTACTAACAAAGTCAAAGTTTTTTAATTATGCTAGAATATTGGAAGACAATCAACTTTTAGTGTTTTCTGCATATTAATTATACTGAAATAGAGACGGTGACCATAACTGTACAGAAGCACTAAACAACTGACAATCTAACAAACATTATTGGCCTGAGCCGTCATGCACAGTGAGTCTGATCCTGTGCTGTGAGAGTCTGACAAGCATGTTTCTGGTCAGTTTGGAAGAAATAATATCACAATGTTGATCTTTTTTTCAATATTCCTTCTCTTTTACAACATAAACTGTGATCAAAGCTACTTATGTTCACAGCATGTAATAATAGTGACAGTCCAGGGCATTGTGGTCTGTTGAGCTAGGGTTAGGGTTAGCATTTCAGACATATGTAATCAATCTCTTGCTGGATATAACAAACACCTAGGAATTCATATTATAATTTGATTTTCATGAAATATTCATATTCAGTATCAGTCATTTTATATTATAACCACGTATCCACCCAGGCTCATGGTGGGGCAGGGCTCTGTCCTGGGATGCTTGAGTGAAAGGTAATGTACACCCTGACCAGGTATCCAGTCTGTCACAGTTGTTTTCAATATTTGGTTCTAAAATATGAGTGAAAACAAAAATCCAACTAGGATTCTTGCGTATGATGAATGAAGTCTGTCTTTGACTGTATTGTCCAGCTGATCCATCAAACCCCAGCAGGTGAACCTTATTCATGACATAACACAGTAACAATGTAAAAAATTAAACAGCAACAGTGTAAATTTAAAGTGCATTCTAAACTCCTCTTCAATAAATTATATGGATGTGCAGAGAGTCATTCAGGACTGTAAAACGTGAACTACAGAACCCAGAGTCTTTATCATTAAATCTGTGGTTGCTTCATTTTTCTATCCTATATCAGATACTTTAAAGGTTTTAGTAAAGTTGCATTCTCATGGTGAGGCAAAGTGCTTTATGTGTGTGTGCGTGTGTGTCATGAACGGCTGTAAAAGCCCTTTAATTACAGAACAAAGCGGGGTTTGAGTTCGAGTTACGGCAGACTGTCGCTACTTCTAAACGGAACGCAGCCTTCCTACGGCGGACAGCTAACAACAGGAATCGGACGCGGTCCACCCTAGTCCACAGCAACCACCATAGCAACCGCCTAGCATGTCTTTAAAACACATTCTTTATCCATAACTATCAAAAACGTGAAATGATTTGCAAAGCGTGAAAGTGTTGCAGAGAGCTATGGCGGTATCTGTGGAAGCTGCTTACATGGCTAATAATATACGATGTAACCATGGAGACAGTCAGTCACGTGAGCTAGCGGTGCACGTTTACTACAGTGATTAAGGTGATTGTGTGCACAGCGTCCACACGCTGCAGAGGGTAAAGACATTACTTCAATATTGTTTTATATTTATATATATTTGCCTTCTGCTGACCATCACCTCAGGTTCACCATTACAGTTTCAGCATACAAATGCACACTGTCTAAATGTGAACACGTTCAAAAAAAATCATGTCTCAGAAATAAGCACAGCTGTTCATGTTTGTCATTATAGTTTTATTTGTAAGAAAATTATGAACTTCATATTGTGTATCAAGTCAAAGAACATTTGACAAGTCTGAGTCATTTCTTTGCCCTATGAGAGCTGGAATTAGGGATGGGTATTGATAAGATTTTAACGATTCCGATTCCATTTTCGATTCTGTTTAACGATTCGATTCTTTATCGATTCTCTTATCGATTGTTGTTTTTAAAAAGGAGAACACTAAGGTCGATTAGCTTAGAACTGTTTTATATCTTCTCTTTCAACAAGATAGAAATTTAGGAGTAACATGGCCTTACAAACCCAACAGTGAGATCTTAAGAGATCCACAGCCTACGGCCTTTTCAATGGGGTGTCACAGGGCCCCCGGGAAAATTGTAAACGTAAAATAATAAAATAAATATTCTTCTGTAGCAATAACAAAGTATAACATAAATTATTCTGTAGCAATTACACAAGAATATCCAGTAATGTCCCTGCCTACAATTAAACACATTCACTTACCATCTGCTGTGGCAAATGGCTGCAAGGTTTTGACCACAAACTAGTCACTGCTCGGTGACATTCGGGCCTGAAAAGAGACGCTACCGGTAGACTGCAGCGACAACTGCCAGCGAGCGCCAGCCAGACTCTGTCTGTCTCTCTCATCATGGTCACCTAAATGCACAATGGCAGGTTTTGTAATAAAGCAGATCGCGCTAACATAACATGCACTGTTAGTTGATTATTTACCTGCCGTGATTAACGGGAGATGACGTAAACGCGTTACCGCTGCCGCTGCTGCACGAGTCCGGAGCGGAATTAAAGACATTCATTTAAGTTCATCGCGTGTTTTGTGAGCAAATGCTTTTGAATATTCGTAGTGTTTCCTCCCTTAATGAAATATCTACTTTGCAAGTATTGCAAGTTGCCCTGTTGTCATCCGTTCTCGTAAAGTATAAACAAACTTTTAAGCGTTTGAGCCGCTTAGGCGCCGTGTTTCCTGCCAGGTACGCTCCGACGCTCCGCAACGTGGTGACGTCATTCGGGCGACTGAATCGATAAAGGAATTGTTTGCAAAATGGCAAACGATTCCAAGGAATTGAAACAGTGGGAACCGGTTCTCAACAAGAACCGGTTTTCGATACCCATCCCTAGCTGGAATAAATATATATCCTGACAGTTACAGTTGAAACAGTAGAGACAGGTAGAAATGGGATCAGATTAATCTTTGCTTAATGTTGCTTTTAAAACCACATGCAGTGTGTGACCATGACTGTCCACTGAGACCATGAACGCCACTTCGCTGAAGTCTTCTCCTTTTTCTTCTTCTTGCCATCAGAATGGAAGCAGACAGAGCACGAGCTGCTTTGATCTACTGAAAGGAAAAAGCAGAACATCTGAGCTGAAACCATTAAGATAGAAACAATCGTTCAATGCAGTCTCTCAGGTAACTTAGCCTGTTACAACTGTTGATACAAGCTCAGTACAGTTAACACACAGTGTCGGGGAACTCCAGTGTGGGAACTAGCGGCTTTAGGTTTGTAGTCATTTAACTTTCATCCATTCATTCATTTAATTCAGGAGGAAGAAATGTCAGGTTGGTGCAGGCTGGTTACATGCATTTGCTCCCATGCTGTCTTTAACTAAATGACTTGGTTCACTTCATGTCTGGGCTGTATGTGGGGTTATATCATGTTATTTGGGCAGGAGTACCTGTCCCCTGTTAGGCTTAGAAAGTTTCTCCATAAGCAGAGCTTCTAACTCTTATAGCTTTTAGCACATCTGTAGCTGTGCAGGCTGACAGGTTTTTGGTGGCTCTTTTTACCCCACACTGGTTGTGAATGTGTAAATAGCCCCACTAGTTCTTTTGGGTTGCAGTTAACTTGGGAGGAAGGGGTGGGTCTGCCATGACTAGATGACTAAAAATGATCTGGGATACATAAATTTCATAATGCATGCATATATCTCTATCAAGTAAACCTGGTCTGAGTGCTGCCATTTTTTACATTCAGTTGTTTCTCTTAGAAATGTTGGATCTAAATAATGAATGTGTTACAGTTAAACTGACACTGGTCAGTGTAAATGGCTCATTGGGACATAGAAACCTTTAAATTAAATACCATCACCTGACATCGAGTGTCAAACAATATCAAAGCTGTAAAATCTGTTTACAGTCAGAATTTATAAAAACTATTGTAAATAAATTCAAACTAGTGAGCTTTTCTCTTTGTGCTGAATATCAACACTGTGACTTCTTAGGCTGTAAGCTTTACATCAGCACAGCTGTAGAAGCCGTCACTCCAAATGTCTTTTGATAACAAGAAAAAAATACCTTTTCAGTCCACGGCCTGAAGTTCTTCTCCAAACATCTTCTGCCATCGGCTTTGTCTGCTGGTTTGAAGACAATAAACCACAAAAAAGATGATTTAGTCACTTTGTCTGCATCATGCAGCTCGAATGTGTTGTGTAACGATGTTGAATAGCCGCTGTTATCCCTCTGCTGTGTCAGTAGGATTGTACTGTACAGCATCTCATTCATATGTGAGGAATGCTAATGTAACACGATAACAGACATCTGGTCTTACATCATTAAAATATAACGGGCAGGAGATATTTAGATATTTTTATATTTATATTATATTTTATAGCTGACAGATATTACTAAATAGATAGAATTTACTAAATGGTTGATGTACATGAAAAATATGTCCATAATCACAAATGACCATGAGAGCCAGTAGAATTAATTCAACTGGACACTCAAAAGACGTCCTTAAATGCTCTTTAAGTGGCAGAACAAACAAACAAACAAACAAACAGTTAATCGCTTACTTGAGATGAAATCTGCTCAGCTACTTTGAAAACAGCTTCTAACTGGTTCCTCCTTTAACAGGATGACTGGTCAGGGGTAAGGCCATCATGCAGTCCAGCAACCTTTATGGTCCTGCTTTGATTCACCAGGAACTATTAGGGAAACCTTTCAGCGCCTCCTGTGAAAGACACAGGCATAAACACAAACATTTATTAACATGTTCCACAGTCTTCCAGTTTGATTTTCTCATCCTGTGGACAACAACGTACAGAGATGCAGGTTTATGTTAACTTTTGTAAGGTTTCTTTACTGAACACATCCAGCTGCAGCTCCACTGTGATCCTGAACTGGATAAGCACTTAAGAAAATGTGTCAATAAATGCACAAACATCAGCTTACTATATTTATCCAAACAGACGGGACCAATAATGCTTCACTGAGTTAGAGACTTTAACAGTCTCTTCTGTGTAAGAATGTCTCGTGATAGACCTGCAAACTTGACAACAAAGATTTTTCAGACTACATGTAGCTGTCCTCTATGTCAGCTAACACATTTACATTCATGTCACACTTATTTCTGCTTTCCCATTTTTAACATTAATGCTTACATTTTGATTGGATACCTTGAGTTTGTAAATTATGAGATTACATAATTGGAATACAATGTATCCAATTCAAGGTCACGGGAGGATGAAGCCTATCCCAGCTGATACAGGACAAAGACAGGACAGGCTGCCAGTTTATCGCAGGGCTAACACAATACGTGTGACAGAAAATCCACTTAAATGTTTGATATTTCTAATAATAATCATAATTATGATTATTATTTAAAATATTATTTAAAGGTTTCTTTATAAATACATTTAGAATTTTTTATAACCCCTAGAATATAAACCTGAGCTGTTTCAGATTCTGACCTCTGACCTCAGTGACCAGGCTGTGTCCTCACTGCAGCTCCCTCTTGGAAGTACGTCTGCTTCTTGTCTTCCCCCAGTGATGACCGCCTGCCCTTAATATCACGTACTGTACCTGAGGAACAAAACAGGACAAACACTTGCCTTCATTTAAGAAGTACATTCATACAGAGATATGAAAAACATATCATTATGGAAACACACTAGTTCACCCTTTGGGAGGAATCAGTTCCTGTGAAACATTTCTGTAAATGAACATCATGGAGAATGAAATGAGTTCTTCAGGTGACTCAGCAGATCCACACTGACAAATGAAACTTCTGTGGAAGAAGAATCTGGATTTTTTTTAAAATTTCCAATCCAGTCCTGCTTTAAACTATTAAGGATTAAGCAACAGTGCTCATATTTGCTCTTCTGAAATCTGTGTTAAGCAACAACAAACATAAATTAGTAACAAAAATACAACTGAGTAGAAGCTTTACACACCACGAGCAGCCATAACGCTAAATTTTAATCTTCAAATGTTTCTGAGCCGTCTTCAACCTGTTTTTAACAGAGAAAAGTCCCACAGTCAATGCAGCCTGAATGAAATCCTGATTCCAGATGTTCAGCACACACAGAGACACAGAGGTACTGTTTAAAGTTTAGTGTTAACCTGAGTCACTGATCATTTACAGTATTACAGAGTCTGGCAGTCTTTGCATGATTTTCCACATCACTGTAAGTTTCTAGCTGACTCTCAGGTGTGACAGGTGTGCCAGCAGGAAAGAGTAATAATAACCTGCATCCTGATTTTTGTCATGCAGGATTAAAGGAGCCAGGCTTTGTTCACACAGCTAGGATTGTATTTTACACTGACCCTGGGTCAGTATAAGTATCATACAGTTTAAACGAAGCACTGAAACTTGCACATATTTATTACAGATGCATTGAAGCTAATCGGCATATTTACTGTCAATCTGTGGCTGCGATTAATCACTTTACTGGAAACTTTATTAACTAGTAACTTCATCAGTCATGACAGAAGCTAATATTTCTGTCCTAACATCGTTTAAACAGTAACAGCTTTACTACAATATAAGCTAACGTTTACACCGTAACTTTAAGCTAGCACCATAAAGACGGTAAAACACGTAATAATATCTACAAATGCATCTTAAAGCTGTTATATTAGCACTCGCTGTATTACTAACATAACCACATTAACATTATTGACAGTCGCTGACTTTTAATAGTCATTCTATAAATGCTGTCCGTTTAAATGGTCTTACCTGTAAACACTGCTGTATCCACCGGATTCCAGCCAGAGTGGATTCTGGAGTCTTCCCACGCTCCTGTTACTGATCCTCCATCTGGATGGATGAGAACAACCTTCTGAACAATCTAGCAGGTGGAGATGGCCCATATCTATGGGACTGATTTCTGCTAATAACGCCCATTGTATGGACTGATAACAGCCGAAGCGGGTGAATAAAGTCACCGCCGTTTCTCAATTCTCGGCACGCGATGCGTACTCGCGTTCTCGGTGAGTACGCGTCGCGCCGAGAACGCACGGGAGTACGCACCGCTGAGAACGCGAGCACGGACTCGTGATTTGTACAATTGGAACACCTGCGCACGTGATGATGTCACAGGTCCGGAGTTTTTACTGCCGTCCCCTCTTAATTTAACTGTGAGTAACATGTTATGAAGCTTAACTTTAATCACAGCCAAACCGGTTTACTCAGGAACAAATAAAACACTGAAATAAACCAAACATTAACATTTAGAAGTGATCTAAGTGACTTATATATCATTTTAACCTCAGTAGTGAAACCTCTATTAATAAAAATAGTGTACATGTACATACGTGTACATACCTTTAATAAAAACAAGCAGGTGAGATGTTAGAACGCTTTTATTTCTATTCTAGTGGACACTCAATACTATAGACAGCTGCTGGGGTTTCTTTAACCTGAGTAGTGAGAAGACCGCGAGCGGGCGGGAGGGAGGGGGGGCGATGTGCCGGGAGTCCGCTGTTGAGTTTTGGACGAAATGCATTCTGGGATATATAGCTGTCCCAAGTCTACACCGATGCATGCTCGATAAAATGGGCGGATCGAGAACACATCCGGGACTTTTTCGCGTTCTCGGTGTGATGCGTACTTCGAATTGGAACAGTACTTGGTCTCCAACTGATGACGTATCACGAGTACACGAGAACGCAAGTACGCACAAGTACGCATATTGATAAACGCCAACCGTGTCGCTAGCTGTGCCATTACCCAGCATACACCTCTCCCTCCATAAATGCAATAAACGATACAAAAGTAATGGCCTATAATTAATTTATCTGCTGTATCTGCTGTTTCTCAGGTAGTTGTTTACATTATATAATATATTGTGTTCAGTACACGTCACTATGTGATTTCGGAAATATATAAATATACGAACAACAGGCTCTTCCGCGGCAATCTCTTGTCGTCAATAAACAACGTTTAGGGAGCTCTATAGTATTCAATAGGAGGACCCTGCACGTCAATTCTCGACGCGAGGGGGGTACCCTGCGCGTCGATAAGTGAAGCAGGGGAAGCCTGACCATGCGTCACACATTTGACGAGTTGGGAGTGAGAACGTGTTGGTAGGGCAAGACACAATGGGTGAAGTGTCTTTCCCAAGGACACAACGACCAAGACTGTCCGAGCCGGGGTTTGAACCGGCAACCTTCTGATTACAAGACGAGCTGCCAACTCTTGAGCCACGATCGCCCACAACATTTTACATACAAAAAAAAAAAAAAATTTTGACAACAAAATAACATTTCAGAAAACACTTCAACAGGTCCGCAACAAATTAACAACTCTGCAACAAATTAACAACTGGCTCTTGACGGAAAGGGATTGTCTGAAATACCGGAAGTGACTCAACGATAGGGCTTTGGACTATGGAGGACCACAAGAGCCACGCGCATCGAAATAAACAATTCTGTTCTTAAATAATGAATTGTAGAATAAAATCTGCATTTGTAAATTCATTTTTGAATTCCAATTTAATAAACTGATTTTAAAATGCTTTTTAAATCTTCATTTCAAAAATCTTTTTCGAATTCCACTTTAATAAACTGCATTTCAAAATCCATTTCCCTTTCCTGTTCGCTCAGGGATTAACTTCTGGATTAGCTGATGGATTAGCAGTTGGATTAACAACTTCATTTTAAAAATCGTGTGGCTATTCAAATTAGCCACACCATGGGATGTAAGGAGCTCTCTGATTGGTTGGAAAGACACAGGCTGTCTGCCTGGATTTTTCTAGCTCATAGCTTCGCCCTGCTAAGAAGCGTGTGTGCTTGTACAAAGGCCGTTCAGCCTCGGGATTTACACTCGGCTCGACACGGATATGTGAAGAATGAAGGGACCCTGCAGCGAAACGGAGAGCCCAACCTCTGACTGAGTGCCTGTTTACGCAGTCTGACCACCTGTTGAAGGTAACGGGGCTAACGTGGCTAACGCTAGCATCACCGCACGTAGCCCCGTTATTTTAAGGTCATCTTAGCTTATGAACATTTTACGTCGCAGCTGTACGAGCTAGCTACGTGTTTTGTAAGCTGCTGTGCTCTTCACAAGTAAAGCTGGAAGCAGCTCAGACTATTAGAACCAGCACTGAGGCCTGTTACATTTATACAGTGTTAGAGCAATGGCTGCAACCTACAGCCTTTAAACTAGCGATTAAAATGCTGACAGTAAACTCGTCAGTCCAGATGTTACCACATTACTTTGTGATACTAAGAGTTAAAACAACTGAGACAGGCTGATTAAAATAACAGCTATCAGTTCTCTCATTCCTTATATCAAGACTGGAGATCACACTACTGATTTCAGTTCATTTAATATGTGAATGCACAGATTCATTCTCAACTGGACATAAACGATGATCAAAGGTTGTATATATGATGAATTCATCAAATCCCAGCCTCTAACACAGTGCGCTGAATCTTAGCTTTGAATGTCCAGAATATTCTAATCAGTGCAATTTAAGCATTCACTGAACCTACAGTATCTGTAGGTACTGTAGGTAACTGTAGCATGGGAGATGGGTGGTTTCATAGGGTGTCTTGCATTGAAATCTGCTGCAATGACCCGGTTACTGCGTTCACCAGATATCAAAACAATTTCGATCCGCTCCTCACGTGTTAACCTCTTCGACATGTCAATGGCTGTGAACAAAGAGAAACTTGTACATAACTCATGAAAGAATAAAGTTACGTTGAAACCAAGCACACCATTGTTTTTCTTGTGACATTACCAATAAGTTTGATGTGTCACATGACCCTCTTCCTATTGAAAAAACAAAAGTTGTATCCAAGATGGCCGACTTCTAAATGGCCACCATGGTCACCACCCATCTTGAGGAGTTTGCCCCCTCACATATACTAATGTGCCACAAACAGGACTTTAATATCACCAACCATTCCCATTTTATTACGGTGTATCCATATAAATGGCCCACCCTGTAGTACTTTATAGATAATTTTTGTTTTTCCTCTCAGTTTTTTTTCTTCTTCGTATTTTGTGTATTTCTATGATGAGTAATAGTGCCATAAATTTTGTTCTGATGTGCACTAACTGGTATATTTTCTGAATGGCATACACAAATGGTATAAAAAGTGGCTTTTCTATTCTATTCAGTTTGATTCATTTGTTCTGTTTACTGTGAAATACCAACATCATTGATTAGATAACTTTTTATATGTGGTTTTTGTTTTTGAAAATGGTTATTTTCAATATAAATTTTATTTTGAAGCTGAATATGCATGTCTGAAGTTAACCATTGTAACTCAAAACCTTTGCATTAGATAGATAGACTCACCTCATGTTGCATCTCTAAAGAAGAAGTGGTTTTTATTTGTGTTTATTGTTGGAAGCGTTATGTTCAGGACACTTAAGTCAACAATAGTGTAATCACATTTATGTATCACACATACACAAACGAAGGTTCAGGCAACACCAACAAGAAAAGGAAACACATTTTTCTGCCTCTGAATTCAAAGATATCATTTTTGAGCTCTTTAGAAGAGACAAAAAGGGTTTATAAAATATATTTTTTCTTCCTGTTTTATTTAAAATAATGTATGCTTTGTATTATTGTATATCATGTTTATCTCACAATATAAAGCACCTTGAGGCAACTGTTTTTGTGATTTTGTGCTATATAAATAAAACTGAATTGAATTGAACATTTCTCTGCCTGGATTTACAAAGTTGTATGTAGGCTGGAAAATACTTGTCTAAACAAAGGTTCTTTGGAGCGTCTGCAGATCGTTCAGAATGCTGCAGCAAGACTTTTGACGAAAGCTTCTAAATATTCACATATAACACCGTTGCTTATGCAGTTACATTGGCTTCCCGTCGAATTTAGAGTCCATTTTAAGATTTTGGTTTTAACTTTTAAGGCTCTTCAACAACAAGCACCACCATATATTATTGAACTTTTACAGCCCTATGCCCCTAGTAGGTCTCTGAGGTCGAGTAGTCAGGGCCTACTTGTCATCCAGTATACGAGACTGAAAACTAGGGGTGATAGAGCTTTTGCTACTGTGGCCGCCAGACTGTGGAATTCCCTTCCTCAGGACTTACGATCCGCTGATTCATTGATTACTTTTAAAAAACAGCTAAAAACACATCTTTTTAAAATTGCCTTTTGCTAACTTTGTTTGTATTTTGTCTTTTTTAATCTGTTATATCTTGTAAAGCACTTTGTGATCTCTATCTAGAAATGTGCTATATAAATACAATTTTACTTACTTACTTACTGCTGGAAAATACAGTAAACCATTAATTTTTAATTTTGTTTTTTTTTTTAAATTAAATTAGTTTAATTTGATTAAATATTAGAATGATCAAATAGGTTTTTTCTAATTTATTATATGATAACAATACTGACAGAGGGTCTGTGCTCTGACCTGTTTGATCCTCAGTTGAACCTGAACTGTCTACCTTTTTTGACAGACAGGGCAATGCTGCAGCACAAAGAGAAGAAGAAAACAATAAAAGTAGCCAGCGAAAGAGAAATTGGCTCAAACATTATGCACTAAATATATTGAATTAGCACATTTTCTACGTAACAATATTTAAGTAGTAATAATTACAGTTTTCTACAGCTAAATAAAACAGATCATGTCATGCAGCAAGGCAAAAGCAATGAACACAAAATTAAGTGTACGGTTTTCTTTACCTCTGTCCCAGCAGGCTTTGTCAAAGTAATACAGTCCCACCAACAACAAAACACTTAATACAGTAGTGGAAATGATCCAAGCAGTGGCACCAGAGGAGAAAAGGCCCGTCTCGTTATAACTGTCTGGATTAGTTGCTGAAAGGTTGTGTTAAAATCTTAAAATTGTAATGGTAAGAAAACATATCTAAATGTTATTTCAAACTCTTTTATACTGAGCCAATGTTTAAAATGTTACACAACTGGCATTAAAAGGTTCTAAAACTGTGAGGGGACAGTTTGTGTACCTGGTTCATTTGCTTATATCAGACAATATAAAAGCTGCAAATCACCTCTGACACTGAGTCAGCTCTGTGGTGATTCTCCACCTCCTGAGATGCTGCACTTGTAAAGTCCTTCATCAGAAACTCTGTGGATGGTCATGTTTCCAGTTGAGCTTTTATGGATGTGACATCCATATTTATAGAAATCAGTTGTGAAGTTGGAAGAAGCTGTCTTGTTTCTGCACCACAGAGTCACATTTCCTTCCTCTATTACAGGAATGGCAGAAACTCACCAACTTTCAGATCATGTGCACACAGCAGGATCACAAGAGTCATCACTGAAGAGACAAAAAAAGAGCTAAATCACACAACCACGTTGTTGATTCCTACAGCTGCTGCCACAGAATTTTACATCTAATAGTAAATCTGCAAAAAAAAAAAACAATAATATTATGAAATGTCAAACAAACAAAATTTCTACAGTTTAAACTTCATTACTAAATTCACTGAACTAGTTATAGTTCTTTGTAATATAAAATGGAAAAGGTAGTTACACAGTCTTTTACACAGAGCTGTGACCTCCATGATGTCTCGCTATAGACTGAAGTGTAAAGTGAGCATGGCGGTTTTTCCTGTGTGGCTTTTTTCAGCAAATATAGTGACGCTAAACATTTAAAAATAGTTTTAGAAGATGCTGTCTTATTTCACATTACACACACAAAAAATAATCAGCAAAATTAACTAAATAAAAGTAAAAAATAACATTACCATTTCATTTTCTTCATCATTTTTAATAATCAATCAATTACATGAAACTGAGGTCACAGTTCACATGTGTGCATAAAAATTACACAAACAGAAAAAAAATGTTAAGTAAGTATGGAGAATGTATGTATGGAGCATTTCAAATTAAAAATCACAAAGTGCTTCACAGAGAAGCTAAAACGTAAAAATCAAAATCAATCAAAAGCAAGTTTAAAAAGATGAGTTTTTAGCTGTTTCTTTAAAGAGACCACTGAGTCCACAGATCTCAGGCTCAAAGGGAGAGAGTTCCACAGTCTGCGGGCCACTGTTACAAAAGCTCTGTCGCCTTTTGTTTTCAGCCTCATATGATGGACAACCAGCAAGCCCTGATCACATGACCTCAGGGACCAGGATGGAAAAGCTCACTGATATATGTTGGTGCTTGTCCATGCAGAGCCCTGAATGTCAGAGTCATAAGGCATGGGAGTACATAGAAGACTTGGGCAGAAGCTTTGCAGCAGTGTTCTGAACAACTTGCAGATGCTCCAAAGAGGCTTTACATAAACAAGTGAACAAAGAATTACAATAATCCAGACGAGATGAGACAAATGCTTGTATGACAATTTCCAATACAATGCAGCTGATACAATGGAACTCTGCTTAGCAATATTTCCAGCGTGTATGTGGAAATACGTGTGTGTATGTATGTATGGGTGCATATATGTATATATACATATATGTATGTATGTGTGTGTATGTTTTGCAGGTGTATGTATAACTTGTACATATCTTTCTTGTGTAAATCTAAATTTGTCTGTTATTGTGTAAATACTTACGCTATTGTGTACTTCACACACATGGAGAGATGCCAAACAGCCTTTCCTTCTTCTTGTAACAGTGACAATAAAAAGCTATTCTATTCTATTCTATTCTATTCTATTCTATTGCATTTCTCAAGTGATAAAAACAGGAGCAGACGAGAGATTTAGCATGATGGTCCGAAGTCAGAGCTGAGTCAAAAGTTACACCAAGGTTCCTGATAGAAGATTTGGCAAATGTAGCAACTGGCCCTAAGTTTTCCATAGCCCAAGGTAAAAAAAAAAAGTTAGGAGCACAAACAAGGACTTCAAGAAAGTTACCAGCCATCCAACCTCTAATGGAGTCCATGCACCTATGGAAAATCTGTAGTTTGGAAAAATCTTGAGGCTTAAAGGAGATATAAAACTGAATATCATCTGCATAGCAGTGATAAGAAATGTCCTTAAAAGGGCTCAATAAGTGCTGAAGAGGGAGTATATACAACAGGAACAATAAAGCTAAAGAAAAAAAAACTGAATATAGCTACACACCTGCAATGACGCTCTTTGTGGTTACCAGTGAATACACTTATTTTAAACTGAAGACAAGAATAACAACAACACAACTGTTTGTGGTGATGTGAGTTCATGAAACAGAGGTACAAATGCAAACCAATACTTCAGATCAGGCAGCAGTCCTAAATTTTTTATTTGCAGTGAACATTTTTACACATATTTACTTGTTTTCAAACTTTTACTGTCCTACAGATAGTGTTTTTTTTTTTTTTTTTTACAGGATACAAATAACACAACTAAATTTTAGAGATGAATAGCTTTGCAGTCTATGACTATTGAATATTAATATTTACAACACATATCCTGCTCACCACAACAGGAAATTTGTAAGAAATAAATTATAATAAAAAAATACACTTGATGTTTGAAGGAAATATTTCAGTACAATTAAGTTGCAGGTCACCTACAACCACAAATGCAATACAAAGTGGTGGAATTTGCAGATGTTTGCAGATATTTACAATATTTTTTTTTCTTCAAATACACCACAGTCTTTTATACAGAAAAGCAGTGTTGTGGGTACTTCAGAGATGTTTATCAGAGTTATGGTGGGATTTTACAGGCATTTTTTCCAGAATGTCTATTTCTTAAAACCTTCTATTGTCTATTTGTGCTACACATATCCTGCACAGTTTCCAGTATCATGACAGTTACATTTACATCTGGGTTAACAATTAGTTGCTGATTTTCCCACAGTGAAGAAGTCCCACCAGCAGCAGCAGCAGAACCAACATCATGATGGTGAACACGGTCCGTAAGATGAGGTAAATATGACATCCAGGCTGTGAGGAGGGGTCTGTCTCACTTTCTGTGTGATTGGCTGCATAGATGATAAAAATGAATTAGCTGTGTTCACCTTGGTTAATTACTTAATTAATTAATATCTACATTTCATACAGGCAAAGGGCTCAACAACTGCCAGAACCTAAAGTTCCTCTATTTCCCACTTGAGTTGTTCAAAGGTGAACAAACCCCCACAGACTGCCAAACTGTTAAAATGCCGAACTAATGGCCAACTAAAGAAATATTTTTATGGACTTGAATAAAAATGTTGTTTCTAGCTTCTTCTTCTTCTTTTTTTTTTTTTTAGAATTTCCTTCAGTTTCTGAGATCAACTCTGGTTATTTTATGTATTTTCATAACTGAATCCACAGGCGAGAGGGGGATATAATCATGTTGTTAGCCTGTTTAGTGTTTACTATCAATGACAGAATTGGGGTGTTTTTGGTGGCTTTTGGCGTCTGATGTGAAGAGAAAAATGTGTGAATGACAAAAATATACTGAATTATTTCACAATGAAAGAGCGTGTTTAGTGATGCAGTTTCAATACTCCTGGCATTAAAAAAGAAAAAAAAAAGTTTTGACTTCCTCAGTGTCTCACCTGTGACAGTCAGCCAGCTCTCTGGTGACTCTCCAGCTCCTGAAATGCTGCATTTGTAAAGTCCTTCATCAGACTTTGAAACTCTGCCGATGGTCATGTATCCTGTGGAGCTGTTCCTTATGGGGAGTCCATCTTTGTAGAACTCAGCTGTGAAGCTCGAGAAAGTTGTCTTGTTTCTGCAGCTCATAGTCACATCTTCTCCCTCCATCACAGGAACAGCAGGACTCTCCAGGATCACAGAACCAGCTGAGAACCAACTTGTATAAATCGATTCAATGATGTGTTTGATTATGACAGCATATTGCTTACTAAATGGAAACTTACCAGTAACACTGATGTTGATAATGTTGCTTTTCTCCCCTCCTCCAGTCTCACATATGAACTCTCCACTGTCTTCTGTATAAATATTTTTTATAGAGCAGGACGATCCTGTTGCTGTTTTCTCATTAGTGTAGCTGCATGATTTTATTTTCCCTCTCAACTTATGTACAACATTATAATGAGAGACGCCCTCACAGTAAAAAGTTACTGGCTCATATTCAAAGAACTGTGATCTGTTTGGAACAACATGAAGAAAAACTGCACCTGAGACAAAATAAAAGATTCACATTAGTTTTATTTTTCAATAACTGAAATGTGGGAGCACAGGGTAAAATAAGAAATCTCAAACTGATATAACTGATAAATGTTAATGTCAGTTTAACTAGTCAGTACTTACCAACTGTTAAGAGATTTTCAAATGTTTCAAGTATTATTCCCACTGCCATTTGTACGTTATTGAAAGTTTATCTTTAATTTTAGTGTTAATAGTTGTTTACCCATTTATTCTTTCCATTTAATCGTATTTTATGGTTTTACTGTTTCGCTGAAGTGAAGCTTAAATGAAAGACAAAAGCATAGTGTTCTCAGATATGATTCACCCAGTATATTTCCTCTGCACCTGGTTCTCTACGAGCCGTTTCACTCCCAGGAAGGGGAGAGCAGGACGTTCTTATCTATACACTCCCAAATACAAAGAGGGGCCCATTCTTCAGAATCACACACACACACTCTGAGATCATAAACTTCACACACACACACATACTCTGAAACGCTATAAATAAAGAACTGCCACATACGCTGGTGGTGAGCCTGAGACAGCAGCGCTCACCCAGCGTGCGCACGTTGTTACCATCTAAACTGTCTTGAGTGTCTTTATTTCGCCTGAAGAATGTCTTGTTTAAATATTTACTCCTCACATTTATTTGGTCCTTCGAGCCAACAGAGTGACCTCGTCGTTTCCTGGATTCGTGAACCCACGCTGCAAAGTCTGTCAGCCTGTTTCTAGTGAAACAGTAAAGACCAACTACGTGAATTCGCCGTTGGCCAGCGTTTTAGCAAGAGGTCCACGATCCCAGGGAGCGAGGAGGATTCTCTCTGACCGGCATTTTCATCCGAAGCAGGTGAATATAAACACTCAAGAACACATTGCGGCTAAAATCGGTTTTTAGATTGACACGGTTCTTAAAAGACTCGTCCTTTAAGGACTGGAAGTCAGGGATCTCACTCTTACGAGTGAAAGGACTCGCCTGTAAGACGGAGTTTGACGGTCCTGTGTGGGGTCACTCCGCAGTTTAAAAGGTTGGAAGTCAGGGATCTCACTCTTACGAGTGAATGAAAATAAAGGGATCTCACTCTCACGAGTGAATGAAAATAAAGGGATCTCACTCTCACGAGTGAATGAAAATAAAGGGATCTCACTCTTACGAGTGAATGAAAATAAAGGGATCTCACTCTTACGAGTGAATGAAATAAAGGGATCTCACTCTCACGAGTGAATGAAAATAAAGGGATCTCACTCTCACGAGTGAATGAAATAAAGGGATCTCACTCTCACGAGTGAATGAAAATAAAGGGATCTCACTCTCACGAGTGAATGAAAATAAAGGGATCTCACTCTCACGAGTGAATGAAATAAAGGGATCTCACTCTCACGAGTGAATGAAAATAAAGAACGTGTCAACTAAAATAGGATTATAGTACCGCGTGTGAAGTTTATGTGTTGTTGAAGAGTGAGTGACCTTTTGAATAGAAACAACAGGTTTCTGCACCACTCTTACTGTTTCCTGTGTTGACCGATGTACTGGTGAGAAGGGGTCAAAGGTTGCGCATCAACACATAAAATTAAGGCCGCCCTGGGTCTAGACCAGGGTAGAAGGCTGCCTTAATAACCTCCCCCGACTCTAATATCAGCGAAGGTCACACAGAGTGTATGTTGGCAGTATTAATAAATAAAAGCAAAACAAGGTGTTTCCAAATACAATAAATCAAAATAAAATATAGGAAAAATAAAATTATAAGCAATTTACAATAAAATATTATTGATAACTCTAAGCCCAAAAATAGGCAAATATTTTAACTAATGACGTGCATGGAGGCACTTGACCTGTTTGAAAACTGTCATCTTATTATGAGCCATTGTTGAGATATAGAATACGCCTATGAAAACAACTATTATGCTGAACCCTGTGTGAAACAGCTGAAAACTACATGATGGAGAAGCTGAGTGAATATGAAAATGTAAGTCTTTGCCACTGTGGGCAAAGCACACAACCACTGTGTGAGGTTGTGTTGCTGTCTCTTCTGAGCTGATGAGCAAGCTACACATTATCAGATCAGGAGCTGGCTGAGAACTCATCAAAGAAAGGGAAGAGAACTATGATAACTCGAGTATGTAGCGTATCCGTGAGTTCAGCTTCTTCTTTCAGATGCGCAGCAGTTTTCCTGGATCTTGATTCATGTGTGTAGAGTGTTCATAGCATCAGCATCATGTTTTTGTTTATTTGCTTTGTTGGGTTGAAAAATAATTAAATAAAACTTGTGATCATACTTATGGATCACCATGGCACATATCATCAGCCATATGTTTTATTTATGCAGATGAAAAAAGTGAGTGTGAATGTGTCTGACGTCGCAGTGTGTGTGTGCGTTGTGTAAATGTAATTGCCTCCAATTGTGAGAGCGGTGATTCTGCAGGTCACCAGCTAGTGTAAAGAGAAAAAAGAGTAGAAAAGAGACAAAATCTACATTGTAGATGAAAAATCATAGGAAAAAGGTTTTGTGTTTATTAGCCAAGAACAACTACAATCTCATTTTCTGCTTTCAAGAAAGGAGAGCACAAAAAACAGAGAGAGAGTTCTGTGTGTCGGTTAAGTAATGAGAATAATAATGGAAATGTCCTAGTTTTGTCATTTTCAGATGAAACGCAGACCTGGATCAATTTCCCATATGCAGCGGTCGGAAAAAAGTTATAGTTTAACACTATTGGAAATGTTCAGGCCAAGTTTTTGGCTAACTTATTTACAGCTCCATGTGTCCCTCATCCTCACAAGTGAGCTCTCACTCCTCCCTGAAGACAAGGAATGCAGTTCCAAAGAGCAATAACATGGCAGATAAAGAGACAGCAGCGAAGTCCTGAGCAAAGAGACCCAGCAAGCAGCAGCAGTGTGGACAAACAGCATCGGAGAAGAAGAGCAAACCATCATCCTGACTGATTGGATGAATGACACTGTGTTTCCAACAAGCTGCAAAGTCACTGTGCTTGTGAAAAGGACGTTTGAGGAGAACTGAGGAGACTGTTGAGGTTGACATTTGCCACTTTCGAGCAAAATGGCAAGAAGAGACAGTGGAACACAGGACAAAGCTGAAGAAGAACTGCCGGCTATTGGACTGTTTAAGTGGGAGAGGACAACAGAGTGAGAGTAGGTGAGAACACAGAGGAAAGCTGTTGTTTAATGTGGGAAATCAAAATTTGGGTTAGCAAACCTGGGGAAAAGAAAACTGACTGCTTAAGTGGAAAATTGTGAAGGAATCTGAAACACTGCAAAAAGAAACATATACAAAATCACACACACAAGCAGAACATGCATTAACCCTACTAACACAAACACAAGAGAGCCCATGAAGATTAGACAACATCTTATGCATGTGAGTCTGTTTATCATTTTGTCCAAGTCACTTAGTGTGATGCAAAGACCAGTGGACTCACAGCACATTGGTTAAAAATGATCAATTAATAGCAGAGAAGCGTGTAGGAAAGGCAGCTTTAAGAACATGCCCTGCTGGAGATGCAACTCCAGAGACATTGATTAAACCTGCCTAATAACACAAACTCACATGCAATGAAAATCAGCTTGTTATCTCTCATCAGTGCTAAAATAGTGTAAATTTAACAGAGACTTGTTATCAAATGCTGAATTTATCCAGTGCTGACAGTTAACTCTCTAGGTTGCAGGACAACAGTTTAACTTTTGTGGGAAAAAAAAAAAAAAAAAAGATTCTGGTTTGACCAACCAGTGATCAGACAATAAATTTAGTTGTTAATATAGTAAATTGGGAGATGCTTTCTGCCTGATTGATGCAGCACAAGTAATTTACTGTATGAGGGAAATTCTATTTTTGTGATAATATTTTGAACATGCATTTCTGTTGTCCTGTCATCTTAGTGGGTTAATAGCTGATATGCAAATTAGTTGATGGTTCTTAGATTAATGAAAGGTGACTGAATTCTAGTAATACGAGTGAATGGGATGTGTTGGAGTGGAGACTCTAAAACACTGAGTTTCCTGTTGTGATGTGCGAGTGAATCCTGCACCCAAATACAAAACTTTGAATACATAAGAACAAACGTTTTTTTTTGTGAAATACCTGATGACATGTCACATGTTTTATGATGACGGGAAAAAGGAAAACTAAATAAAATCTGTGGCCTAAATGAGTGAAAAGTACAGTCCTGGGGATTAAAATTCATAGCTAATGAGACATGAGGCTTATGTTGTGTGTTGTGCGGCTGATGGTTGGTTTTGAATTAATCTAGCTGATGATTTTTCTTTTGTTGTGAAGTTGAGCCTGCCAATTAGTATGATGGTATGATAAACCATGCTAGCCATGATTTACCCTCCTGAGATGAGGAGCATGTGTCATGACTTAACGAGGCCTTTTTTATTTTGATACTTTCATAGTGCACTGAAAGTTTTGTTTGATGATCTCTGTTTGAGCAGATCTGCACGATTAGAACAGAAGCGCTATACGACACGTCGAGAAAATTGTTGCAAGTGAGTTTCTCCACATTAAAATGGGCTCAGGAGGAAGTCACTTATCTGGGACAATTAGGAAATAAGTTCCTGTCCAAAAGGATTCAACGAGAAAATCCAGTCTAAATTCTTTTCTTTTTGAAATGACGTCATTTTGCTGAGAAGTGGAAATGAAAATGCGACGGTAATTCCCACTGTCAGCAAAGAAAGAATGAATGAATGCATGAATGAATAACTGAGAGAAAATAAAACTGACTGACTGGTAAAAGCGGACAGAAGCTGACAGACTAACTGACATCACTGTGCGGTTAACCCCACCTGACAAAGGTGCAGATGAATCTATGTGTGTTTCTTTTTACAGGAGCAGAAAGAGGACAGCAACATTCGAGGTTGCGTGATGATTTAACCTTTTAAATGCCACTCTCTGTGTCTGTGCATCTACCAGGGGGTGTCATTCACTACCTTGTGTTGTTCACAGAGGTAGCTGTGAGAAAGTGTGTATACACCTGCGCAGCGCTAACATTTCTACAGCATTACAGTTCTTCATGTGATTTGATCATGTGATTTATACCAGGATAGCTGGTTGATGTCTTCTACTACAGGATTTCTGGGTTTACGTGTGAAGAAAACTGCGTTTACAGGTTATGAGTTGGTGATGCTGTTACACTGTGTTGTTGGAGACATGTGAAGGTTACTTTGACGATGTGAATAACATGTAAAACATTCCCTGTGTTGAAACTAGTGTCACTTTTGTCCACAGCTATGGTCTTTATGGTCTTTTTATAGCACCTCTGGAACCTGTCAATTTGTGCCTGACCTCCAGGATTGTCCATGTGTGTTGCTAATGTTTGTTTGTCTAAGAGTGCATGTAGAGGATTCAGCAGAGACGGACAAGTAACATGAGAAAGCAACTAAGAGATGCAGTGTTTATGGAATAGTTTAATATGGGGCTCATTAGCTGGCCACTACTGAGCTCCTAGTGTTAAATACATGGAGTGACTTTGCTTAAGGGAAGTCACCGATTACACTAATGTTAACTGAGACATGGGATGATCCATGTCTGAGCCAAATTATGCCAATAATTGTAGTTTACTGATTTGAGAAACCTGCACATGATACTTGTCCTGTTGATGCTGAGTAGTTTATTGCTACTTATGATACAATTGTTTATAAGTGTGAAGGTTGATTTCACTTCCAGATCTTGTTTTCCAGGCCATGATGGTGTGTATGCAGGCTCCAGGCGGAGCCAGATGTGAAGCAAACTTATTATGCAAAACACACTAACAGCTTTTATTGCAGGGTTATAGGTCCGGGGGTGGTGCTGCTCCAGAGGGGGAGACGCCCTGATGTTGCCTGGGACATGATCTAGCTAACCTTTTTCTTTCAGACAGGAATCTGGTTTTGATGAGTTGACTCATGGGAGTGTCCATGCGTCAAGAGGAGGGGTCCAGAATTACACAGTTACATGAAACCATCTTTTCCATGTTTTCTGAACTATGTTTTTATGATTTTTGTGTGATCTTTGTGATTAACAGTTCAGACGGGTATTAAACCTATGCAAGTGGTGCATCTGTGTTCAGATGAGGCTTTGATGGTCCATAAATGAAGCTCACTGAACTAAAGAATGTGGTTTGATGATGCTTTACATGCTCTCCAAATAGAAGTTTCTCCTCCTAGCAAGGAAATACAGGTGCAGCAGTCAGAGTATTGCTGAAAGGAATCTCCTGAGAAATCTTCAGAGGCCCAGTGAGAAGCGAGAACCCATTCCAGGCAGAGCTGACAGCCCAGGCAGTGGCTGAGGTCAAAGGTCGAGCTGTTTGGGGCCCACCATGGGATCAGATTTTGGAGCCACAGCAAGGACCATGAAGCTGCGTTGGAATGAGAGCTGTGCCAAGGGGGCCTTTCAGAGGCCAACAGAGGAGATTGTGGACAACAGACGGGCACCTGAAGGATGAGGGGAGCGTGCCAAGCTCCAAAAGTGACAACGCAGGCAGAGTTCAAGGATGGCATCATGATTCTGTGAGAAGCACAGGAGCCAGAAGCTATGGTGGTGATGACAGCAGTTTCCTATGAACATCACCTAATGCTGTGTCACTGTACTGTGCATACGATGACACTCTGAAGACTGCTGGGATCATAACAGCAGTAAGATAACTGGATCCAGCACCCTTTCCACAGAGGGTTTTCCTGCAGAGGATGGACAATGGAGGAGTCATATGTATCCCCCACAGTACAGAGGCCTGAAGTGAGGTGATGGGGGTTGGCAGAGGCCATAAAACTAGAGTGCTGAAGAGGTCTGCAGCTCTCACAATAGCTGAGACCCATGTTGACAAACGGCAAACTCAACTGGTATGTCTGAATGTCTATTCTACATACATTTGGACTCTGGTTCTATGAACAGTGATGGAAACAACTGGAAGAGACATTTATGACGCCCTGCAGAACTTAAACCACTCTGCAGAGGCGTGTGATTTACATGTCTTGCAGAGGAGCACCACCAAGCTGGAGTGATCTTGAAAATGTTAATTTCTCTTATGACCATTAACAATTCATTTGTTTGCTTGTAGGATGCAGTTTACCATTGAATGAGATCAATGAGAACTTGGATAACTGCTAATATATTTGTCAAACTGTGTACGTTTACATATGCTGAGTATAAAAATGTTTGCATTGACACTGTCAGACATGACGGGATCATAACTGGGTACTTTTCTAGCATAATTGCCAAAAGGGGGGAAATGTTAGATTTGTATTGTGATTGTCATTTATGCTTAGAAGTATATAATCATTTGTAGATTGAAAGAATGTCTCATCCTAGGAGGTCTGTAACAACTCTGTGTAGCATGAAGAGGGGAGTGCGTTCACTCCTCTTCAGAGTGTTCTGGCATAGATCACACACCTCCTAGGAGAGGTCGTATCTTCTCCTGCTGATATATGGTATAGCAAACACACGTATATCTGTTTGAGTCTAAGAGCCTTTTGTTCAGATGTACCGCTAGACTCCTGGCACCAGCTTTGGGGAGTCTGCCTGGGGTTACATCTTGACCCCATACACACATAGATACACACACTCAGGGTATTCTTTGTTCACATGCATACCTATATAAGATGTCATATGTTAATGAACCAATCCGAGAACCACAATCTCCCGAATAGAAAAGTGAGCAGTAAAGTCTAGACTGCAGACCGCTCTAACCTCTGGTGTTCACTCGGTGGGGAGAAGGGCTATCAGTGGCAACACTGAGACACTCGCTCCTCTTGCTGGGTGTCTACTCATTGGAGGCCAAGGGTGTGTCCACGGTCGAGAAGAGGAGAAACGCTCACAGAGGGAGACCTGATGGAGATGGAAATACTAAATGCAAACCAGGATGCCCCTGAGGGTGAGAAACCGCACAGACGACGTCGATGCTGGACAAGAGGATGCCAACTGACCACTGTCACAACGATGTGTTCCATGCTCGTGTTCACAGTATTCTTATCACTGGCCCTGGTAGGCATGAACACGGCCTGCACCAGCAACCCATGTGACCCACACTGCCCGAGGATTTACCGGCAGGCTCCAAATGTGACGTGTCCTGAAAGGGGAACCATTTTTAAGCTGCAGCCTATGCCCAGAAGAACGCGCAACGCAACGAGAAACAAAGAAGTGGAGAACAATGCTGGACCTTCATACCTAACAACACTGCAGCTGACGGCAGTCTGACCAGAGCCCTGGAAAGACTGAAGACCCTGAACGAGAGAATGAAAGAACATTCTGGAGTGGACACTTCCATGTGGGACAGCTGGATGGACATGTTTGGAAAGTACCGCAGCCTAGTGTCATCAATCCTAGTGTCAATAGCTGTTCTTGCAGCCATATTGACCCTATGTGGCTGTTGCTGTATTCCCTGCATAAGATCCATGATCAACAGACTGATAGCCACAGCTATTACACCGGACCCTGTCGGCCAAAAAGAAATTATGACACTGCTGGAGCACGCCGACACTAACTCAAACACCGACGACGAAGATGAAGAAACAACCTGTAACTAAAAGGAAAAAGACACTCCTGTTAATAATGAAGCAACAGTTAAAAATGCACTGTCCAGAGACTGTATGCTGATAAAAGTTAAAATGTGTAAAACAAATTAACAACAGGAGGGATATGTTAAGAGATTTTCAAATGTTTCAAGTATTATTCCACTGCCATTTGTACGTTATTGAAAGTTTATCTTTAATTTTAGTGTTAATAGTTGTTTACCCATTTATTCTTTCCATTTAATCGTATTTTATGGTTTTACTGTTTCGCTGAAGTGAAGCTTAAATGAAAGACAAAAGCATAGTGTTCTCAGATATGATTCACCCAGTATATTTCCTCTGCACCTGGTTCTCTACGAGCCGTTTCACTCCCAGGAAGGGGAGAGCAGGACGTTCTTATCTATACACTCCCAAATACAAAGAGGGGCCCATTCTTCAGAATCACACACACACACTCTGAGATCATAAACTTCACACACACACACATACTCTGAAACGCTATAAATAAAGAACTGCCACATACGCTGGTGGTGAGCCTGAGACAGCAGCGCTCACCCAGCGTGCGCACGTTGTTACCATCTAAACTGTCTTGAGTGTCTTTATTTCGCCTGAAGAATGTCTTGTTTAAATATTTACTCCTTACACCAACGCTCTGATCATGTGCACAAAATGGGATCATCACACTCATTACTGAAAAGACAAAAAAGGGCTAAACTTGTAAACCTACTGATAAATGTATTTGTTGTTTGGCAGTTTGTTATGGTTCCCGACATGAAACTTTTAAAACAACACAGTAGTTTAACAATTTTACTATCTTAAACAGATTCCTTATATTTTAGTTTTAATGCGGGAATGAAAAAAAGTACTCACTGAGTTTGATGCAGAGGGCTCTGACCTCCATAATGTCTTGCTGATTGTGAACAACAGTCTCTTCCTGTGTGGCTCATTTCTGCTGCTGAAACAATATTTAGCATTTAAAAATAGCTTTCAAAGAAGCAGTGACGCTGATGTTGTTGTCAAGCCTCAGTGTTTCAGTTCACACTCACTGGAGGGAAAAAACAAACTAATGCTTCACAAAACCCAGAGTGACACTATTGTCTGAACACTGGAAAAACAAATTGCACTGCTAATGGGTTCATTGTATATGATGAAGGTGCTTGCACTTATCAGTGAATTTACCTGTTTTAAAATGAAGCTAAGATTTGCAAGTATGAGACTGTGAGTACATCAAACAGAGATACAAATGTAAACCAGAACTTTGTAGCAGAATACATTCTGGACTTTTATTTCAAATAATGATTTTTACGCAGATTTACCTCTTATTTTGAAGATATATACTTAGGTGAATATATGTTTTGACACGGACACAAGTTGTTTTTTAACCTGTTCACTTAAACATATTCCAGTCATAGTTATATAATGGACATGGACATAATGTGTAGACTCTCAGCTTTCATTTGAATATGATGTCCCCATTCAAACTGGATGAAGGGTTTAGCAGTTTCAGCTCCTTAACATGTGCCACCCCATTTTTAATGGGACCAAAAGTAATCGGGCTGCTGACTCAAAGCGTATATCATGGGCAGGAGTGAACAATTCCTTCACTACGTCACTTTCTTTTAAGCTGATGACAGGCCTGGAGTTGATTTGAGGTGTAGTCCTTGCATTTGGAAGATTTTGCTGTGAACCGAAAATATGCGGAGCTCTCCATGCAGGTGAAATAAGTCATCCTTAAGCTGTGAAACAGGAAAAACCCATCCAAAAATGCTACAATATTAGGAGTGGCAAAATCTACAGTTATGTACATCCTGAGGAAGTAAGCACTGGTGAACTTAATAAGACAAAAAGACCTCACAGTAGGTCTAATCACAGATTAATTTCCATGGTGCAGAGAAACCACTTTTCAAGGGCGAACCAAGTGAACAACACTCTCCAGGAGGTGTATTGATATCCAAGTGGACAATAAAGAGAAGACTACGTGAAGATAAATGCAAAGGATTCACTGCGAGGTGCAAGCCACAGAAACGATTAACCTAGAAGTAAATGTGTTCGTAGTGTCTCTTTAAACGTTTGTTTTCATGTTGGCTTGAAATAAAATATTGCCCGTTGCTGGTACTGGACCTTACTAACAAACTGTGACAACACTACGTAGGGAAGGTTTTGTGGTCGCAAATTTTGAAGCCATTCTGATAACCTTCTCCCACCAACGATGTGGAGATCCAAATCCAATTAAAATCAAGAAACTCAAAAAGATGCTCTGTAAAAGAGTAGAAGTCTTGGAACAGAGTTTAATACACTGAATCATATGAACAGCAGGAAAAATACATACAGACATTTAGCAAGAAAATTACAAAGCAGAAAGCAAGCTAAGCAAAACCCCGGGGTGTACAGCCTTAAGCACAGACAACAGAGCGACACAGAGACGGACAGGAAGCAGCAGCAGGAGGAAAAGAGCTCTGGGGTACGGTGTACATTTTAGGACATCGTCAGGTCTCAGGAAAAAAGATGTCAGGTCTCAGACTCACATGAAAAAACGTCAGGTATCAGACTCACATGAAAAAACGTCAGGTATCAGACTCACATGAAAAATTGTCAGGTATCAGACTCACACGAAAAATTGTCAGGTCTCAGACTCACACGAAAAATTGTCAGGTCTCAGACTCACACGAAAAATTGTCAGGTATCAGACTCACACGAAAAAACGTCAGGTCTCAGTCTCAGATGGAGGCTGCCATCTTGCAAATTTGGAGTAGTGACACCCGCTGGTGACCGCAAACACGCCCCCTACACTTTTACGTAGCCCGGCTGCTCGAGTGTTTTGCTGGTTTACCACGACTGACAACTCGTTTAATTAAGGTAAATACAACCATGTCACTGTTATAAAAAAGACACACAGTTTATCGTCTTATAGTTCTAAAATCGCTCTGTTGTTAATTCGTTAGCTAGATTAGCCGCTAGCATACGCACTGTGTTGGAGGCTTGTTGCTAGCTAGTTAGCGATGCTACACACCTGCTACTCTAATAGTCTGTGTTATTGAAGCATTCAACACTCCTTAGGTTTTGTTATCCATTTTAGACAGCGATGAGATCATCTGCACAGTCTACAGAGGCCCAGAGTTACTGTTAATATCAAAAATATAATGCTGTCCTTTGAGATTTTAACATAAGACTGTGAGTGTAATGGATCTAAGACTGTTTAAATCTTCAGAGCCCTCTACAGCCTGCTAACATGGAGACTTTAAAAACATCAGCAGAAGGTTTCAGTATTGTAATTTGTTCTTTTCATTTAATAATAGAGTCCATATTATATCAACAGCTACATTCACCCTGGAGAGAAACTAGTGAGGGAGACCATCAGGACCAAGCTGGGTTTCCTGGGTCCAGACGTTGGGAGAAACTTCTTCCCTTTCTTTCATCACAGCTGTCCTGTGCCAGAAGTTCTGTTGACCCGCTGTAAGAGGCATCATTTAAGAAACACCAGGAAGACTGAAGCTCATGGCATTGATCAAGCAGGACTCATGATCTTCACCAGCAGCTCCCTCACAGGGAAATCTTCAGCACTCCTCCATAGGCCCGATCCAGGAGATGGATAAACCCAGCATTTCATGAACACTGTGATGGAGACCTTTGCTTTGTGTAATGTTATAAATACTCGGATTCTCCCCAGAGGCTCCAGACTTTTATATAAAGATATTATATTCAGTCCTGTAGAAAGTTATATATTTAAAAATATGTGATCCTCTCTGGTCACTCTGTTATGAATAACTCTGAATCACTTTATAGTAAATAACACACTATCTGCAAAAACTGTGAAAGAATTCCAGATGACAAGTTTGTAGTTCAACATACAAGTGACGACCTTTGACCTTCATCAGGTTTTATTTAAGTGTGTTAGACAAAATCTCATATGCTCTTCATGCAGCTGAGTACATCAAGTGTTTAAAACGGAAGCTGTGCAGGTCTGAGATACAAACTAAGGTCCTGTCAATACTGATGTATAGTGACACAGTTACATGAGTGATTAATCCTTTTGTTTTTTTGTCTTTAACTTTATCAATAAAGCTGCAGTTTTCACTACAGCACGTGTGGTACATTGTGGTAACCTTCGCACTGTTTTCATCAGTTCATTTTGCAGTTAACATGTGAACATGTTGGATGATCTGTCTGCTGTCACTGGATGGTGCTGAGGTCTGAATCTGAGGGCAGCTCCTGTAATCACAAAGAGAACAGAACCATCACAAACTCAAATATGAATTGTATCCCTCAAAATTAAAATAAAGCTGATTCTTCTGTCCTCACACACTCAGGATCTGAAGTTCTTCTCTTACATTTTTTCAGTATTACAGTACACTACAGTACTTTAATCCATAGTTCCTGATTAATGAGGAGTTACTGAAGTACAAGCTTTTAAAAAAATGTTACTGTCTTTACAGATGTGGCAAGAGCCTGAAAACATGCTGTTGTTTGCACATCTTTAATATTCAGCTCTGCACAGGAGCTGACGAACCCAGATTAGCTAAACGAACCCTGACATCTTAGCTAGCTAGGTCTCTGGACATAGCTAAGGACGGTAGTTACGGAGTAGCTTACAAACACGTTTAACTTACCGAAACAGTGCAGCGGGGCCTCGGGTCCTTCTGTCGGGTAGTCCAGTTTACTGAAGAACACTTCAGGCTGTCAGGTTAAAACACTCGGTCGTGTTTTCGAAGCGTAAACGCTGGTCCTCCTCTCAGAGCCTACGTTCTATCTGCTATTCCCGAACAGAGATACGCAAGTTTCTCCGTGACTGCAGCTGTCACTACAGTCATTGGTGGGACGTGACAACAGCGCCACCTGCAGGAAGATTTTCTCTCTGTCTGATAGCTTGTGTTCTGAGACCTGACAATTTTCCGTGTGAGTCTGATACCTGACGTTTTTTCGTGTGATTCTGAGACCTGACGTTTTTTCGTGTGATTCTGAGACCTGAGATTTTTTCGTGTGATTCTGAGACCTGACAATTTTTCGTGTGAGTCTGATACCTGACAACTTTTTTCCTGAGACCTGACAATTTTTCGTGTGAGTCTGATACCTGACATTTTTTCATGTGATTCTGAGACCTGACATTTTTTCATGTGATTCTGAGACCTGACATTTTTTCATGTGATTCTGAGACCTGACATTTTTTCATGTGATTCTGAGACCTGACAATTTTTCGTGTGATTCTGAGACCTGACAATTTTTCGTGTGAGACTGATACCTGACAACTTTTTTCCTGAGACCTGACAATTTTTCGTGTGAGACTGATACCTGACAACTTTTTTCCTGAGACCTGACAACTTTTTTCCTGAGACCTGACGATGTCCTAAAATGTAAGGTCGTCACTTGTATGTTGAACTACAAACTTGTCATCTGGAATTCTTTCACAGTTTTTGCAGATAGTGTGTTATTTACTATAAAGTGATTCAGAGTTATTCATAACAGAGTGACCAGAGAGGATCACATATTTTTAAATATATAACTTTCTACAGGACTGAATATAATATCTTTATATAAAAGTCTGGAGCCTCTGGGGAGAATCCGAGTATTTATAACATTACACAAAGCAAAGGTCTCCATCACAGTGTTCATGAAATGCTGGGTTTATCCATCTCCTGGATCGGGCCTATGGAGGAGTGCTGAAGATTTCCCTGTGAGGGAGCTGCTGGTGAAGATCATGAGTCCTGCTTGATCAATGCGATGAGCTTCAGTCTTCCTGGTGTTTCTTAAATGATGCCTCTTACAGCGGGTCAACAGAACTTCTGGCACAGGACAGCTGTGATGAAAGAAAGGGAAGAAGTTTCTCCAAACCTCTGGACCCAGGAAACCCAGCTTGGTCCTGATGGTCTCCCTCACTAGTTTCTCTCCAGGGTGAATGTAGCTGTTGATATAATATGGACTCTATTATTAAATGAAAAGAACAAATTACAATACTGAAACCTTCTGCTGATGTTTTTAAAGTCTCCATGTTAGCAGGCTGTAGAGGGCTCTGAAGATTTAAACAGTCTTAGATCCATTACACTCACAGTCTTATGTTAAAATCTCAAAGAACAGCATTATATTTTTGATATTAACAGTAACTCTGGGCCTCTGTAGACTGTGCAGATGATCTCATCGCTGTCTAAAAATGGATAACAAAACCTAAGGAGTGTTGAATGCTTCAATAACACAGACTATTAGAGTAGCAGGTGTGTAGCATCGCTAACTAGCTAGCAACAAGCCTCCAACACAGTGCGTATGCTAGCGGCTAATCTAGCTAACGAATTAACAACAGAGCGATTTTAGAACTATAAGACGATAAACTGTGTGTCTTTTTTATAACAGTGACATGGTTGTATTTACCTTAATTAAACGAGTTGTCAGTCGTGGTAAACCAGCAAAAACACTCGAGCAGCCGGGCTACGTAAAAAGTGTAGGGGGGCGTGTTTGCGGTCACCAGCGGGTGTCACTACTCCAAATTTGCAAGATGGCAGCCTCCATCTGAGACTGAGACCTGACGTTTTTTCGTGTGAGTCTGATACCTGACAATTTTCCGTGTGAGTCTGATACCTGACAATTTTTCATGTGAGTCTGAGACCTGACAATTTTTCATGTGAGTCTGATACCTGACGTTTTTTCATGTGAGTCTGATACCTGACAATTTTTCATGTGAGTCTGATACCTGACGTTTTTTCATGTGAGTCTGATACCTGACAATTTTTCATGTGAGTCTGAGACCTGACAATTTTTCGTGTGAGTCTGAGACCTGACAATTTTTCGTGTGAGTCTGATACCTGACGTTTTTTCATGTGAGTCTGATACCTGGACGTTTTTCATGTGAGTCTGATACCTGACGTTTTTTTTCATGTGAGTCTGAGACCTGACGTTTTTTCATGTGAGTCTGATACCTGACGTTTTTTCATGTGAGTCTGATACCTGACGTTTTTTCATGTGAGTCTGATACCTGACGTTTTTTCATGTGAGTCTGAGACCTGACGTTTTTTCATGTGAGTCTGATACCTGACGTTTTTTCATGTGAGTCTGATACCTGACGTTTTTCATGTGAGTCTGATACCTGACGTTTTTTTCATGTGAGTCTGATACCTGACGTTTTTTCATGTGAGTCTGAGACCTGACGTTTTTTCATGTGAGTCTGATACCTGACGTTTTTTCATGTGAGTCTGATACCTGACGTTTTTTCATGTGAGTCTGATACTTGACAACTTTTTTCCTGAGACCTGACAATTTTTCGTGTGAGTCTGATACCTGACGTTTTTTCATGTGAGTCTGAGACCTGACATTTTTTCGTGTGAGTCTGATACTTGACAACTTTTTTCCTGAGACCTGACAATTTTTCGTGTGAGTCTGAGACCTGACATTTTTTCGTGTGATTCTGAGACCTGACAATTTTTCGTATGAGTCTGAGACCTGACATTTTTTCGTGTGATTCTGAGACCTGACAATTTTTCGTATGAGTCTGAGACCTGACATTTTTTCGTGTGATTCTGAGACCTGACAATTTTTCGTGTGAGTCTGAGACCTGACATTTTTTCGTGTGATTCTGATACCTGACATTTTTTCGTGTGATTCTGAGACCTGACAATTTTTCGTGTGAGACTGATACCTGACAACTTTTTTCCTGAGACCTGACAACTTTTTTCCTGAGACCTGACAATTTTTCGTGTGAGTCTGATACCTGACATTTTTTCGTGTGATTCTGAGACCTGACAATTTTTCGTGTGAGACTGATACCTGACAACTTTTTTCCTGAGACCTGACAACTTTTTTCCTGAGACCTGACAATTTTTCGTGTGAGACTGATACCTGACAACTTTTTTCCTGAGACCTGACAACTTTTTTCCTGAGACCTGACGATGTCCTAAAATGTACACCGTACTACGGGCGTCCTCTGGTCCCCTAATATAGGGACCAGTATCCCTGCCCCCTGCTGCTGGGTAACTTTCCCACACGCCCAGCACAGCTGCTGGGGTCAGGTAGCGGCCAAGGTCTTGGCCAAAGGCCAGTCAGGACTCTGAGTACCCCTTGCTCTGGCTTATCACAATAGGTCATGACACGGTCAAAGGTCACACATTAATCCTAATTATT